>NW_027436161.1:1207500-1507500 GCF_964199755.1 Larus michahellis | reverse complement strand
ACGGCTCTCTGGAGAGTCTTAGCAAAGAGGTCACACAGATAATCAGAGCAATTCTCAGAGACACTGAGAACAAGCTCCACAATTCCCTCCTGGCACTTTCCCTGTAGGAGATACCGCAAGACGTTTCTGTATATTGGGCACAGCGCTCTGCACGGTGTTAGCAGAGACTTTCCCGGGACAGTGAAACCCTATGGCAGAGACACTGAGAAGAAGCCCCAATGTTCCCTCCAGGCACTTTCAGTGTGGGTGCTTTCTCCACGTGGTTCCTGGTTTCACTGCGGCTCTGAAGAGAATGTTAGCAAAGAGGTAACCGGGACAGTGAAAACAGTACTCAAAGACAGGGAGAGCAAGCTCTCTCTTGGCACTTTGGATGTGGGACATACAGCGAGATGTTTGCTGCTTTTGCGTTTGGCTGTTGGGAGATTTACAGCACAAAGATATCTAGTTGATTTGAAGCAGTTCCGAGAAAGTCTAAACATAATCCCCACTTCTCCCTCCTGGCACTTTCCATGTGGGAGATATAGCAGGATGTATATTGGTTTTGAGGACAACTCAACGGACAGTGTAGGGAGAAAACCTCCTGGCTCCTTGAATGCCGTTTCTGGAGACACTGCGATCAATGTGGGAGATATGTCAAGATGTGTGTTTGTTTTGAGGACGGCTCTCTGGAGAGTCTTAGCAAAGAGGTCACACAGATAATCAGAGCAATTCTCAGAGACACTGAGAACAAGCTCCGCAATTCCCTCCTGGCACTTTCCCTGTAGGAGATACCGCAAGACGTTTCTGTATATTGGGCACAGCGCTCTGCACGGTGTTAGCAGAGACTTTCCCGGGACAGTGAAACCCTATGTCAGAGACACTGAGAAGAAGCCCCAATGTTCCCTCCAGGCACTTTCAGTGTGGCTGCCTTCTCCACGTGGTTCCTGGTTTCACTGCAGCTCTGAAGAGAATGTTAGCAAAGAGGTAACCGGGACAGTGAAAACAGTACTCAAAGACAGGGAGAGCAAGCTCTCTCTTGGCACTTTGGATGTGGGACATACAGCGAGATGTTTGCTGCTTTTGCGTTTGGCTGTTGGGAGATTTACAGCACAAAGATATCTAGTTGATTTGAAGCAGTTCCGAGAAAGTCTAAACATAATCCCCACTTCTCCCTCCTGGCACTTTCCATGTGGGAGATATAGCAGGATGTATATTGGTTTTGAGGACAACTCAATGGACAGTGTAGGGAGAAAAGGTCCTGGCTCCTTGAATGCCGTTTCTGGAGACACTGCGATCAATGTGGGAGATATGTCAAGATGTGTGTTTGTTTTGAGGACGGCTCTCTGGAGAGTCTTAGCAAAGAGGTCACACAGATAATCAGAGCAATTCTCAGAGACACTGAGAACAAGCTCCGCAATTCCCTCCTGGCACTTTCCCTGTAGGAGATACCGCAAGACGTTTCTGTATATTGGGCACAGCGCTCTGCACGGTGTTAGCAGAGACTTTCCCGGGACAGTGAAACCCTATGGCAGAGACACTGAGAAGAAGCCCCAATGTTCCCTCCAGGCACTTTCAGTGTGGCTGCCTTCTCCACGTGGTTCCTGGTTTCACTGCGGCTCTGAAGAGAATGTTAGCAAAGAGGTAACCGGGACAGTGAAAACAGTACTCAAAGACAGGGAGAGCAAGCTCTCTCTTGGCACTTTGGATGTGGGACATACAGCGAGATGTTTGCTGCTTTTGCGTTTGGCTGTTGGGAGATTTACAGCACAAAGATATCTAGTTGATTTGAAGCAGTTCCGAGAAAGTCTAAACATAATCCCCACTTCTCCCTCCTGGCACTTTCCATGTGGGAGATATAGCAGGATGTATATTGGTTTTGAGGACAACTCAATGGACAGTGTAGGGAGAAAAGGTCCTGGCTCCTTGAATGCCGTTTCTGGAGACACTGCGATCAATGTGGGAGATATGTCAAGATGTGTGTTTATTTTGAGGACGGCTCTCTGGAGAGTCTTAGCAAAGAGGTCACACAGATAATCAGAGCAATTCTCAGAGACACTGAGAACAAGCTCGACAATTCCCTCCTGGCACTTTCCCTGTAGGAGATACCGCAAGACGTTTCTGTACATTGGGCACAGCGCTCTGCACGGTGTTAGCAGAGACTTTCCCGGGACAGTGAAACCCTATGTCAGAGACACTGAGAAGAAGCCCCAATGTTCCCTCCAGGCACTTTCAGTGTGGGTGCTTTCTCCACGTGGTTCCTGGTTTCACTGCGGCTCTGAAGAGAATGTTAGCAAAGAGGTAACCGGGACAGTGAAAACAGTACTCAAAGACAGGGAGAGCAAGCTCTCTCTTGGCACTTTGGATGTGGGACATACAGCGAGATGTTTGCTGCTTTTGCGTTTGGCTGTTGGGAGATTTACAGCACAAAGATATCTAGTTGATTTGAAGCAGTTCCGAGAAAGTCTAAACATAATCCCCACTTCTCCCTCCTGGCACTTTCCATGTGGGAGATATAGCAGGATGTATATTGGTTTTGAGGACAACTCAATGGACAGTGTAGGGAGAAAAGGTCCTGGCTCCTTGAATGCCGTTTCTGGAGACACTGCGATCAATGTGGGAGATATGTCAAGATGTGTGTTTGTTTTGAGGACGGCTCTCTGGAGAGTCTTAGCAAAGAGGTCACACAGATAATCAGAGCAATTCTCAGAGACACTGAGAACAAGCTCCGCAATTCCCTCCTGGCACTTTCCCTGTAGGAGATACCGCAAGACGTTTCTGTATATTGGGCACAGCGCTCTGCACGGTGTTAGCAGAGACTTTCCCGGGACAGTGAAACCCTATGTCAGAGACACTGAGAAGAAGCCCCAATGTTCCCTCCAGGCACTTTCAGTGTGGGTGCCTTCTCCACGTGGTTCCTGGTTTCACTGCAGCTCTGAAGAGAATGTTAGCAAAGAGGTAACCGGGACCGTGAAAACAGTACTCAAAGACAGGGAGAGCAAGCTCTCTCTTGGCACTTTGGATGTGGGACATACAGCGAGATGTTTGCTGCTTTTGCGTTTGGCTGTTGGGAGATTTACAGCACAAAGATATCTAGTTGATTTGAAGCAGTTCCGAGAAAGTCTAAACATAATCCCCACTTCTCCCTCCTGGCACTTTCCATGTGGGAGATATAGCAGGATGTATATTGGTTTTGAGGACAACTCAATGGACAGTGTAGGGAGAAAAGGTCCTGGCTCCTTGAATGCCGTTTCTGGAGACACTGCGATCAATGTGGGAGATATGTCAAGATGTGTGTTGGTTTTGAGGACGGCTCTCTGGAGAGTCTTAGCAAAGAGGTCACACAGATAATCAGAGCAATTCTCAGAGACACTGAGAACAAGCTCCGCAATTCCCTCCTGGCACTTTCCCTGTAGGAGATACCGCAAGACGTTTCTGTATATTGGGCACAGCGCTCTGCACGGTGTTAGCAGAGACTTTCCCGGGACAGTGAAACCCTATGTCAGAGACACTGAGAAGAAGCCCCAATGTTCCCTCCAGGCACTTTCAGTGTGGGTGCCTTCTCCACGTGGTTCCTGGTTTCACTGCAGCTCTGAAGAGAATGTTAGCAAAGAGGTAACCGGGACAGTGAAAACAGTACTCAAAGACAGGGAGAGCAAGCTCTCTCTTGGCACTTTGGATGTGGGACATACAGCGAGATGTTTGCTGCTTTTGCGTTTGGCTGTTGGGAGATTTACAGCACAAAGATATCTAGTTGATTTGAAGCAGTTCCGAGAAAGTCTAAACATAATCCCCACTTCTCCCTCCTGGCACTTTCCATGTGGGAGATATAGCAGGATGTATATTGGTTTTGAGGACAACTCAATGGACAGTGTAGGGAGAAAACCTCCTGGCTCCTTGAATGCCGTTTCTGGAGACACTGCGATCAATGTGGGAGATATGTCAAGATGTGTGTTTGTTTTGAGGACGGCTCTCTGGAGAGTCTTAGCAAAGAGGTCACACAGATAATCAGAGCAATTCTCAGAGACACTGAGAACAAGCTCCGCAATTCCCTCCTGGCACTTTCCCTGTAGGAGATACCGCAAGACGTTTCTGTATATTGGGCACAGCGCTCTGCACGGTGTTAGCAGAGACTTTCCCGGGACAGTGAAACCCTATGTCAGAGACACTGAGAAGAAGCCCCAATGTTCCCTCCAGGCACTTTCAGTGTGGGTGCCTTCTCCACGTGGTTCCTGGTTTCACTGCAGCTCTGAAGAGAATGTTAGCAAAGAGGTAACCGGGACCGTGAAAACAGTACTCAAAGACAGGGAGAGCAAGCTCTCTCTTGGCACTTTGGATGTGGGACATACAGCGAGATGTTTGCTGCTTTTGCGTTTGGCTGTTGGGAGATTTACAGCACAAAGATATCTAGTTGATTTGAAGCAGTTCCGAGAAAGTCTAAACATAATCCCCACTTCTCCCTCCTGGCACTTTCCATGTGGGAGATATAGCAGGATGTATATTGGTTTTGAGGACAACTCAATGGACAGTGTAGGGAGAAAAGGTCCTGGCTCCTTGAATGCCGTTTCTGGAGACACTGCGATCAATGTGGGAGATATGTCAAGATGTGTGTTGGTTTTGAGGACGGCTCTCTGGAGAGTCTTAGCAAAGAGGTCACACAGATAATCAGAGCAATTCTCAGAGACACTGAGAACAAGCTCCGCAATTCCCTCCTGGCACTTTCCCTGTAGGAGATACCGCAAGACGTTTCTGTATATTGGGCACAGCGCTCTGCACGGTGTTAGCAGAGACTTTCCCGGGACAGTGAAACCCTATGTCAGAGACACTGAGAAGAAGCCCCAATGTTCCCTCCAGGCACTTTCAGTGTGGGTGCCTTCTCCACGTGGTTCCTGGTTTCACTGCAGCTCTGAAGAGAATGTTAGCAAAGAGGTAACCGGGACAGTGAAAACAGTACTCAAAGACAGGGAGAGCAAGCTCTCTCTTGGCACTTTGGATGTGGGACATACAGCGAGATGTTTGCTGCTTTTGCGTTTGGCTGTTGGGAGATTTACAGCACAAAGATATCTAGTTGATTTGAAGCAGTTCCGAGAAAGTCTAAACATAATCCCCACTTCTCCCTCCTGGCACTTTCCATGTGGGAGATATAGCAGGATGTATATTGGTTTTGAGGACAACTCAACGGACAGTGTAGGGAGAAAACCTCCTGGCTCCTTGAATGCCGTTTCTGGAGACACTGCGATCAATGTGGGAGATATGTCAAGATGTGTGTTTGTTTTGAGGACGGCTCTCTGGAGAGTCTTAGCAAAGAGGTCACACAGATAATCAGAGCAATTCTCAGAGACACTGAGAACAAGCTCCGCAATTCCCTCCTGGCACTTTCCCTGTAGGAGATACCGCAAGACGTTTCTGTATATTGGGCACAGCGCTCTGCACGGTGTTAGCAGAGACTTTCCCGGGACAGTGAAACCCTATGTCAGAGACACTGAGAAGAAGCCCCAATGTTCCCTCCAGGCACTTTCAGTGTGGCTGCCTTCTCCACGTGGTTCCTGGTTTCACTGCAGCTCTGAAGAGAATGTTAGCAAAGAGGTAACCGGGACAGTGAAAACAGTACTCAAAGACAGGGAGAGCAAGCTCTCTCTTGGCACTTTGGATGTGGGACATACAGCGAGATGTTTGCTGCTTTTGCGTTTGGCTGTTGGGAGATTTACAGCACAAAGATATCTAGTTGATTTGAAGCAGTTCCGAGAAAGTCTAAACATAATCCCCACTTCTCCCTCCTGGCACTTTCCATGTGGGAGATATAGCAGGATGTATATTGGTTTTGAGGACAACTCAATGGACAGTGTAGGGAGAAAAGGTCCTGGCTCCTTGAATGCCGTTTCTGGAGACACTGCGATCAATGTGGGAGATATGTCAAGATGTGTGTTTGTTTTGAGGACGGCTCTCTGGAGAGTCTTAGCAAAGAGGTCACACAGATAATCAGAGCAATTCTCAGAGACACTGAGAACAAGCTCCACAATTCCCTCCTGGCACTTTCCCTGTAGGAGATACCGCAAGACGTTTCTGTATATTGGGCACAGCGCTCTGCACGGTGTTAGCAGAGACTTTCCCGGGACAGTGAAACCCTATGTCAGAGACACTGAGAAGAAGCCCCAATGTTCCCTCCAGGCACTTTCAGTGTGGGTGCTTTCTCCACGTGGTTCCTGGTTTCACTGCGGCTCTGAAGAGAATGTTAGCAAAGAGGTAACCGGGACAGTGAAAACAGTACTCAAAGACAGGGAGAGCAAGCTCTCTCTTGGCACTTTGGATGTGGGACATACAGCGAGATGTTTGCTGCTTTTGCGTTTGGCTGTTGGGAGATTTACAGCACAAAGATATCTAGTTGATTTGAAGCAGTTCCGAGAAAGTCTAAACATAATCCCCACTTCTCCCTCCTGGCACTTTCCATGTGGGAGATATAGCAGGATGTATATTGGTTTTGAGGACAACTCAACGGACAGTGTAGGGAGAAAACCTCCTGGCTCCTTGAATGCCGTTTCTGGAGACACTGCGATCAATGTGGGAGATATGTCAAGATGTGTGTTTGTTTTGAGGACGGCTCTCTGGAGAGTCTTAGCAAAGAGGTCACACAGATAATCAGAGCAATTCTCAGAGACACTGAGAACAAGCTCCGCAATTCCCTCCTGGCACTTTCCCTGTAGGAGATACCGCAAGACGTTTCTGTATATTGGGCACAGCGCTCTGCACGGTGTTAGCAGAGACTTTCCCGGGACAGTGAAACCCTATGTCAGAGACACTGAGAAGAAGCCCCAATGTTCCCTCCAGGCACTTTCAGTGTGGGTGCCTTCTCCACGTGGTTCCTGGTTTCACTGCAGCTCTGAAGAGAATGTTAGCAAAGAGGTAACCGGGACAGTGAAAACAGTACTCAAAGACAGGGAGAGCAAGCTCTCTCTTGGCACTTTGGATGTGGGACATACAGCGAGATGTTTGCTGCTTTTGCGTTTGGCTGTTGGGAGATTTACAGCACAAAGATATCTAGTTGATTTGAAGCAGTTCCGAGAAAGTCTAAACATAATCCCCACTTCTCCCTCCTGGCACTTTCCATGTGGGAGATATAGCAGGATGTATATTGGTTTTGAGGACAACTCAATGGACAGTGTAGGGAGAAAAGGTCCTGGCTCCTTGAATGCCGTTTCTGGAGACACTGCGATCAATGTGGGAGATATGTCAAGATGTGTGTTTGTTTTGAGGACGGCTCTCTGGAGAGTCTTAGCAAAGAGGTCACACAGATAATCAGAGCAATTCTCAGAGACACTGAGAACAAGCTCCACAATTCCCTCCTGGCACTTTCCCTGTAGGAGATACCGCAAGACGTTTCTGTATATTGGGCACAGCGCTCTGCACGGTGTTAGCAGAGACTTTCCCGGGACAGTGAAACCCTATGTCAGAGACACTGAGAAGAAGCCCCAATGTTCCCTCCAGGCACTTTCAGTGTGGGTGCTTTCTCCACGTGGTTCCTGGTTTCACTGCGGCTCTGAAGAGAATGTTAGCAAAGAGGTAACCGGGACAGTGAAAACAGTACTCAAAGACAGGGAGAGCAAGCTCTCTCTTGGCACTTTGGATGTGGGACATACAGCGAGATGTTTGCTGCTTTTGCGTTTGGCTGTTGGGAGATTTACAGCACAAAGATATCTAGTTGATTTGAAGCAGTTCCGAGAAAGTCTAAACATAATCCCCACTTCTCCCTCCTGGCACTTTCCATGTGGGAGATATAGCAGGATGTATATTGGTTTTGAGGACAACTCAATGGACAGTGTAGGGAGAAAAGGTCCTGGCTCCTTGAATGCCGTTTCTGGAGACACTGCGATCAATGTGGGAGATATGTCAAGATGTGTGTTTGTTTTGAGGACGGCTCTCTGGAGAGTCTTAGCAAAGAGGTCACACAGATAATCAGAGCAATTCTCAGAGACACTGAGAACAAGCTCCGCAATTCCCTCCTGGCACTTTCCCTGTAGGAGATACCGCAAGACGTTTCTGTATATTGGGCACAGCGCTCTGCACGGTGTTAGCAGAGACTTTCCCGGGACAGTGAAACCCTATGGCAGAGACACTGAGAAGAAGCCCCAATGTTCCCTCCAGGCACTTTCAGTGTGGCTGCCTTCTCCACGTGGTTCCTGGTTTCACTGCGGCTCTGAAGAGAATGTTAGCAAAGAGGTAACCGGGACAGTGAAAACAGTACTCAAAGACAGGGAGAGCAAGCTCTCTCTTGGCACTTTGGATGTGGGACATACAGCGAGATGTTTGCTGCTTTTGCGTTTGGCTGTTGGGAGATTTACAGCACAAAGATATCTAGTTGATTTGAAGCAGTTCCGAGAAAGTCTAAACATAATCCCCACTTCTCCCTCCTGGCACTTTCCATGTGGGAGATATAGCAGGATGTATATTGGTTTTGAGGACAACTCAATGGACAGTGTAGGGAGAAAAGGTCCTGGCTCCTTGAATGCCGTTTCTGGAGACACTGCGATCAATGTGGGAGATATGTCAAGATGTGTGTTTGTTTTGAGGACGGCTCTCTGGAGAGTCTTAGCAAAGAGGTCACACAGATAATCAGAGCAATTCTCAGAGACACTGAGAACAAGCTCCGCAATTCCCTCCTGGCACTTTCCCTGTAGGAGATACCGCAAGACGTTTCTGTATATTGGGCACAGCGCTCTGCACGGTGTTAGCAGAGACTTTCCCGGGACAGTGAAACCCTATGGCAGAGACACTGAGAAGAAGCCCCAATGTTCCCTCCAGGCACTTTCAGTGTGGGTGCCTTCTCCACGTGGTTCCTGGTTTCACTGCAACTCTGAAGAGAATGTTAGCAAAGAGGTAACCGGGACCGTGAAAACAGTACTCAAAGACAGGGAGAGCAAGCTCTCTCTTGGCACTTTGGATGTGGGACATACAGCGAGATGTTTGCTGCTTTTGCGTTTGGCTGTTGGGAGATTTACAGCACAAAGATATCTAGTTGATTTGAAGCAGTTCCGAGAAAGTCTAAACATAATCCCCACTTCTCCCTCCTGGCACTTTCCATGTGGGAGATATAGCAGGATGTATATTGGTTTTGAGGACAACTCAATGGACAGTGTAGGGAGAAAACCTCCTGGCTCCTTGAATGCCGTTTCTGGAGACACTGCGATCAATGTGGGAGATATGTCAAGATGTGTGTTTGTTTTGAGGACGGCTCTCTGGAGAGTCTTAGCAAAGAGGTCACACAGATAATCAGAGCAATTCTCAGAGACACTGAGAACAAGCTCCGCAATTCCCTCCTGACACTTTCCCTGTAGGAGATACCGCAAGACGTTTCTGTATATTGGGCACAGCGCTCTGCACGGTGTTAGCAGAGACTTTCCCGGGACAGTGAAACCCTATGTCAGAGACACTGAGAAGAAGCCCCAATGTTCCCTCCAGGCACTTTCAGTGTGGGTGCCTTCTCCACGTGGTTCCTGGTTTCACTGCAGCTCTGAAGAGAATGTTAGCAAAGAGGTAACCGGGACAGTGAAAACAGTACTCAAAGACAGGGAGAGCAAGCTCTCTCTTGGCACTTTGGATGTGGGACATACAGCGAGATGTTTGCTGCTTTTGCGTTTGGCTGTTGGGAGATTTACAGCACAAAGATATCTAGTTGATTTGAAGCAGTTCCGAGAAAGTCTAAACATAATCCCCACTTCTCCCTCCTGGCACTTTCCATGTGGGAGATATAGCAGGATGTATATTGGTTTTGAGGACAACTCAATGGACAGTGTAGGGAGAAAAGGTCCTGGCTCCTTGAATGCCGTTTCTGGAGACACTGCGATCAATGTGGGAGATATGTCAAGATGTGTGTTTGTTTTGAGGACGGCTCTCTGGAGAGTCTTAGCAAAGAGGTCACACAGATAATCAGAGCAATTCTCAGAGACACTGAGAACAAGCTCCGCAATTCCCTCCTGGCACTTTCCCTGTAGGAGATACCGCAAGACGTTTCTGTATATTGGGCACAGCGCTCTGCACGGTGTTAGCAGAGACTTTCCCGGGACAGTGAAACCCTATGTCAGAGACACTGAGAAGAAGCCCCAATGTTCCCTCCAGGCACTTTCAGTGTGGGTGCCTTCTCCACGTGGTTCCTGGTTTCACTGCAGCTCTGAAGAGAATGTTAGCAAAGAGGTAACCGGGACCGTGAAAACAGTACTCAAAGACAGGGAGAGCAAGCTCTCTCTTGGCACTTTGGATGTGGGACATACAGCGAGATGTTTGCTGCTTTTGCGTTTGGCTGTTGGGAGATTTACAGCACAAAGATATCTAGTTGATTTGAAGCAGTTCCGAGAAAGTCTAAACATAATCCCCACTTCTCCCTCCTGGCACTTTCCATGTGGGAGATATAGCAGGATGTATATTGGTTTTGAGGACAACTCAATGGACAGTGTAGGGAGAAAACCTCCTGGCTCCTTGAATGCCGTTTCTGGAGACACTGCGATCAATGTGGGAGATATGTCAAGATGTGTGTTTGTTTTGAGGACGGCTCTCTGGAGAGTCTTAGCAAAGAGGTCACACAGATAATCAGAGCAATTCTCAGAGACACTGAGAACAAGCTCCGCAATTCCCTCCTGGCACTTTCCCTGTAGGAGATACCGCAAGACGTTTCTGTATATTGGGCACAGCGCTCTGCACGGTGTTAGCAGAGACTTTCCCGGGACAGTGAAACCCTATGTCAGAGACACTGAGAAGAAGCCCCAATGTTCCCTCCAGGCACTTTCAGTGTGGGTGCCTTCTCCACGTGGTTCCTGGTTTCACTGCAGCTCTGAAGAGAATGTTAGCAAAGAGGTAACCGGGACCGTGAAAACAGTACTCAAAGACAGGGAGAGCAAGCTCTCTCTTGGCACTTTGGATGTGGGACATACAGCGAGATGTTTGCTGCTTTTGCGTTTGGCTGTTGGGAGATTTACAGCACAAAGATATCTAGTTGATTTGAAGCAGTTCCGAGAAAGTCTAAACATAATCCCCACTTCTCCCTCCTGGCACTTTCCATGTGGGAGATATAGCAGGATGTATATTGGTTTTGAGGACAACTCAATGGACAGTGTAGGGAGAAAACCTCCTGGCTCCTTGAATGCCGTTTCTGGAGACACTGCGATCAATGTGGGAGATATGTCAAGATGTGTGTTTGTTTTGAGGACGGCTCTCTGGAGAGTCTTAGCAAAGAGGTCACACAGATAATCAGAGCAATTCTCAGAGACACTGAGAACAAGCTCCGCAATTCCCTCCTGGCACTTTCCCTGTAGGAGATACCGCAAGACGTTTCTGTATATTGGGCACAGCGCTCTGCACGGTGTTAGCAGAGACTTTCCCGGGACAGTGAAACCCTATGTCAGAGACACTGAGAAGAAGCCCCAATGTTCCCTCCAGGCACTTTCAGTGTGGCTGCCTTCTCCACGTGGTTCCTGGTTTCACTGCAGCTCTGAAGAGAATGTTAGCAAAGAGGTAACCGGGACAGTGAAAACAGTACTCAAAGACAGGGAGAGCAAGCTCTCTCTTGGCACTTTGGATGTGGGACATACAGCGAGATGTTTGCTGCTTTTGCGTTTGGCTGTTGGGAGATTTACAGCACAAAGATATCTAGTTGATTTGAAGCAGTTCCGAGAAAGTCTAAACATAATCCCCACTTCTCCCTCCTGGCACTTTCCATGTGGGAGATATAGCAGGATGTATATTGGTTTTGAGGACAACTCAACGGACAGTGTAGGGAGAAAACCTCCTGGCTCCTTGAATGCCGTTTCTGGAGACACTGCGATCAATGTGGGAGATATGTCAAGATGTGTGTTTGTTTTGAGGACGGCTCTCTGGAGAGTCTTAGCAAAGAGGTCACACAGATAATCAGAGCAATTCTCAGAGACACTGAGAACAAGCTCCGCAATTCCCTCCTGGCACTTTCCCTGTAGGAGATACCGCAAGACGTTTCTGTATATTGGGCACAGCGCTCTGCACGGTGTTAGCAGAGACTTTCCCGGGACAGTGAAACCCTATGTCAGAGACACTGAGAAGAAGCCCCAATGTTCCCTCCAGGCACTTTCAGTGTGGCTGCCTTCTCCACGTGGTTCCTGGTTTCACTGCAGCTCTGAAGAGAATGTTAGCAAAGAGGTAACCGGGACAGTGAAAACAGTACTCAAAGACAGGGAGAGCAAGCTCTCTCTTGGCACTTTGGATGTGGGACATACAGCGAGATGTTTGCTGCTTTTGCGTTTGGCTGTTGGGAGATTTACAGCACAAAGATATCTAGTTGATTTGAAGCAGTTCCGAGAAAGTCTAAACATAATCCCCACTTCTCCCTCCTGGCACTTTCCATGTGGGAGATATAGCAGGATGTATATTGGTTTTGAGGACAACTCAATGGACAGTGTAGGGAGAAAAGGTCCTGGCTCCTTGAATGCCGTTTCTGGAGACACTGCGATCAATGTGGGAGATATGTCAAGATGTGTGTTTGTTTTGAGGACGGCTCTCTGGAGAGTCTTAGCAAAGAGGTCACACAGATAATCAGAGCAATTCTCAGAGACACTGAGAACAAGCTCCGCAATTCCCTCCTGGCACTTTCCCTGTAGGAGATACCGCAAGACGTTTCTGTATATTGGGCACAGCGCTCTGCACGGTGTTAGCAGAGACTTTCCCGGGACAGTGAAACCCTATGGCAGAGACACTGAGAAGAAGCCCCAATGTTCCCTCCAGGCACTTTCAGTGTGGGTGCCTTCTCCACGTGGTTCCTGGTTTCACTGCAACTCTGAAGAGAATGTTAGCAAAGAGGTAACCGGGACCGTGAAAACAGTACTCAAAGACAGGGAGAGCAAGCTCTCTCTTGGCACTTTGGATGTGGGACATACAGCGAGATGTTTGCTGCTTTTGCGTTTGGCTGTTGGGAGATTTACAGCACAAAGATATCTAGTTGATTTGAAGCAGTTCCGAGAAAGTCTAAACATAATCCCCACTTCTCCCTCCTGGCACTTTCCATGTGGGAGATATAGCAGGATGTATATTGGTTTTGAGGACAACTCAATGGACAGTGTAGGGAGAAAACCTCCTGGCTCCTTGAATGCCGTTTCTGGAGACACTGCGATCAATGTGGGAGATATGTCAAGATGTGTGTTTGTTTTGAGGACGGCTCTCTGGAGAGTCTTAGCAAAGAGGTCACACAGATAATCAGAGCAATTCTCAGAGACACTGAGAACAAGCTCCGCAATTCCCTCCTGACACTTTCCCTGTAGGAGATACCGCAAGACGTTTCTGTATATTGGGCACAGCGCTCTGCACGGTGTTAGCAGAGACTTTCCCGGGACAGTGAAACCCTATGTCAGAGACACTGAGAAGAAGCCCCAATGTTCCCTCCAGGCACTTTCAGTGTGGGTGCCTTCTCCACGTGGTTCCTGGTTTCACTGCAGCTCTGAAGAGAATGTTAGCAAAGAGGTAACCGGGACAGTGAAAACAGTACTCAAAGACAGGGAGAGCAAGCTCTCTCTTGGCACTTTGGATGTGGGACATACAGCGAGATGTTTGCTGCTTTTGCGTTTGGCTGTTGGGAGATTTACAGCACAAAGATATCTAGTTGATTTGAAGCAGTTCCGAGAAAGTCTAAACATAATCCCCACTTCTCCCTCCTGGCACTTTCCATGTGGGAGATATAGCAGGATGTATATTGGTTTTGAGGACAACTCAATGGACAGTGTAGGGAGAAAAGGTCCTGGCTCCTTGAATGCCGTTTCTGGAGACACTGCGATCAATGTGGGAGATATGTCAAGATGTGTGTTTGTTTTGAGGACGGCTCTCTGGAGAGTCTTAGCAAAGAGGTCACACAGATAATCAGAGCAATTCTCAGAGACACTGAGAACAAGCTCCGCAATTCCCTCCTGGCACTTTCCCTGTAGGAGATACCGCAAGACGTTTCTGTATATTGGGCACAGCGCTCTGCACGGTGTTAGCAGAGACTTTCCCGGGACAGTGAAACCCTATGTCAGAGACACTGAGAAGAAGCCCCAATGTTCCCTCCAGGCACTTTCAGTGTGGGTGCCTTCTCCACGTGGTTCCTGGTTTCACTGCAGCTCTGAAGAGAATGTTAGCAAAGAGGTAACCGGGACCGTGAAAACAGTACTCAAAGACAGGGAGAGCAAGCTCTCTCTTGGCACTTTGGATGTGGGACATACAGCGAGATGTTTGCTGCTTTTGCGTTTGGCTGTTGGGAGATTTACAGCACAAAGATATCTAGTTGATTTGAAGCAGTTCCGAGAAAGTCTAAACATAATCCCCACTTCTCCCTCCTGGCACTTTCCATGTGGGAGATATAGCAGGATGTATATTGGTTTTGAGGACAACTCAATGGACAGTGTAGGGAGAAAACCTCCTGGCTCCTTGAATGCCGTTTCTGGAGACACTGCGATCAATGTGGGAGATATGTCAAGATGTGTGTTTGTTTTGAGGACGGCTCTCTGGAGAGTCTTAGCAAAGAGGTCACACAGATAATCAGAGCAATTCTCAGAGACACTGAGAACAAGCTCCGCAATTCCCTCCTGGCACTTTCCCTGTAGGAGATACCGCAAGACGTTTCTGTATATTGGGCACAGCGCTCTGCACGGTGTTAGCAGAGACTTTCCCGGGACAGTGAAACCCTATGTCAGAGACACTGAGAAGAAGCCCCAATGTTCCCTCCAGGCACTTTCAGTGTGGGTGCCTTCTCCACGTGGTTCCTGGTTTCACTGCAGCTCTGAAGAGAATGTTAGCAAAGAGGTAACCGGGACAGTGAAAACAGTACTCAAAGACAGGGAGAGCAAGCTCTCTCTTGGCACTTTGGATGTGGGACATACAGCGAGATGTTTGCTGCTTTTGCGTTTGGCTGTTGGGAGATTTACAGCACAAAGATATCTAGTTGATTTGAAGCAGTTCCGAGAAAGTCTAAACATAATCCCCACTTCTCCCTCCTGGCACTTTCCATGTGGGAGATATAGCAGGATGTATATTGGTTTTGAGGACAACTCAATGGACAGTGTAGGGAGAAAACCTCCTGGCTCCTTGAATGCCGTTTCTGGAGACACTGCGATCAATGTGGGAGATATGTCAAGATGTGTGTTTGTTTTGAGGACGGCTCTCTGGAGAGTCTTAGCAAAGAGGTCACACAGATAATCAGAGCAATTCTCAGAGACACTGAGAACAAGCTCCGCAATTCCCTCCTGGCACTTTCCCTGTAGGAGATACCGCAAGACGTTTCTGTATATTGGGCACAGCGCTCTGCACGGTGTTAGCAGAGACTTTCCCGGGACAGTGAAACCCTATGTCAGAGACACTGAGAAGAAGCCCCAATGTTCCCTCCAGGCACTTTCAGTGTGGCTGCCTTCTCCACGTGGTTCCTGGTTTCACTGCAGCTCTGAAGAGAATGTTAGCAAAGAGGTAACCGGGACAGTGAAAACAGTACTCAAAGACAGGGAGAGCAAGCTCTCTCTTGGCACTTTGGATGTGGGACATACAGCGAGATGTTTGCTGCTTTTGCGTTTGGCTGTTGGGAGATTTACAGCACAAAGATATCTAGTTGATTTGAAGCAGTTCCGAGAAAGTCTAAACATAATCCCCACTTCTCCCTCCTGGCACTTTCCATGTGGGAGATATAGCAGGATGTATATTGGTTTTGAGGACAACTCAACGGACAGTGTAGGGAGAAAACCTCCTGGCTCCTTGAATGCCGTTTCTGGAGACACTGCGATCAATGTGGGAGATATGTCAAGATGTGTGTTTGTTTTGAGGACGGCTCTCTGGAGAGTCTTAGCAAAGAGGTCACACAGATAATCAGAGCAATTCTCAGAGACACTGAGAACAAGCTCCGCAATTCCCTCCTGGCACTTTCCCTGTAGGAGATACCGCAAGACGTTTCTGTATATTGGGCACAGCGCTCTGCACGGTGTTAGCAGAGACTTTCCCGGGACAGTGAAACCCTATGTCAGAGACACTGAGAAGAAGCCCCAATGTTCCCTCCAGGCACTTTCAGTGTGGCTGCCTTCTCCACGTGGTTCCTGGTTTCACTGCAGCTCTGAAGAGAATGTTAGCAAAGAGGTAACCGGGACAGTGAAAACAGTACTCAAAGACAGGGAGAGCAAGCTCTCTCTTGGCACTTTGGATGTGGGACATACAGCGAGATGTTTGCTGCTTTTGCGTTTGGCTGTTGGGAGATTTACAGCACAAAGATATCTAGTTGATTTGAAGCAGTTCCGAGAAAGTCTAAACATAATCCCCACTTCTCCCTCCTGGCACTTTCCATGTGGGAGATATAGCAGGATGTATATTGGTTTTGAGGACAACTCAATGGACAGTGTAGGGAGAAAAGGTCCTGGCTCCTTGAATGCCGTTTCTGGAGACACTGCGATCAATGTGGGAGATATGTCAAGATGTGTGTTTGTTTTGAGGACAGCTCTCTGGAGAGTCTTAGCAAAGAGGTCACACAGATAATCAGAGCAATTCTCAGAGACACTGAGAACAAGCTCCACAATTCCCTCCTGGCACTTTCCCTGTAGGAGATACCGCAAGACGTTTCTGTATATTGGGCACAGCGCTCTGCACGGTGTTAGCAGAGACTTTCCCGGGACAGTGAAACCCTATGTCAGAGACACTGAGAAGAAGCCCCAATGTTCCCTCCAGGCACTTTCAGTGTGGGTGCCTTCTCCACGTGGTTCCTGGTTTCACTGCAGCTCTGAAGAGAATGTTAGCAAAGAGGTAACCGTGACAGTGAAAACAGTACTCAAAGACAGGGAGAGCAAGCTCTCTCTTGGCACTTTGGATGTGGGACATACAGCGAGATGTTTGCTGCTTTTGCGTTTGGCTGTTGGGAGATTTACAGCACAAAGATATCTAGTTGATTTGAAGCAGTTCCGAGAAAGTCTAAACATAATCCCCACTTCTCCCTCCTGGCACTTTCCATGTGGGAGATATAGCAGGATGTATATTGGTTTTGAGGACAACTCAATGGACAGTGTAGGGAGAAAAGGTCCTGGCTCCTTGAATGCCGTTTCTGGAGACACTGCGATCAATGTGGCAGATATGTCAAGATGTGTGTTGGTTTTGAGGACGGCTCTCTGGAGAGTCTTAGCAAAGAGGTCACACAGATAATCAGAGCAATTCTCAGAGACACTGAGAACAAGCTCCGCAATTCCCTCCTGGCACTTTCCCTGTAGGAGATACCGCAAGACGTTTCTGTATATTGGGCACAGCGCTCTGCACGGTGTTAGCAGAGACTTTCCCGGGACAGTGAAACCCTATGGCAGAGACACTGAGAAGAAGCCCCAATGTTCCCTCCAGGCACTTTCAGTGTGGGTGCCTTCTCCACGTGGTTCCTGGTTTCACTGCAGCTCTGAAGAGAATGTTAGCAAAGAGGTAACCGGGACAGTGAAAACAGTACTCAAAGACAGGGAGAGCAAGCTCTCTCTTGGCACTTTGGATGTGGGACATACAGCGAGATGTTTGCTGCTTTTGCGTTTGGCTGTTGGGAGATTTACAGCACAAAGATATCTAGTTGATTTGAAGCAGTTCCGAGAAAGTCTAAACATAATCCCCACTTCTCCCTCCTGGCACTTTCCATGTGGGAGATATAGCAGGATGTATATTGGTTTTGAGGACAACTCAATGGACAGTGTAGGGAGAAAACCTCCTGGCTCCTTGAATGCCGTTTCTGGAGACACTGCGATCAATGTGGCAGATATGTCAAGATGTGTGTTGGTTTTGAGGACGGCTCTCTGGAGAGTCTTAGCAAAGAGGTCACACAGATAATCAGAGCAATTCTCAGAGACACTGAGAACAAGCTCCGCAATTCCCTCCTGGCACTTTCCCTGTAGGAGATACCGCAAGACGTTTCTGTATATTGGGCACAGCGCTCTGCACGGTGTTAGCAGAGACTTTCCCGGGACAGTGAAACCCTATGTCAGAGACACTGAGAAGAAGCCCCAATGTTCCCTCCAGGCACTTTCAGTGTGGCTGCCTTCTCCACGTGGTTCCTGGTTTCACTGCAGCTCTGAAGAGAATGTTAGCAAAGAGGTAACCGGGACAGTGAAAACAGTACTCAAAGACAGGGAGAGCAAGCTCTCTCTTGGCACTTTGGATGTGGGACATACAGCGAGATGTTTGCTGCTTTTGCGTTTGGCTGTTGGGAGATTTACAGCACAAAGATATCTAGTTGATTTGAAGCAGTTCCGAGAAAGTCTAAACATAATCCCCACTTCTCCCTCCTGGCACTTTCCATGTGGGAGATATAGCAGGATGTATATTGGTTTTGAGGACAACTCAATGGACAGTGTAGGGAGAAAAGGTCCTGGCTCCTTGAATGCCGTTTCTGGAGACACTGCGATCAATGTGGGAGATATGTCAAGATGTGTGTTGGTTTTGAGGACGGCTCTCTGGAGAGTCTTAGCAAAGAGGTCACACAGATAATCAGAGCAATTCTCAGAGACACTGAGAACAAGCTCCGCAATTCCCTCCTGGCACTTTCCCTGTAGGAGATACCGCAAGACGTTTCTGTATATTGGGCACAGCGCTCTGCACGGTGTTAGCAGAGACTTTCCCGGGACAGTGAAACCCTATGTCAGAGACACTGAGAAGAAGCCCCAATGTTCCCTCCAGGCACTTTCAGTGTGGGTGCCTTCTCCACGTGGTTCCTGGTTTCACTGCAGCTCTGAAGAGAATGTTAGCAAAGAGGTAACCGGGACAGTGAAAACAGTACTCAAAGACAGGGAGAGCAAGCTCTCTCTTGGCACTTTGGATGTGGGACATACAGCGAGATGTTTGCTGCTTTTGCGTTTGGCTGTTGGGAGATTTACAGCACAAAGATATCTAGTTGATTTGAAGCAGTTCCGAGAAAGTCTAAACATAATCCCCACTTCTCCCTCCTGGCACTTTCCATGTGGGAGATATAGCAGGATGTATATTGGTTTTGAGGACAACTCAATGGACAGTGTAGGGAGAAAACCTCCTGGCTCCTTGAATGCCGTTTCTGGAGACACTGCGATCAATGTGGGAGATATGTCAAGATGTGTGTTTGTTTTGAGGACGGCTCTCTGGAGAGTCTTAGCAAAGAGGTCACACAGATAATCAGAGCAATTCTCAGAGACACTGAGAACAAGCTCCGCAATTCCCTCCTGGCACTTTCCCTGTAGGAGATACCGCAAGACGTTTCTGTATATTGGGCACAGCGCTCTGCACGGTGTTAGCAGAGACTTTCCCGGGACAGTGAAACCCTATGTCAGAGACACTGAGAAGAAGCCCCAATGTTCCCTCCAGGCACTTTCAGTGTGGCTGCCTTCTCCACGTGGTTCCTGGTTTCACTGCAGCTCTGAAGAGAATGTTAGCAAAGAGGTAACCGGGACAGTGAAAACAGTACTCAAAGACAGGGAGAGCAAGCTCTCTCTTGGCACTTTGGATGTGGGACATACAGCGAGATGTTTGCTGCTTTTGCGTTTGGCTGTTGGGAGATTTACAGCACAAAGATATCTAGTTGATTTGAAGCAGTTCCGAGAAAGTCTAAACATAATCCCCACTTCTCCCTCCTGGCACTTTCCATGTGGGAGATATAGCAGGATGTATATTGGTTTTGAGGACAACTCAACGGACAGTGTAGGGAGAAAACCTCCTGGCTCCTTGAATGCCGTTTCTGGAGACACTGCGATCAATGTGGGAGATATGTCAAGATGTGTGTTTGTTTTGAGGACGGCTCTCTGGAGAGTCTTAGCAAAGAGGTCACACAGATAATCAGAGCAATTCTCAGAGACACTGAGAACAAGCTCCGCAATTCCCTCCTGGCACTTTCCCTGTAGGAGATACCGCAAGACGTTTCTGTATATTGGGCACAGCGCTCTGCACGGTGTTAGCAGAGACTTTCCCGGGACAGTGAAACCCTATGTCAGAGACACTGAGAAGAAGCCCCAATGTTCCCTCCAGGCACTTTCAGTGTGGCTGCCTTCTCCACGTGGTTCCTGGTTTCACTGCAGCTCTGAAGAGAATGTTAGCAAAGAGGTAACCGGGACAGTGAAAACAGTACTCAAAGACAGGGAGAGCAAGCTCTCTCTTGGCACTTTGGATGTGGGACATACAGCGAGATGTTTGCTGCTTTTGCGTTTGGCTGTTGGGAGATTTACAGCACAAAGATATCTAGTTGATTTGAAGCAGTTCCGAGAAAGTCTAAACATAATCCCCACTTCTCCCTCCTGGCACTTTCCATGTGGGAGATATAGCAGGATGTATATTGGTTTTGAGGACAACTCAATGGACAGTGTAGGGAGAAAAGGTCCTGGCTCCTTGAATGCCGTTTCTGGAGACACTGCGATCAATGTGGGAGATATGTCAAGATGTGTGTTTGTTTTGAGGACAGCTCTCTGGAGAGTCTTAGCAAAGAGGTCACACAGATAATCAGAGCAATTCTCAGAGACACTGAGAACAAGCTCCACAATTCCCTCCTGGCACTTTCCCTGTAGGAGATACCGCAAGACGTTTCTGTATATTGGGCACAGCGCTCTGCACGGTGTTAGCAGAGACTTTCCCGGGACAGTGAAACCCTATGTCAGAGACACTGAGAAGAAGCCCCAATGTTCCCTCCAGGCACTTTCAGTGTGGGTGCCTTCTCCACGTGGTTCCTGGTTTCACTGCAGCTCTGAAGAGAATGTTAGCAAAGAGGTAACCGTGACAGTGAAAACAGTACTCAAAGACAGGGAGAGCAAGCTCTCTCTTGGCACTTTGGATGTGGGACATACAGCGAGATGTTTGCTGCTTTTGCGTTTGGCTGTTGGGAGATTTACAGCACAAAGATATCTAGTTGATTTGAAGCAGTTCCGAGAAAGTCTAAACATAATCCCCACTTCTCCCTCCTGGCACTTTCCATGTGGGAGATATAGCAGGATGTATATTGGTTTTGAGGACAACTCAATGGACAGTGTAGGGAGAAAAGGTCCTGGCTCCTTGAATGCCGTTTCTGGAGACACTGCGATCAATGTGGCAGATATGTCAAGATGTGTGTTGGTTTTGAGGACGGCTCTCTGGAGAGTCTTAGCAAAGAGGTCACACAGATAATCAGAGCAATTCTCAGAGACACTGAGAACAAGCTCCGCAATTCCCTCCTGGCACTTTCCCTGTAGGAGATACCGCAAGACGTTTCTGTATATTGGGCACAGCGCTCTGCACGGTGTTAGCAGAGACTTTCCCGGGACAGTGAAACCCTATGGCAGAGACACTGAGAAGAAGCCCCAATGTTCCCTCCAGGCACTTTCAGTGTGGGTGCCTTCTCCACGTGGTTCCTGGTTTCACTGCAGCTCTGAAGAGAATGTTAGCAAAGAGGTAACCGGGACAGTGAAAACAGTACTCAAAGACAGGGAGAGCAAGCTCTCTCTTGGCACTTTGGATGTGGGACATACAGCGAGATGTTTGCTGCTTTTGCGTTTGGCTGTTGGGAGATTTACAGCACAAAGATATCTAGTTGATTTGAAGCAGTTCCGAGAAAGTCTAAACATAATCCCCACTTCTCCCTCCTGGCACTTTCCATGTGGGAGATATAGCAGGATGTATATTGGTTTTGAGGACAACTCAATGGACAGTGTAGGGAGAAAACCTCCTGGCTCCTTGAATGCCGTTTCTGGAGACACTGCGATCAATGTGGCAGATATGTCAAGATGTGTGTTGGTTTTGAGGACGGCTCTCTGGAGAGTCTTAGCAAAGAGGTCACACAGATAATCAGAGCAATTCTCAGAGACACTGAGAACAAGCTCCGCAATTCCCTCCTGGCACTTTCCCTGTAGGAGATACCGCAAGACGTTTCTGTATATTGGGCACAGCGCTCTGCACGGTGTTAGCAGAGACTTTCCCGGGACAGTGAAACCCTATGTCAGAGACACTGAGAAGAAGCCCCAATGTTCCCTCCAGGCACTTTCAGTGTGGCTGCCTTCTCCACGTGGTTCCTGGTTTCACTGCAGCTCTGAAGAGAATGTTAGCAAAGAGGTAACCGGGACAGTGAAAACAGTACTCAAAGACAGGGAGAGCAAGCTCTCTCTTGGCACTTTGGATGTGGGACATACAGCGAGATGTTTGCTGCTTTTGCGTTTGGCTGTTGGGAGATTTACAGCACAAAGATATCTAGTTGATTTGAAGCAGTTCCGAGAAAGTCTAAACATAATCCCCACTTCTCCCTCCTGGCACTTTCCATGTGGGAGATATAGCAGGATGT
This sequence comes from Larus michahellis, assembly GCF_964199755.1. NCBI lineage: Eukaryota > Metazoa > Chordata > Aves > Charadriiformes > Laridae > Larus > Larus michahellis. The sequence continues at coordinate 1,485,287 of NW_027436161.1, read as the reverse complement.
ATATTGGTTTTGAGGACAACTCAATGGACAGTGTAGGGAGAAAAGGTCCTGGCTCCTTGAATGCCGTTTCTGGAGACACTGCGATCAATGTGGGAGATATGTCAAGATGTGTGTTGGTTTTGAGGACGGCTCTCTGGAGAGTCTTAGCAAAGAGGTCACACAGATAATCAGAGCAATTCTCAGAGACACTGAGAACAAGCTCCGCAATTCCCTCCTGGCACTTTCCCTGTAGGAGATACCGCAAGACGTTTCTGTATATTGGGCACAGCGCTCTGCACGGTGTTAGCAGAGACTTTCCCGGGACAGTGAAACCCTATGTCAGAGACACTGAGAAGAAGCCCCAATGTTCCCTCCAGGCACTTTCAGTGTGGGTGCCTTCTCCACGTGGTTCCTGGTTTCACTGCAGCTCTGAAGAGAATGTTAGCAAAGAGGTAACCGGGACAGTGAAAACAGTACTCAAAGACAGGGAGAGCAAGCTCTCTCTTGGCACTTTGGATGTGGGACATACAGCGAGATGTTTGCTGCTTTTGCGTTTGGCTGTTGGGAGATTTACAGCACAAAGATATCGAGTTGATTTGAAGCAGTTCCGAGAAAGTCTAAACATAATCCCCACTTCTCCCTCCTGGCACTTTCCATGTGGGAGATATAGCAGGATGTATATTGGTTTTGAGGACAACTCAATGGACAGTGTAGGGAGAAAAGGTCCTGGCTCCTTGAATGCCGTTTCTGGAGACACTGCGATCAATGTGGCAGATATGTCAAGATGTGTGTTGGTTTTGAGGACGGCTCTCTGGAGAGTCTTAGCAAAGAGGTCACACAGATAATCAGAGCAATTCTCAGAGACACTGAGAACAAGCTCCGCAATTCCCTCCTGGCACTTTCCCTGTAGGAGATACCGCAAGACGTTTCTGTATATTGGGCACAGCGCTCTGCACGGTGTTAGCAGAGACTTTCCCGGGACAGTGAAACCCTATGTCAGAGACACTGAGAAGAAGCCCCAATGTTCCCTCCAGGCACTTTCAGTGTGGGTGCCTTCTCCACGTGGTTCCTGGTTTCACTGCAGCTCTGAAGAGAATGTTAGCAAAGAGGTAACCGGGACAGTGAAAACAGTACTCAAAGACAGGGAGAGCAAGCTCTCTCTTGGCACTTTGGATGTGGGACATACAGCGAGATGTTTGCTGCTTTTGCGTTTGGCTGTTGGGAGATTTACAGCACAAAGATATCTAGTTGATTTGAAGCAGTTCCGAGAAAGTCTAAACATAATCCCCACTTCTCCCTCCTGGCACTTTCCATGTGGGAGATATAGCAGGATGTATATTGGTTTTGAGGACAACTCAATGGACAGTGTAGGGAGAAAAGGTCCTGGCTCCTTGAATGCCGTTTCTGGAGACACTGCGATCAATGTGGGAGATATGTCAAGATGTGTGTTTGTTTTGAGGACGGCTCTCTGGAGAGTCTTAGCAAAGAGGTCACACAGATAATCAGAGCAATTCTCAGAGACACTGAGAACAAGCTCCGCAATTCCCTCCTGGCACTTTCCCTGTAGGAGATACCGCAAGACGTTTCTGTATATTGGGCACAGCGCTCTGCACGGTGTTAGCAGAGACTTTCCCGGGACAGTGAAACCCTATGTCAGAGACACTGAGAAGAAGCCCCAATGTTCCCTCCAGGCACTTTCAGTGTGGCTGCCTTCTCCACGTGGTTCCTGGTTTCACTGCAGCTCTGAAGAGAATGTTAGCAAAGAGGTAACCGGGACAGTGAAAACAGTACTCAAAGACAGGGAGAGCAAGCTCTCTCTTGGCACTTTGGATGTGGGACATACAGCGAGATGTTTGCTGCTTTTGCGTTTGGCTGTTGGGAGATTTACAGCACAAAGATATCTAGTTGATTTGAAGCAGTTCCGAGAAAGTCTAAACATAATCCCCACTTCTCCCTCCTGGCACTTTCCATGTGGGAGATATAGCAGGATGTATATTGGTTTTGAGGACAACTCAATGGACAGTGTAGGGAGAAAACCTCCTGGCTCCTTGAATGCCGTTTCTGGAGACACTGCGATCAATGTGGGAGATATGTCAAGATGTGTGTTGGTTTTGAGGACGGCTCTCTGGAGAGTCTTAGCAAAGAGGTCACACAGATAATCAGAGCAATTCTCAGAGACACTGAGAACAAGCTCCGCAATTCCCTCCTGGCACTTTCCCTGTAGGAGATACCGCAAGACGTTTCTGTATATTGGGCACAGCGCTCTGCACGGTGTTAGCAGAGACTTTCCCGGGACAGTGAAACCCTATGTCAGAGACACTGAGAAGAAGCCCCAATGTTCCCTCCAGGCACTTTCAGTGTGGGTGCCTTCTCCACGTGGTTCCTGGTTTCACTGCAGCTCTGAAGAGAATGTTAGCAAAGAGGTAACCGGGACAGTGAAAACAGTACTCAAAGACAGGGAGAGCAAGCTCTCTCTTGGCACTTTGGATGTGGGACATACAGCGAGATGTTTGCTGCTTTTGCGTTTGGCTGTTGGGAGATTTACAGCACAAAGATATCTAGTTGATTTGAAGCAGTTCCGAGAAAGTCTAAACATAATCCCCACTTCTCCCTCCTGGCACTTTCCATGTGGGAGATATAGCAGGATGTATATTGATTTTGAGGACAACTCAATGGACAGTGTAGGGAGAAAAGGTCCTGGCTCCTTGAATGCCGTTTCTGGAGACACTGCGATCAATGTGGGAGATATGTCAAGATGTGTGTTTGTTTTGAGGACGGCTCTCTGGAGAGTCTTAGCAAAGAGGTCACACAGATAATCAGAGCAATTCTCAGAGACACTGAGAACAAGCTCCGCAATTCCCTCCTGGCACTTTCCCTGTAGGAGATACCGCAAGACGTTTCTGTATATTGGGCACAGCGCTCTGCACGGTGTTAGCAGAGACTTTCCCGGGACAGTGAAACCCTATGTCAGAGACACTGAGAAGAAGCCCCAATGTTCCCTCCAGGCACTTTCAGTGTGGGTGCCTTCTCCACGTGGTTCCTGGTTTCACTGCAGCTCTGAAGAGAATGTTAGCAAAGAGGTAACCGGGACAGTGAAAACAGTACTCAAAGACAGGGAGAGCAAGCTCTCTCTTGGCACTTTGGATGTGGGACATACAGCGAGATGTTTGCTGCTTTTGCGTTTGGCTGTTGGGAGATTTACAGCACAAAGATATCTAGTTGATTTGAAGCAGTTCCGAGAAAGTCTAAACATAATCCCCACTTCTCCCTCCTGGCACTTTCCATGTGGGAGATATAGCAGGATGTATATTGGTTTTGAGGACAACTCAATGGACAGTGTAGGGAGAAAAGGTCCTGGCTCCTTGAATGCCGTTTCTGGAGACACTGCGATCAATGTGGGAGATATGTCAAGATGTGTGTTTGTTTTGAGGACGGCTCTCTGGAGAGTCTTAGCAAAGAGGTCACACAGATAATCAGAGCAATTCTCAGAGACACTGAGAACAAGCTCCGCAATTCCCTCCTGGCACTTTCCCTGTAGGAGATACCGCAAGACGTTTCTGTATATTGGGCACAGCGCTCTGCACGGTGTTAGCAGAGACTTTCCCGGGACAGTGAAACCCTATGTCAGAGACACTGAGAAGAAGCCCCAATGTTCCCTCCAGGCACTTTCAGTGTGGGTGCCTTCTCCACGTGGTTCCTGGTTTCACTGCAGCTCTGAAGAGAATGTTAGCAAAGAGGTAACCGGGACAGTGAAAACAGTACTCAAAGACAGGGAGAGCAAGCTCTCTCTTGGCACTTTGGATGTGGGACATACAGCGAGATGTTTGCTGCTTTTGCGTTTGGCTGTTGGGAGATTTACAGCACAAAGATATCTAGTTGATTTGAAGCAGTTCCGAGAAAGTCTAAACATAATCCCCACTTCTCCCTCCTGGCACTTTCCATGTGGGAGATATAGCAGGATGTATATTGGTTTTGAGGACAACTCAATGGACAGTGTAGGGAGAAAAGGTCCTGGCTCCTTGAATGCCGTTTCTGGAGACACTGCGATCAATGTGGCAGATATGTCAAGATGTGTGTTGGTTTTGAGGACGGCTCTCTGGAGAGTCTTAGCAAAGAGGTCACACAGATAATCAGAGCAATTCTCAGAGACACTGAGAACAAGCTCCGCAATTCCCTCCTGGCACTTTCCCTGTAGGAGATACCGCAAGACGTTTCTGTATATTGGGCACAGCGCTCTGCACGGTGTTAGCAGAGACTTTCCCGGGACAGTGAAACCCTATGGCAGAGACACTGAGAAGAAGCCCCAATGTTCCCTCCAGGCACTTTCAGTGTGGGTGCCTTCTCCACGTGGTTCCTGGTTTCACTGCAGCTCTGAAGAGAATGTTAGCAAAGAGGTAACGGGACAGTGAAAACAGTACTCAAAGACAGGGAGAGCAAGCTCTCTCTTGGCACTTTGGATGTGGGACATACAGCGAGATGTTTGCTGCTTTTGCGTTTGGCTGTTGGGAGATTTACAGCACAAAGATATCTAGTTGATTTGAAGCAGTTCCGAGAAAGTCTAAACATAATCCCCACTTCTCCCTCCTGGCACTTTCCATGTGGGAGATATAGCAGGATGTATATTGGTTTTGAGGACAACTCAATGGACAGTGTAGGGAGAAAACCTCCTGGCTCCTTGAATGCCGTTTCTGGAGACACTGCGATCAATGTGGGAGATATGTCAAGATGTGTGTTTGTTTTGAGGACGGCTCTCTGGAGAGTCTTAGCAAAGAGGTCACACAGATAATCAGAGCAATTCTCAGAGACACTGAGAACAAGCTCCGCAATTCCCTCCTGGCACTTTCCCTGTAGGAGATACCGCAAGACGTTTCTGTATATTGGGCACAGCGCTCTGCACGGTGTTAGCAGAGACTTTCCCGGGACAGTGAAACCCTATGTCAGAGACACTGAGAAGAAGCCCCAATGTTCCCTCCAGGCACTTTCAGTGTGGGTGCCTTCTCCACGTGGTTCCTGGTTTCACTGCAGCTCTGAAGAGAATGTTAGCAAAGAGGTAACCGGGACAGTGAAAACAGTACTCAAAGACAGGGAGAGCAAGCTCTCTCTTGGCACTTTGGATGTGGGACATACAGCGAGATGTTTGCTGCTTTTGCGTTTGGCTGTTGGGAGATTTACAGCACAAAGATATCTAGTTGATTTGAAGCAGTTCCGAGAAAGTCTAAACATAATCCCCACTTCTCCCTCCTGGCACTTTCCATGTGGGAGATATAGCAGGATGTATATTGGTTTTGAGGACAACTCAATGGACAGTGTAGGGAGAAAAGGTCCTGGCTCCTTGAATGCCGTTTCTGGAGACACTGCGATCAATGTGGGAGATATGTCAAGATGTGTGTTTGTTTTGAGGACGGCTCTCTGGAGAGTCTTAGCAAAGAGGTCACACAGATAATCAGAGCAATTCTCAGAGACACTGAGAACAAGCTCCGCAATTCCCTCCTGGCACTTTCCCTGTAGGAGATACCGCAAGACGTTTCTGTATATTGGGCACAGCGCTCTGCACGGTGTTAGCAGAGACTTTCCCGGGACAGTGAAACCCTATGTCAGAGACACTGAGAAGAAGCCCCAATGTTCCCTCCAGGCACTTTCAGTGTGGGTGCCTTCTCCACGTGGTTCCTGGTTTCACTGCAGCTCTGAAGAGAATGTTAGCAAAGAGGTAACCGGGACAGTGAAAACAGTACTCAAAGACAGGGAGAGCAAGCTCTCTCTTGGCACTTTGGATGTGGGACATACAGCGAGATGTTTGCTGCTTTTGCGTTTGGCTGTTGGGAGATTTACAGCACAAAGATATCTAGTTGATTTGAAGCAGTTCCGAGAAAGTCTAAACATAATCCCCACTTCTCCCTCCTGGCACTTTCCATGTGGGAGATATAGCAGGATGTATATTGGTTTTGAGGACAACTCAATGGACAGTGTAGGGAGAAAAGGTCCTGGCTCCTTGAATGCCGTTTCTGGAGACACTGCGATCAATGTGGGAGATATGTCAAGATGTGTGTTGGTTTTGAGGACGGCTCTCTGGAGAGTCTTAGCAAAGAGGTCACACAGATAATCAGAGCAATTCTCAGAGACACTGAGAACAAGCTCCGCAATTCCCTCCTGGCACTTTCCCTGTAGGAGATACCGCAAGACGTTTCTGTATATTGGGCACAGCGCTCTGCAGCGTGTTAGCAGAGACTTTCCCGGGACAGTGAAACCCTATGTCAGAGACACTGAGAAGAAGCCCCAATGTTCCCTCCAGGCACTTTCAGTGTGGGTGCCTTCTCCACGTGGTTCCTGGTTTCACTGCAGCTCTGAAGAGAATGTTAGCAAAGAGGTAACCGGGACAGTGAAAACAGTACTCAAAGACAGGGAGAGCAAGCTCTCTCTTGGCACTTTGGATGTGGGACATACAGCGAGATGTTTGCTGCTTTTGCGTTTGGCTGTTGGGAGATTTACAGCACAAAGATATCTAGTTGATTTGAAGCAGTTCCGAGAAAGTCTAAACATAATCCCCACTTCTCCCTCCTGGCACTTTCCATGTGGGAGATATAGCAGGATGTATATTGGTTTTGAGGACAACTCAATGGACAGTGTAGGGAGAAAAGGTCCTGGCTCCTTGAATGCCGTTTCTGGAGACACTGCGATCAATGTGGGAGATATGTCAAGATGTGTGTTGGTTTTGAGGACGGCTCTCTGGAGAGTCTTAGCAAAGAGGTCACACAGATAATCAGAGCAATTCTCAGAGACACTGAGAACAAGCTCCGCAATTCCCTCCTGGCACTTTCCCTGTAGGAGATACCGCAAGACGTTTCTGTATATTGGGCACAGCGCTCTGCACGGTGTTAGCAGAGACTTTCCCGGGACAGTGAAACCCTATGTCAGAGACACTGAGAAGAAGCCCCAATGTTCCCTCCAGGCACTTTCAGTGTGGCTGCCTTCTCCACGTGGTTCCTGGTTTCACTGCAGCTCTGAAGAGAATGTTAGCAAAGAGGTAACCGGGACAGTGAAAACAGTCCTCAAAGACAGGGAGAGCAAGCTCTCTCTTGGCACTTTGGATGTGGGACATACAGCGAGATGTTTGGTGCTTTTGCGTTTGGCTGTTGGGAGATTTACAGCACAAAGATATCTAGTTGATTTGAAGCAGTTCCGAGAAAGTCTAAACATAATCCCCACTTCTCCCTCCTGGCACTTTCCATGTGGGAGATATAGCAGGATGTATATTGGTTTTGAGGACAACTCAATGGACAGTGTAGGGAGAAAAGGTCCTGGCTCCTTGAATGCCGTTTCTGGAGACACTGCGATCAATGTGGGAGATATGTCAAGATGTGTGTTGGTTTTGAGGACGGCTCTCTGGAGAGTCTTAGCAAAGAGGTCACACAGATAATCAGAGCAATTCTCAGAGACACTGAGAACAAGCTCTGCAATTCCCTCCTGGCACTTTCCCTGTAGGAGATACCGCAAGACGTTTCTGTATATTGGGCACAGCGCTCTGCACGGTGTTAGCAGAGACTTTCCCGGGACAGTGAAACCCTATGTCAGAGACACTGAGAAGAAGCCCCAATGTTCCCTCCAGGCACTTTCAGTGTGGGTGCCTTCTCCACGTGGTTCCTGGTTTCACTGCAGCTCTGAAGAGAATGTTAGCAAAGAGGTAACCGGGACAGTGAAAACAGTACTCAAAGACAGGGAGAGCAAGCTCTCTCTTGGCACTTTGGATGTGGGACATACAGCGAGATGTTTGCTGCTTTTGCGTTTGGCTGTTGGGAGATTTACAGCACAAAGATATCTAGTTGATTTGAAGCAGTTCCGAGAAAGTCTAAACATAATCCCCACTTCTCCCTCCTGGCACTTTCCATGTGGGAGATATAGCAGGATGTATATTGGTTTTGAGGACAACTCAATGGACAGTGTAGGGAGAAAAGGTCCTGGCTCCTTGAATGCCGTTTCTGGAGACACTGCGATCAATGTGGGAGATATGTCAAGATGTGTGTTGGTTTTGAGGACGGCTCTCTGGAGAGTCTTAGCAAAGAGGTCACACAGATAATCAGAGCAATTCTCAGAGACACTGAGAACAAGCTCCGCAATTCCCTCCTGGCACTTTCCCTGTAGGAGATACCGCAAGACGTTTCTGTATATTGGGCACAGCGCTCTGCACGGTGTTAGCAGAGACTTTCCCGGGACAGTGAAACCCTATGTCAGAGACACTGAGAAGAAGCCCCAATGTTCCCTCCAGGCACTTTCAGTGTGGGTGCCTTCTCCACGTGGTTCCTGGTTTCACTGCAGCTCTGAAGAGAATGTTAGCAAAGAGGTAACCGGGACAGTGAAAACAGTACTCAAAGACAGGGAGAGCAAGCTCTCTCTTGGCACTTTGGATGTGGGACATACAGCGAGATGTTTGCTGCTTTTGCGTTTGGCTGTTGGGAGATTTACAGCACAAAGATATCTAGTTGATTTGAAGCAGTTCCGAGAAAGTCTAAACATAATCCCCACTTCTCCCTCCTGGCACTTTCCATGTGGGAGATATAGCAGGATGTATATTGTTTTTGAGGACAACTCAATGGACAGTGTAGGGAGAAAAGGTCCTGGCTCCTTGAATGCCGTTTCTGGAGACACTGCGATCAATGTGGGAGATATGTCAAGATGTGTGTTGGTTTTGAGGACGGCTCTCTGGAGAGTCTTAGCAAAGAGGTCACACAGATAATCAGAGCAATTCTCAGAGACACTGAGAACAAGCTCCGCAATTCCCTCCTGGCACTTTCCCTGTAGGAGATACCGCAAGACGTTTCTGTATATTGGGCACAGCGCTCTGCACGGTGTTAGCAGAGACTTTCCCGGGACAGTGAAACCCTATGTCAGAGACACTGAGAAGAAGCCCCAATGTTCCCTCCAGGCACTTTCAGTGTGGGTGCCTTCTCCACGTGGTTCCTGGTTTCACTGCAGCTCTGAAGAGAATGTTAGCAAAGAGGTAACCGGGACAGTGAAAACAGTACTCAAAGACAGGGAGAGCAAGCTCTCTCTTGGCACTTTGGATGTGGGACATACAGCGAGATGTTTGCTGCTTTTGCGTTTGGCTGTTGGGAGATTTACAGCACAAAGATATCTAGTTGATTTGAAGCAGTTCCGAGAAAGTCTAAACATAATCCCCACTTCTCCCTCCTGGCACTTTCCATGTGGGAGATATAGCAGGATGTATATTGGTTTTGAGGACAACTCAATGGACAGTGTAGGGAGAAAAGGTCCTGGCTCCTTGAATGCCGTTTCTGGAGACACTGCGATCAATGTGGGAGATATGTCAAGATGTGTGTTGGTTTTGAGGACGGCTCTCTGGAGAGTCTTAGCAAAGAGGTCACACAGATAATCAGAGCAATTCTCAGAGACACTGAGAACAAGCTCCGCAATTCCCTCCTGGCACTTTCCCTGTAGGAGATACCGCAAGACGTTTCTGTATATTGGGCACAGCGCTCTGCACGGTGTTAGCAGAGACTTTCCCGGGACAGTGAAACCCTATGTCAGAGACACTGAGAAGAAGCCCCAATGTTCCCTCCAGGCACTTTCAGTGTGGCTGCCTTCTCCACGTGGTTCCTGGTTTCACTGCAGCTCTGAAGAGAATGTTAGCAAAGAGGTAACCGGGACAGTGAAAACAGTACTCAAAGACAGGGAGAGCAAGCTCTCTCTTGGCACTTTGGATGTGGGACATACAGCGAGATGTTTGGTGCTTTTGCGTTTGGCTGTTGGGAGATTTACAGCACAAAGATATCTAGTTGATTTGAAGCAGTTCCGAGAAAGTCTAAACATAATCCCCACTTCTCCCTCCTGGCACTTTCCATGTGGGAGATATAGCAGGATGTATATTGGTTTTGAGGACAACTCAATGGACAGTGTAGGGAGAAAAGGTCCTGGCTCCTTGAATGCCGTTTCTGGAGACACTGCGATCAATGTGGGAGATATGTCAAGATGTGTGTTTGTTTTGAGGACGGCTCTCTGGAGAGTCTTAGCAAAGAGGTCACACAGATAATCAGAGCAATTCTCAGAGACACTGAGAACAAGCTCTGCAATTCCCTCCTGGCACTTTCCCTGTAGGAGATACCGCAAGACGTTTCTGTATATTGGGCACAGCGCTCTGCACGGTGTTAGCAGAGACTTTCCCGGGACAGTGAAACCCTATGTCAGAGACACTGAGAAGAAGCCCCAATGTTCCCTCCAGGCACTTTCAGTGTGGGTGCCTTCTCCACGTGGTTCCTGGTTTCACTGCAGCTCTGAAGAGAATGTTAGCAAAGAGGTAACCGGGACAGTGAAAACAGTACTCAAAGACAGGGAGAGCAAGCTCTCTCTTGGCACTTTGGATGTGGGACATACAGCGAGATGTTTGCTGCTTTTGCGTTTGGCTGTTGGGAGATTTACAGCACAAAGATATCTAGTTGATTTGAAGCAGTTCCGAGAAAGTCTAAACATAATCCCCACTTCTCCCTCCTGGCACTTTCCATGTGGGAGATATAGCAGGATGTATATTGGTTTTGAGGACAACTCAATGGACAGTGTAGGGAGAAAACCTCCTGGCTCCTTGAATGCCGTTTCTGGAGACACTGCGATCAATGTGGGAGATATGTCAAGATGTGTGTTGGTTTTGAGGACGGCTCTCTGGAGAGTCTTAGCAAAGAGGTCACACAGATAATCAGAGCAATTCTCAGAGACACTGAGAACAAGCTCCGCAATTCCCTCCTGGCACTTTCCCTGTAGGAGATACCGCAAGACGTTTCTGTATATTGGGCACAGCGCTCTGCACGGTGTTAGCAGAGACTTTCCCGGGACAGTGAAACCCTATGTCAGAGACACTGAGAAGAAGCCCCAATGTTCCCTCCAGGCACTTTCAGTGTGGGTGCCTTCTCCACGTGGTTCCTGGTTTCACTGCAGCTCTGAAGAGAATGTTAGCAAAGAGGTAACCGGGACAGTGAAAACAGTACTCAAAGACAGGGAGAGCAAGCTCTCTCTTGGCACTTTGGATGTGGGACATACAGCGAGATGTTTGCTGCTTTTGCGTTTGGCTGTTGGGAGATTTACAGCACAAAGATATCTAGTTGATTTGAAGCAGTTCCGAGAAAGTCTAAACATAATCCCCACTTCTCCCTCCTGGCACTTTCCATGTGGGAGATATAGCAGGATGTATATTGGTTTTGAGGACAACTCAATGGACAGTGTAGGGAGAAAAGGTCCTGGCTCCTTGAATGCCGTTTCTGGAGACACTGCGATCAATGTGGGAGATATGTCAAGATGTGTGTTGGTTTTGAGGACGGCTCTCTGGAGAGTCTTAGCAAAGAGGTCACACAGATAATCAGAGCAATTCTCAGAGACACTGAGAACAAGCTCCGCAATTCCCTCCTGGCACTTTCCCTGTAGGAGATACCGCAAGACGTTTCTGTATATTGGGCACAGCGCTCTGCACGGTGTTAGCAGAGACTTTCCCGGGACAGTGAAACCCTATGTCAGAGACACTGAGAAGAAGCCCCAATGTTCCCTCCAGGCACTTTCAGTGTGGCTGCCTTCTCCACGTGGTTCCTGGTTTCACTGCAGCTCTGAAGAGAATGTTAGCAAAGAGGTAACCGGGACAGTGAAAACAGTACTCAAAGACAGGGAGAGCAAGGTCTCTCTTGGCACTTTGGATGTGGGACATACAGCGAGATGTTTGCTGCTTTTGCGTTTGGCTGTTGGGAGATTTACAGCACAAAGATATCTAGTTGATTTGAAGCAGTTCCGAGAAAGTCTAAACATAATCCCCACTTCTCCCTCCTGGCACTTTCCATGTGGGAGATATAGCAGGATGTATATTGGTTTTGAGGACAACTCAATGGACAGTGTAGGGAGAAAAGGTCCTGGCTCCTTGAATGCCGTTTCTGGAGACACTGCGATCAATGTGGGAGATATGTCAAGATGTGTGTTTGTTTTGAGGACGGCTCTCTGGAGAGTCTTAGCAAAGAGGTCACACAGATAATCAGAGCAATTCTCAGAGACACTGAGAACAAGCTCCGCAATTCCCTCCTGGCACTTTCCCTGTAGGAGATACCGCAAGACGTTTCTGTATATTGGGCACAGCGCTCTGCACGGTGTTAGCAGAGACTTTCCCGGGACAGTGAAACCCTATGTCAGAGACACTGAGAAGAAGCCCCAATGTTCCCTCCAGGCACTTTCAGTGTGGGTGCCTTCTCCACGTGGTTCCTGGTTTCACTGCAGCTCTGAAGAGAATGTTAGCAAAGAGGTAACCGGGACCGTGAAAACAGTACTCAAAGACAGGGAGAGCAAGCTCTCTCTTGGCACTTTGGATGTGGGACATACAGCGAGATGTTTGCTGCTTTTGCGTTTGGCTGTTGGGAGATTTACAGCACAAAGATATCTAGTTGATTTGAAGCAGTTCCGAGAAAGTCTAAACATAATCCCCACTTCTCCCTCCTGGCACTTTCCATGTGGGAGATATAGCAGGATGTATATTGGTTTTGAGGACAACTCAATGGACAGTGTAGGGAGAAAAGGTCCTGGCTCCTTGAATGCCGTTTCTGGAGACACTGCGATCAATGTGGGAGATATGTCAAGATGTGTGTTGGTTTTGAGGACGGCTCTCTGGAGAGTCTTAGCAAAGAGGTCACACAGATAATCAGAGCAATTCTCAGAGACACTGAGAACAAGCTCCGCAATTCCCTCCTGGCACTTTCCCTGTAGGAGATACCGCAAGACGTTTCTGTATATTGGGCACAGCGCTCTGCACGGTGTTAGCAGAGACTTTCCCGGGACAGTGAAACCCTATGTCAGAGACACTGAGAAGAAGCCCCAATGTTCCCTCCAGGCACTTTCAGTGTGGGTGCCTTCTCCACGTGGTTCCTGGTTTCACTGCAGCTCTGAAGAGAATGTTAGCAAAGAGGTAACCGGGACAGTGAAAACAGTACTCAAAGACAGGGAGAGCAAGCTCTCTCTTGGCACTTTGGATGTGGGACATACAGCGAGATGTTTGCTGCTTTTGCGTTTGGCTGTTGGGAGATTTACAGCACAAAGATATCGAGTTGATTTGAAGCAGTTCCGAGAAAGTCTAAACATAATCCCCACTTCTCCCTCCTGGCACTTTCCATGTGGGAGATATAGCAGGATGTATATTGGTTTTGAGGACAACTCAATGGACAGTGTAGGGAGAAAAGGTCCTGGCTCCTTGAATGCCGTTTCTGGAGACACTGCGATCAATGTGGGAGATATGTCAAGATGTGTGTTTGTTTTGAGGACGGCTCTCTGGAGAGTCTTAGCAAAGAGGTCACACAGATAATCAGAGCAATTCTCAGAGACACTGAGAACAAGCTCTGCAATTCCCTCCTGGCACTTTCCCTGTAGGAGATACCGCAAGACGTTTCTGTATATTGGGCACAGCGCTCTGCACGGTGTTAGCAGAGACTTTCCCGGGACAGTGAAACCCTATGGCAGAGACACTGAGAAGAAGCCCCAATGTTCCCTCCAGGCACTTTCAGTGTGGCTGCCTTCTCCACGTGGTTCCTGGTTTCACTGCAGCTCTGAAGAGAATGTTAGCAAAGAGGTAACCGGGACAGTGAAAACAGTACTCAAAGACAGGGAGAGCAAGCTCTCTCTTGGCACTTTGGATGTGGGACATACAGCGAGATGTTTGCTGCTTTTGCGTTTGGCTGTTGGGAGATTTACAGCACAAAGATATCTAGTTGATTTGAAGCAGTTCCGAGAAAGTCTAAACATAATCCCCACTTCTCCCTCCTGGCACTTTCCATGTGGGAGATATAGCAGGATGTATATTGGTTTTGAGGACAACTCAATGGACAGTGTAGGGAGAAAAGGTCCTGGCTCCTTGAATGCCGTTTCTGGAGACACTGCGATCAATGTGGGAGATATGTCAAGATGTGTGTTTGTTTTGAGGACGGCTCTCTGGAGAGTCTTAGCAAAGAGGTCACACAGATAATCAGAGCAATTCTCAGAGACACTGAGAACAAGCTCCGCAATTCCCTCCTGGCACTTTCCCTGTAGGAGATACCGCAAGACGTTTCTGTATATTGGGCACAGCGCTCTGCACGGTGTTAGCAGAGACTTTCCCGGGACAGTGAAACCCTATGGCAGAGACACTGAGAAGAAGCCCCAATGTTCCCTCCAGGCACTTTCAGTGTGGGTGCCTTCTCCACGTGGTTCCTGGTTTCACTGCAGCTCTGAAGAGAATGTTAGCAAAGAGGTAACCGGGACCGTGAAAACAGTACTCAAAGACAGGGAGAGCAAGCTCTCTCTTGGCACTTTGGATGTGGGACATACAGCGAGATGTTTGCTGCTTTTGCGTTTGGCTGTTGGGAGATTTACAGCACAAAGATATCTAGTTGATTTGAAGCAGTTCCGAGAAAGTCTAAACATAATCCCCACTTCTCCCTCCTGGCACTTTCCATGTGGGAGATATAGCAGGATGTATATTGGTTTTGAGGACAACTCAATGGACAGTGTAGGGAGAAAACCTCCTGGCTCCTTGAATGCCGTTTCTGGAGACACTGCGATCAATGTGGGAGATATGTCAAGATGTGTGTTTGTTTTGAGGACGGCTCTCTGGAGAGTCTTAGCAAAGAGGTCACACAGATAATCAGAGCAATTCTCAGAGACACTGAGAACAAGCTCCGCAATTCCCTCCTGGCACTTTCCCTGTAGGAGATACCGCAAGACGTTTCTGTATATTGGGCACAGCGCTCTGCACGGTGTTAGCAGAGACTTTCCCGGGACAGTGAAACCCTATGGCAGAGACACTGAGAAGAAGCCCCAATGTTCCCTCCAGGCACTTTCAGTGTGGCTTCCTTCTCCACGTGGTTCCTGGTTTCACTGCAGCTCTGAAGAGAATGTTAGCAAAGAGGTAACCGGGACAGTGAAAACAGTACTCAAAGACAGGGAGAGCAAGCTCTCTCTTGGCACTTTGGATGTGGGACATACAGCGAGATGTTTGCTGCTTTTGCGTTTGGCTGTTGGGAGATTTACAGCACAAAGATATCTAGTTGATTTGAAGCAGTTCCGAGAAAGTCTAAACATAATCCCCACTTCTCCCTCCTGGCACTTTCCATGTGGGAGATATAGCAGGATGTATATTGGTTTTGAGGACAACTCAATGGACAGTGTAGGGAGAAAAGGTCCTGGCTCCTTGAATGCCGTTTCTGGAGACACTGCGATCAATGTGGGAGATATGTCAAGATGTGTGTTTGTTTTGAGGACGGCTCTCTGGAGAGTCTTAGCAAAGAGGTCACACAGATAATCAGAGCAATTCTCAGAGACACTGAGAACAAGCTCCGCAATTCCCTCCTGGCACTTTCCCTGTAGGAGATACCGCAAGACGTTTCTGTATATTGGGCACAGCGCTCTGCACGGTGTTAGCAGAGACTTTCCCGGGACAGTGAAACCCTATGTCAGAGACACTGAGAAGAAGCCCCAATGTTCCCTCCAGGCACTTTCAGTGTGGGTGCCTTCTCCACGTGGTTCCTGGTTTCACTGCAGCTCTGAAGAGAATGTTAGCAAAGAGGTAACCGGGACCGTGAAAACAGTACTCAAAGACAGGGAGAGCAAGCTCTCTCTTGGCACTTTGGATGTGGGACATACAGCGAGATGTTTGCTGCTTTTGCGTTTGGCTGTTGGGAGATTTACAGCACAAAGATATCTAGTTGATTTGAAGCAGTTCCGAGAAAGTCTAAACATAATCCCCACTTCTCCCTCCTGGCACTTTCCATGTGGGAGATATAGCAGGATGTATATTGGTTTTGAGGACAACTCAATGGACAGTGTAGGGAGAAAAGGTCCTGGCTCCTTGAATGCCGTTTCTGGAGACACTGCGATCAATGTGGGAGATATGTCAAGATGTGTGTTGGTTTTGAGGACGGCTCTCTGGAGAGTCTTAGCAAAGAGGTCACACAGATAATCAGAGCAATTCTCAGAGACACTGAGAACAAGCTCCGCAATTCCCTCCTGGCACTTTCCCTGTAGGAGATACCGCAAGACGTTTCTGTATATTGGGCACAGCGCTCTGCACGGTGTTAGCAGAGACTTTCCCGGGACAGTGAAACCCTATGTCAGAGACACTGAGAAGAAGCCCCAATGTTCCCTCCAGGCACTTTCAGTGTGGCTGCCTTCTCCACGTGGTTCCTGGTTTCACTGCAGCTCTGAAGAGAATGTTAGCAAAGAGGTAACCGGGACAGTGAAAACAGTACTCAAAGACAGGGAGAGCAAGCTCTCTCTTGGCACTTTGGATGTGGGACATACAGCGAGATGTTTGCTGCTTTTGCGTTTGGCTGTTGGGAGATTTACAGCACAAAGATATCTAGTTGATTTGAAGCAGTTCCGAGAAAGTCTAAACATAATCCCCACTTCTCCCTCCTGGCACTTTCCATGTGGGAGATATAGCAGGATGTATATTGGTTTTGAGGACAACTCAATGGACAGTGTAGGGAGAAAAGGTCCTGGCTCCTTGAATGCCGTTTCTGGAGACACTGCGATCAATGTGGGAGATATGTCAAGATGTGTGTTGGTTTTGAGGACGGCTCTCTGGAGAGTCTTAGCAAAGAGGTCACACAGATAATCAGAGCAATTCTCAGAGACACTGAGAACAAGCTCCGCAATTCCCTCCTGGCACTTTCCCTGTAGGAGATACCGCAAGACGTTTCTGTATATTGGGCACAGCGCTCTGCACGGTGTTAGCAGAGACTTTCCCGGGACAGTGAAACCCTATGGCAGAGACACTGAGAAGAAGCCCCAATGTTCCCTCCAGGCACTTTCAGTGTGGGTGCCTTCTCCACGTGGTTCCTGGTTTCACTGCAGCTCTGAAGAGAATGTTAGCAAAGAGGTAACCGGGACAGTGAAAACAGTACTCAAAGACAGGGAGAGCAAGCTCTCTCTTGGCACTTTGGATGTGGGACATACAGCGAGATGTTTGCTGCTTTTGCGTTTGGCTGTTGGGAGATTTACAGCACAAAGATATCGAGTTGATTTGAAGCAGTTCCGAGAAAGTCTAAACATAATCCCCACTTCTCCCTCCTGGCACTTTCCATGTGGGAGATATAGCAGGATGTATATTGGTTTTGAGGACAACTCAATGGACAGTGTAGGGAGAAAACCTCCTGGCTCCTTGAATGCCGTTTCTGGAGACACTGCGATCAATGTGGGAGATATGTCAAGATGTGTGTTTGTTTTGAGGACGGCTCTCTGGAGAGTCTTAGCAAAGAGGTCACACAGATAATCAGAGCAATTCTCAGAGACACTGAGAACAAGCTCCGCAATTCCCTCCTGGCACTTTCCCTGTAGGAGATACCGCAAGACGTTTCTGTATATTGGGCACAGCGCTCTGCACGGTGTTAGCAGAGACTTTCCCGGGACAGTGAAACCCTATGTCAGAGACACTGAGAAGAAGCCCCAATGTTCCCTCCAGGCACTTTCAGTGTGGGTGCCTTCTCCACGTGGTTCCTGGTTTCACTGCAGCTCTGAAGAGAATGTTAGCAAAGAGGTAACCGGGACAGTGAAAACAGTACTCAAAGACAGGGAGAGCAAGCTCTCTCTTGGCACTTTGGATGTGGGACATACAGCGAGATGTTTGCTGCTTTTGCGTTTGGCTGTTGGGAGATTTACAGCACAAAGATATCTAGTTGATTTGAAGCAGTTCCGAGAAAGTCTAAACATAATCCCCACTTCTCCCTCCTGGCACTTTCCATGTGGGAGATATAGCAGGATGTATATTGGTTTTGAGGACAACTCAATGGACAGTGTAGGGAGAAAACCTCCTGGCTCCTTGAATGCCGTTTCTGGAGACACTGCGATCAATGTGGGAGATATGTCAAGATGTGTGTTTGTTTTGAGGACGGCTCTCTGGAGAGTCTTAGCAAAGAGGTCACACAGATAATCAGAGCAATTCTCAGAGACACTGAGAACAAGCTCCGCAATTCCCTCCTGGCACTTTCCCTGTAGGAGATACCGCAAGACGTTTCTGTATATTGGGCACAGCGCTCTGCACGGTGTTAGCAGAGACTTTCCCGGGACAGTGAAACCCTATGGCAGAGACACTGAGAAGAAGCCCCAATGTTCCCTCCAGGCACTTTCAGTGCGGGTGCCTTCTCCACGTGGTTCCTGGTTTCACTGCAGCTCTGAAGAGAATGTTAGCAAAGAGGTAACCGGGACAGTGAAAACAGTACTCAAAGACAGGGAGAGCAAGCTCTCTCTTGGCACTTTGGATGTGGGACATACAGCGAGATGTTTGCTGCTTTTGCGTTTGGCTGTTGGGAGATTTACAGCACAAAGATATCGAGTTGATTTGAAGCAGTTCCGAGAAAGTCTAAACATAATCCCCACTTCTCCCTCCTGGCACTTTCCATGTGGGAGATATAGCAGGATGTATATTGCTTTTGAGGACAACTCAACGGACAGTGTAGGGAGAAAAGGTCCTGGCTCCTTGAATGCCGTTTCTGGAGACACTGCGATCAATGTGGGAGATATGTCAAGATGTGTGTTTGTTTTGAGGACGGCTCTCTGGAGAGTCTTAGCAAAGAGGTCACACAGATAATCAGAGCAATTCTCAGAGACACTGAGAACAAGCTCCGCAATTCCCTCCTGGCACTTTCCCTGTAGGAGATACCGCAAGACGTTTCTGTATATTGGGCACAGCGCTCTGCACGGTGTTAGCAGAGACTTTCCCGGGACAGTGAAACCCTATGGCAGAGACACTGAGAAGAAGCCCCAATGTTCCCTCCAGGCACTTTCAGTGTGGGTGCCTTCTCCACGTGGTTCCTGGTTTCACTGCAGCTCTGAAGAGAATGTTAGCAAAGAGGTAACCGGGACAGTGAAAACAGTACTCAAAGACAGGGAGAGCAAGCTCTCTCTTGGCACTTTGGATGTGGGACATACAGCGAGATGTTTGCTGCTTTTGCGTTTGGCTGTTGGGAGATTTACAGCACAAAGATATCTAGTTGATTTGAAGCAGTTCCGAGAAAGTCTAAACATAATCCCCACTTCTCCCTCCTGGCACTTTCCATGTGGGAGATATAGCAGGATGTATATTGGTTTTGAGGACAACTCAACGGACAGTGTAGGGAGAAAACCTCCTGGCTCCTTGAATGCCGTTTCTGGAGACACTGCGATCAATGTGGGAGATATGTCAAGATGTGTGTTTGTTTTGAGGACGGCTCTCTGGAGAGTCTTAGCAAAGAGGTCACACAGATAATCAGAGCAATTCTCAGAGACACTGAGAACAAGCTCCGCAATTCCCTCCTGGCACTTTCCCTGTAGGAGATACCGCAAGACGTTTCTGTATATTGGGCACAGCGCTCTGCACGGTGTTAGCAGAGACTTTCCCGGGACAGTGAAACCCTATGTCAGAGACACTGAGAAGAAGCCCCAATGTTCCCTCCAGGCACTTTCAGTGTGGGTGCCTTCTCCACGTGGTTCCTGGTTTCACTG
Organism: Larus michahellis; assembly: GCF_964199755.1. Taxonomy (NCBI): domain Eukaryota; kingdom Metazoa; phylum Chordata; class Aves; order Charadriiformes; family Laridae; genus Larus; species Larus michahellis. Next base: position 1,465,832 of record NW_027436161.1, on the reverse strand, counting down.
CAGCTCTGAAGAGAATGTTAGCAAAGAGGTAACCGGGACAGTGAAAACAGTACTCAAAGACAGGGAGAGCAAGGTCTCTCTTGGCACTTTGGATGTGGGACATACAGCGAGATGTTTGCTGCTTTTGCGTTTGGCTGTTGGGAGATTTACAGCACAAAGATATCGAGTTGATTTGAAGCAGTTCCGAGAAAGTCTAAACATAATCCCCACTTCTCCCTCCTGGCACTTTCCATGTGGGAGATATAGCAGGATGTATATTGCTTTTGAGGACAACTCAACGGACAGTGTAGGGAGAAAAGGTCCTGGCTCCTTGAATGCCGTTTCTGGAGACACTGCGATCAATGTGGGAGATATGTCAAGATGTGTGTTTGTTTTGAGGACGGCTCTCTGGAGAGTCTTAGCAAAGAGGTCACACAGATAATCAGAGCAATTCTCAGAGACACTGAGAACAAGCTCCGCAATTCCCTCCTGGCACTTTCCCTGTAGGAGATACCACAAGACGTTTCTGTATATTGGGCACAGCGCTCTGCACGGTGTTAGCAGAGACTTTCCCGGGACAGTGAAACCCTATGGCAGAGACACTGAGAAGAAGCCCCAATGTTCCCTCCAGGCACTTTCAGTGTGGGTGCCTTCTCCACGTGGTTCCTGGTTTCACTGCAGCTCTGAAGAGAATGTTAGCAAAGAGGTAACCGGGACAGTGAAAACAGTACTCAAAGACAGGGAGAGCAAGCTCTCTCTTGGCACTTTGGATGTGGGACATACAGCGAGATGTTTGCTGCTTTTGCGTTTGGCTGTTGGGAGATTTACAGCACAAAGATATCTAGTTGATTTGAAGCAGTTCCGAGAAAGTCTAAACATAATCCCCACTTCTCCCTCCTGGCACTTTCCATGTGGGAGATATAGCAGGATGTATATTGGTTTTGAGGACAACTCAATGGACAGTGTAGGGAGAAAACCTCCTGGCTCCTTGAATGCCGTTTCTGGAGACACTGCGATCAATGTGGGAGATATGTCAAGATGTGTGTTTGTTTTGAGGACGGCTCTCTGGAGAGTCTTAGCAAAGAGGTCACACAGATAATCAGAGCAATTCTCAGAGACACTGAGAACAAGCTCCGCAATTCCCTCCTGGCACTTTCCCTGTAGGAGATACCGCAAGACGTTTCTGTATATTGGGCACAGCGCTCTGCACGGTGTTAGCAGAGACTTTCCCGGGACAGTGAAACCCTATGGCAGAGACACTGAGAAGAAGCCCCAATGTTCCCTCCAGGCACTTTCAGTGTGGGTGCCTTCTCCACGTGGTTCCTGGTTTCACTGCAGCTCTGAAGAGAATGTTAGCAAAGAGGTAACCGGGACAGTGAAAACAGTACTCAAAGACAGGGAGAGCAAGCTCTCTCTTGGCACTTTGGATGTGGGACATACAGCGAGATGTTTGCTGCTTTTGCGTTTGGCTGTTGGGAGATTTACAGCACAAAGATATCTAGTTGATTTGAAGCAGTTCCGAGAAAGTCTAAACATAATCCCCACTTCTCCCTCCTGGCACTTTCCATGTGGGAGATATAGCAGGATGTATATTGCTTTTGAGGACAACTCAACGGACAGTGTAGGGAGAAAAGGTCCTGGCTCCTTGAATGCCGTTTCTGGAGACACTGCGATCAATGTGGGAGATATGTCAAGATGTGTGTTTGTTTTGAGGACGGCTCTCTGGAGAGTCTTAGCAAAGAGGTCACACAGATAATCAGAGCAATTCTCAGAGACACTGAGAACAAGCTCCGCAATTCCCTCCTGGCACTTTCCCTGTAGGAGATACCGCAAGACGTTTCTGTATATTGGGCACAGCGCTCTGCACGGTGTTAGCAGAGACTTTCCCGGGACAGTGAAACCCTATGGCAGAGACACTGAGAAGAAGCCCCAATGTTCCCTCCAGGCACTTTCAGTGTGGGTGCCTTCTCCACGTGGTTCCTGGTTTCACTGCGGCTCTGAAGAGAATGTTAGCAAAGAGGTAACCGGGACCGTGAAAACAGTACTCAAAGACAGGGAGAGCAAGCTCTCTCTTGGCACTTTGGATGTGGGACATACAGCGAGATGTTTGCTGCTTTTGCGTTTGGCTGTTGGGAGATTTACAGCACAAAGATATCTAGTTGATTTGAAGCAGTTCCGAGAAAGTCTAAACATAATCCCCACTTCTCCCTCCTGGCACTTTCCATGTGGGAGATATAGCAGGATGTATATTGCTTTTGAGGACAACTCAATGGACAGTGTAGGGAGAAAACCTCCTGGCTCCTTGAATGCCGTTTCTGGAGACACTGCGATCAATGTGGGAGATATGTCAAGATGTGTGTTTGTTTTGAGGACGGCTCTCTGGAGAGTCTTAGCAAAGAGGTCACACAGATAATCAGAGCAATTCTCAGAGACACTGAGAACAAGCTCCGCAATTCCCTCCTGGCACTTTCCCTGTAGGAGATACCGCAAGACGTTTCTGTATATTGGGCACAGCGCTCTGCACGGTGTTAGCAGAGACTTTCCCGGGACAGTGAAACCCTATGTCAGAGACACTGAGAAGAAGCCCCAATGTTCCCTCCAGGCACTTTCAGTGTGGGTGCCTTCTCCACGTGGTTCCTGGTTTCACTGCAGCTCTGAAGAGAATGTTAGCAAAGAGGTAACCGGGACAGTGAAAACAGTACTCAAAGACAGGGAGAGCAAGCTCTCTCTTGGCACTTTGGATGTGGGACATACAGCGAGATGTTTGCTGCTTTTGCGTTTGGCTGTTGGGAGATTTACAGCACAAAGATATCTAGTTGATTTGAAGCAGTTCCGAGAAAGTCTAAACATAATCCCCACTTCTCCCTCCTGGCACTTTCCATGTGGGAGATATAGCAGGATGTATATTGGTTTTGAGGACAACTCAATGGACAGTGTAGGGAGAAAAGGTCCTGGCTCCTTGAATGCCGTTTCTGGAGACACTGCGATCAATGTGGGAGATATGTCAAGATGTGTGTTTGTTTTGAGGACGGCTCTCTGGAGAGTCTTAGCAAAGAGGTCACACAGATAATCAGAGCAATTCTCAGAGACACTGAGAACAAGCTCCGCAATTCCCTCCTGGCACTTTCCCTGTAGGAGATACCGCAAGACATTTCTGTATATTGGGCACAGCGCTCTGCACGGTGTTAGCAGAGACTTTCCCGGGACAGTGAAACCCTATGTCAGAGACACTGAGAAGAAGCCCCAATGTTCCCTCCAGGCACTTTCAGTGTGGGTGCCTTCTCCACGTGGTTCCTGGTTTCACTGCAGCTCTGAAGAGAATGTTAGCAAAGAGGTAACCGGGACAGTGAAAACAGTACTCAAAGACAGGGAGAGCAAGCTCTCTCTTGGCACTTTGGATGTGGGACATACAGCGAGATGTTTGCTGCTTTTGCGTTTGGCTGTTGGGAGATTTACAGCACAAAGATATCTAGTTGATTTGAAGCAGTTCCGAGAAAGTCTAAACATAATCCCCACTTCTCCCTCCTGGCACTTTCCATGTGGGAGATATAGCAGGATGTATATTGGTTTTGAGGACAACTCAACGGACAGTGTAGGGAGAAAACCTCCTGGCTCCTTGAATGCCGTTTCTGGAGACACTGCGATCAATGTGGGAGATATGTCAAGATGTGTGTTTGTTTTGAGGACGGCTCTCTGGAGAGTCTTAGCAAAGAGGTCACACAGATAATCAGAGCAATTCTCAGAGACACTGAGAACAAGCTCCGCAATTCCCTCCTGGCACTTTCCCTGTAGGAGATACCGCAAGACGTTTCTGTATATTGGGCACAGCGCTCTGCACGGTGTTAGCAGAGACTTTCCCGGGACAGTGAAACCCTATGTCAGAGACACTGAGAAGAAGCCCCAATGTTCCCTCCAGGCACTTTCAGTGTGGGTGCCTTCTCCACGTGGTTCCTGGTTTCACTGCAGCTCTGAAGAGAATGTTAGCAAAGAGGTAACCGGGACAGTGAAAACAGTACTCAAAGACAGGGAGAGCAAGGTCTCTCTTGGCACTTTGGATGTGGGACATACAGCGAGATGTTTGCTGCTTTTGCGTTTGGCTGTTGGGAGATTTACAGCACAAAGATATCTAGTTGATTTGAAGCAGTTCCGAGAAAGTCTAAACATAATCCCCACTTCTCCCTCCTGGCACTTTCCATGTGGGAGATATAGCAGGATGTATATTGCTTTTGAGGACAACTCAACGGACAGTGTAGGGAGAAAAGGTCCTGGCTCCTTGAATGCCGTTTCTGGAGACACTGCGATCAATGTGGGAGATATGTCAAGATGTGTGTTTGTTTTGAGGACGGCTCTCTGGAGAGTCTTAGCAAAGAGGTCACACAGATAATCAGAGCAATTCTCAGAGACACTGAGAACAAGCTCCGCAATTCCCTCCTGGCACTTTCCCTGTAGGAGATACCGCAAGACGTTTCTGTATATTGGGCACAGCGCTCTGCACGGTGTTAGCAGAGACTTTCCCGGGACAGTGAAACCCTATGGCAGAGACACTGAGAAGAAGCCCCAATGTTCCCTCCAGGCACTTTCAGTGTGGGTGCCTTCTCCACGTGGTTCCTGGTTTCACTGCGGCTCTGAAGAGAATGTTAGCAAAGAGGTAACCGGGACCGTGAAAACAGTACTCAAAGACAGGGAGAGCAAGCTCTCTCTTGGCACTTTGGATGTGGGACATACAGCGAGATGTTTGCTGCTTTTGCGTTTGGCTGTTGGGAGATTTACAGCACAAAGATATCTAGTTGATTTGAAGCAGTTCCGAGAAAGTCTAAACATAATCCCCACTTCTCCCTCCTGGCACTTTCCATGTGGGAGATATAGCAGGATGTATATTGCTTTTGAGGACAACTCAACGGACAGTGTAGGGAGAAAACCTCCTGGCTCCTTGAATGCCGTTTCTGGAGACACTGCGATCAATGTGGGAGATATGTCAAGATGTGTGTTTGTTTTGAGGACGGCTCTCTGGAGAGTCTTAGCAAAGAGGTCACACAGATAATCAGAGCAATTCTCAGAGACACTGAGAACAAGCTCCGCAATTCCCTCCTGGCACTTTCCCTGTAGGAGATACCGCAAGACGTTTCTGTATATTGGGCACAGCGCTCTGCACGGTGTTAGCAGAGACTTTCCCGGGACAGTGAAACCCTATGTCAGAGACACTGAGAAGAAGCCCCAATGTTCCCTCCAGGCACTTTCAGTGTGGCTGCCTTCTCCACGTGGTTCCTGGTTTCACTGCAGCTCTGAAGAGAATGTTAGCAAAGAGGTAACCGGGACAGTGAAAACAGTACTCAAAGACAGGGAGAGCAAGCTCTCTCTTGGCACTTTGGATGTGGGACATACAGCGAGATGTTTGCTGCTTTTGCGTTTGGCTGTTGGGAGATTTACAGCACAAAGATATCTAGTTGATTTGAAGCAGTTCCGAGAAAGTCTAAACATAATCCCCACTTCTCCCTCCTGGCACTTTCCATGTGGGAGATATAGCAGGATGTATATTGGTTTTGAGGACAACTCAATGGACAGTGTAGGGAGAAAAGGTCCTGGCTCCTTGAATGCCGTTTCTGGAGACACTGCGATCAATGTGGGAGATATGTCAAGATGTGTGTTGGTTTTGAGGACGGCTCTCTGGAGAGTCTTAGCAAAGAGGTCACACAGATAATCAGAGCAATTCTCAGAGACACTGAGAACAAGCTCCGCAATTCCCTCCTGGCACTTTCCCTGTAGGAGATACCGCAAGACGTTTCTGTATATTGGGCACAGCGCTCTGCACGGTGTTAGCAGAGACTTTCCCGGGACAGTGAAACCCTATGGCAGAGACACTGAGAAGAAGCCCCAATGTTCCCTCCAGGCACTTTCAGTGTGGGTGCCTTCTCCACGTGGTTCCTGGTTTCACTGCGGCTCTGAAGAGAATGTTAGCAAAGAGGTAACCGGGACCGTGAAAACAGTACTCAAAGACAGGGAGAGCAAGCTCTCTCTTGGCACTTTGGATGTGGGACATACAGCGAGATGTTTGCTGCTTTTGCGTTTGGCTGTTGGGAGATTTACAGCACAAAGATATCTAGTTGATTTGAAGCAGTTCCGAGAAAGTCTAAACATAATCCCCACTTCTCCCTCCTGGCACTTTCCATGTGGGAGATATAGCAGGATGTATATTGCTTTTGAGGACAACTCAACGGACAGTGTAGGGAGAAAACCTCCTGGCTCCTTGAATGCCGTTTCTGGAGACACTGCGATCAATGTGGGAGATATGTCAAGATGTGTGTTTGTTTTGAGGACGGCTCTCTGGAGAGTCTTAGCAAAGAGGTCACACAGATAATCAGAGCAATTCTCAGAGACACTGAGAACAAGCTCCGCAATTCCCTCCTGGCACTTTCCCTGTAGGAGATACCGCAAGACGTTTCTGTATATTGGGCACAGCGCTCTGCACGGTGTTAGCAGAGACTTTCCCGGGACAGTGAAACCCTATGGCAGAGACACTGAGAAGAAGCCCCAATGTTCCCTCCAGGCACTTTCAGTGTGGGTGCCTTCTCCACGTGGTTCCTGGTTTCACTGCGGCTCTGAAGAGAATGTTAGCAAAGAGGTAACCGGGACCGTGAAAACAGTACTCAAAGACAGGGAGAGCAAGCTCTCTCTTGGCACTTTGGATGTGGGACATACAGCGAGATGTTTGCTGCTTTTGCGTTTGGCTGTTGGGAGATTTACAGCACAAAGATATCTAGTTGATTTGAAGCAGTTCCGAGAAAGTCTAAACATAATCCCCACTTCTCCCTCCTGGCACTTTCCATGTGGGAGATATAGCAGGATGTATATTGCTTTTGAGGACAACTCAACGGACAGTGTAGGGAGAAAACCTCCTGGCTCCTTGAATGCCGTTTCTGGAGACACTGCGATCAATGTGGGAGATATGTCAAGATGTGTGTTTGTTTTGAGGACGGCTCTCTGGAGAGTCTTAGCAAAGAGGTCACACAGATAATCAGAGCAATTCTCAGAGACACTGAGAACAAGCTCCGCAATTCCCTCCTGGCACTTTCCCTGTAGGAGATACCGCAAGACGTTTCTGTATATTGGGCACAGCGCTCTGCACGGTGTTAGCAGAGACTTTCCCGGGACAGTGAAACCCTATGTCAGAGACACTGAGAAGAAGCCCCAATGTTCCCTCCAGGCACTTTCAGTGTGGCTGCCTTCTCCACGTGGTTCCTGGTTTCACTGCAGCTCTGAAGAGAATGTTAGCAAAGAGGTAACCGGGACAGTGAAAACAGTACTCAAAGACAGGGAGAGCAAGCTCTCTCTTGGCACTTTGGATGTGGGACATACAGCGAGATGTTTGCTGCTTTTGCGTTTGGCTGTTGGGAGATTTACAGCACAAAGATATCTAGTTGATTTGAAGCAGTTCCGAGAAAGTCTAAACATAATCCCCACTTCTCCCTCCTGGCACTTTCCATGTGGGAGATATAGCAGGATGTATATTGGTTTTGAGGACAACTCAATGGACAGTGTAGGGAGAAAAGGTCCTGGCTCCTTGAATGCCGTTTCTGGAGACACTGCGATCAATGTGGGAGATATGTCAAGATGTGTGTTGGTTTTGAGGACGGCTCTCTGGAGAGTCTTAGCAAAGAGGTCACACAGATAATCAGAGCAATTCTCAGAGACACTGAGAACAAGCTCCGCAATTCCCTCCTGGCACTTTCCCTGTAGGAGATACCGCAAGACGTTTCTGTATATTGGGCACAGCGCTCTGCACGGTGTTAGCAGAGACTTTCCCGGGACAGTGAAACCCTATGTCAGAGACACTGAGAAGAAGCCCCAATGTTCCCTCCAGGCACTTTCAGTGTGGGTGCCTTCTCCACGTGGTTCCTGGTTTCACTGCAGCTCTGAAGAGAATGTTAGCAAAGAGGTAACCGGGACAGTGAAAACAGTACTCAAAGACAGGGAGAGCAAGCTCTCTCTTGGCACTTTGGATGTGGGACATACAGCGAGATGTTTGCTGCTTTTGCGTTTGGCTGTTGGGAGATTTACAGCACAAAGATATCTAGTTGATTTGAAGCAGTTCCGAGAAAGTCTAAACATAATCCCCACTTCTCCCTCCTGGCACTTTCCATGTGGGAGATATAGCAGGATGTATATTGCTTTTGAGGACAACTCAACGGACAGTGTAGGGAGAAAACCTCCTGGCTCCTTGAATGCCGTTTCTGGAGACACTGCGATCAATGTGGGAGATATGTCAAGATGTGTGTTGGTTTTGAGGACGGCTCTCTGGAGAGTCTTAGCAAAGAGGTCACACAGATAATCAGAGCAATTCTCAGAGACACTGAGAACAAGCTCCGCAATTCCCTCCTGGCACTTTCCCTGTAGGAGATACCGCAAGACGTTTCTGTATATTGGGCACAGCGCTCTGCACGGTGTTAGCAGAGACTTTCCCGGGACAGTGAAACCCTATGTCAGAGACACTGAGAAGAAGCCCCAATGTTCCCTCCAGGCACTTTCAGTGTGGCTGCCTTCTCCACGTGGTTCCTGGTTTCACTGCAGCTCTGAAGAGAATGTTAGCAAAGAGGTAACCGGGACAGTGAAAACAGTACTCAAAGACAGGGAGAGCAAGCTCTCTCTTGGCACTTTGGATGTGGGACATACAGCGAGATGTTTGCTGCTTTTGCGTTTGGCTGTTGGGAGATTTACAGCACAAAGATATCTAGTTGATTTGAAGCAGTTCCGAGAAAGTCTAAACATAATCCCCACTTCTCCCTCCTGGCACTTTCCATGTGGGAGATATAGCAGGATGTATATTGCTTTTGAGGACAACTCAACGGACAGTGTAGGGAGAAAAGGTCCTGGCTCCTTGAATGCCGTTTCTGGAGACACTGCGATCAATGTGGGAGATATGTCAAGATGTGTGTTTGTTTTGAGGACGGCTCTCTGGAGAGTCTTAGCAAAGAGGTCACACAGATAATCAGAGCAATTCTCAGAGACACTGAGAACAAGCTCCGCAATTCCCTCCTGGCACTTTCCCTGTAGGAGATACCGCAAGACGTTTCTGTATATTGGGCACAGCGCTCTGCACGGTGTTAGCAGAGACTTTCCCGGGACAGTGAAACCCTATGGCAGAGACACTGAGAAGAAGCCCCAATGTTCCCTCCAGGCACTTTCAGTGTGGGTGCCTTCTCCACGTGGTTCCTGGTTTCACTGCAGCTCTGAAGAGAATGTTAGCAAAGAGGTAACCGGGACAGTGAAAACAGTACTCAAAGACAGGGAGAGCAAGCTCTCTCTTGGCACTTTGGATGTGGGACATACAGCGAGATGTTTGCTGCTTTTGCGTTTGGCTGTTGGGAGATTTACAGCACAAAGATATCTAGTTGATTTGAAGCAGTTCCGAGAAAGTCTAAACATAATCCCCACTTCTCCCTCCTGGCACTTTCCATGTGGGAGATATAGCAGGATGTATATTGGTTTTGAGGACAACTCAATGGACAGTGTAGGGAGAAAAGGTCCTGGCTCCTTGAATGCCGTTTCTGGAGACACTGCGATCAATGTGGGAGATATGTCAAGATGTGTGTTTATTTTGAGGACGGCTCTCTGGAGAGTCTTAGCAAAGAGGTCACACAGATAATCAGAGCAATTCTCAGAGACACTGAGAACAAGCTCGACAATTCCCTCCTGGCACTTTCCCTGTAGGAGATACCGCAAGACGTTTCTGTATATTGGGCACAGCGCTCTGCACGGTGTTAGCAGAGACTTTCCCGGGACAGTGAAACCCTATGTCAGAGACACTGAGAAGAAGCCCCAATGTTCCCTCCAGGCACTTTCAGTGTGGGTGCTTTCTCCACGTGGTTCCTGGTTTCACTGCGGCTCTGAAGAGAATGTTAGCAAAGAGGTAACCGGGACAGTGAAAACAGTACTCAAAGACAGGGAGAGCAAGCTCTCTCTTGGCACTTTGGATGTGGGACATACAGCGAGATGTTTGCTGCTTTTGCGTTTGGCTGTTGGGAGATTTACAGCACAAAGATATCTAGTTGATTTGAAGCAGTTCCGAGAAAGTCTAAACATAATCCCCACTTCTCCCTCCTGGCACTTTCCATGTGGGAGATATAGCAGGATGTATATTGGTTTTGAGGACAACTCAATGGACAGTGTAGGGAGAAAACCTCCTGGCTCCTTGAATGCCGTTTCTGGAGACACTGCGATCAATGTGGGAGATATGTCAAGATGTGTGTTTGTTTTGAGGACGGCTCTCTGGAGAGTCTTAGCAAAGAGGTCACACAGATAATCAGAGCAATTCTCAGAGACACTGAGAACAAGCTCCGCAATTCCCTCCTGGCACTTTCCCTGTAGGAGATACCGCAAGACGTTTCTGTATATTGGGCACAGCGCTCTGCACGGTGTTAGCAGAGACTTTCCCGGGACAGTGAAACCCTATGTCAGAGACACTGAGAAGAAGCCCCAATGTTCCCTCCAGGCACTTTCAGTGTGGCTGCCTTCTCCACGTGGTTCCTGGTTTCACTGCAGCTCTGAAGAGAATGTTAGCAAAGAGGTAACCGGGACAGTGAAAACAGTACTCAAAGACAGGGAGAGCAAGCTCTCTCTTGGCACTTTGGATGTGGGACATACAGCGAGATGTTTGCTGCTTTTGCGTTTGGCTGTTGGGAGATTTACAGCACAAAGATATCTAGTTGATTTGAAGCAGTTCCGAGAAAGTCTAAACATAATCCCCACTTCTCCCTCCTGGCACTTTCCATGTGGGAGATATAGCAGGATGTATATTGGTTTTGAGGACAACTCAATGGACAGTGTAGGGAGAAAAGGTCCTGGCTCCTTGAATGCCGTTTCTGGAGACACTGCGATCAATGTGGGAGATATGTCAAGATGTGTGTTGGTTTTGAGGACGGCTCTCTGGAGAGTCTTAGCAAAGAGGTCACACAGATAATCAGAGCAATTCTCAGAGACACTGAGAACAAGCTCCGCAATTCCCTCCTGGCACTTTCCCTGTAGGAGATACCGCAAGACGTTTCTGTATATTGGGCACAGCGCTCTGCACGGTGTTAGCAGAGACTTTCCCGGGACAGTGAAACCCTATGTCAGAGACACTGAGAAGAAGCCCCAATGTTCCCTCCAGGCACTTTCAGTGTGGGTGCCTTCTCCACGTGGTTCCTGGTTTCACTGCAGCTCTGAAGAGAATGTTAGCAAAGAGGTAACCGGGACAGTGAAAACAGTACTCAAAGACAGGGAGAGCAAGCTCTCTCTTGGCACTTTGGATGTGGGACATACAGCGAGATGTTTGCTGCTTTTGCGTTTGGCTGTTGGGAGATTTACAGCACAAAGATATCTAGTTGATTTGAAGCAGTTCCGAGAAAGTCTAAACATAATCCCCACTTCTCCCTCCTGGCACTTTCCATGTGGGAGATATAGCAGGATGTATATTGGTTTTGAGGACAACTCAATGGACAGTGTAGGGAGAAAACCTCCTGGCTCCTTGAATGCCGTTTCTGGAGACACTGCGATCAATGTGGGAGATATGTCAAGATGTGTGTTGGTTTTGAGGACGGCTCTCTGGAGAGTCTTAGCAAAGAGGTCACACAGATAATCAGAGCAATTCTCAGAGACACTGAGAACAAGCTCCGCAATTCCCTCCTGGCACTTTCCCTGTAGGAGATGCCGCAAGACGTTTCTGTATATTGGGCACAGCGCTCTGCACGGTGTTAGCAGAGACTTTCCCGGGACAGTGAAACCCTATGGCAGAGACACTGAGAAGAAGCCCCAATGTTCCCTCCAGGCACTTTCAGTGTGGGTGCCTTCTCCACGTGGTTCCTGGTTTCACTGCAGCTCTGAAGAGAATGTTAGCAAAGAGGTAACCGGGACAGTGAAAACAGTACTCAAAGACAGGGAGAGCAAGCTCTCTCTTGGCACTTTGGATGTGGGACATACAGCGAGATGTTTGCTGCTTTTGCGTTTGGCTGTTGGGAGATTTACAGCACAAAGATATCTAGTTGATTTGAAGCAGTTCCGAGAAAGTCTAAACATAATCCCCACTTCTCCCTCCTGGCACTTTCCATGTGGGAGATATAGCAGGATGTATATTGGTTTTGAGGACAACTCAATGGACAGTGTAGGGAGAAAAGGTCCTGGCTCCTTGAATGCCGTTTCTGGAGACACTGCGATCAATGTGGGAGATATGTCAAGATGTGTGTTTGTTTTGAGGACGGCTCTCTGGAGAGTCTTAGCAAAGAGGTCACACAGATAATCAGAGCAATTCTCAGAGACACTGAGAACAAGCTCCGCAATTCCCTCCTGGCACTTTCCCTGTAGGAGATACCGCAAGACGTTTCTGTATATTGGGCACAGCGCTCTGCACGGTGTTAGCAGAGACTTTCCCGGGACAGTGAAACCCTATGTCAGAGACACTGAGAAGAAGCCCCAATGTTCCCTCCAGGCACTTTCAGTGTGGGTGCTTTCTCCACGTGGTTCCTGGTTTCACTGCAGCTCTGAAGAGAATGTTAGCAAAGAGGTAACCGGGACAGTGAAAACAGTACTCAAAGACAGGGAGAGCAAGCTCTCTCTTGGCACTTTGGATGTGGGACATACAGCGAGATGTTTGCTGCTTTTGCGTTTGGCTGTTGGGAGATTTACAGCACAAAGATATCTAGTTGATTTGAAGCAGTTCCGAGAAAGTCTAAACATAATCCCCACTTCTCCCTCCTGGCACTTTCCATGTGGGAGATATAGCAGGATGTATATTGGTTTTGAGGACAACTCAACGGACAGTGTAGGGAGAAAACCTCCTGGCTCCTTGAATGCCGTTTCTGGAGACACTGCGATCAATGTGGGAGATATGTCAAGATGTGTGTTTGTTTTGAGGACGGCTCTCTGGAGAGTCTTAGCAAAGAGGTCACACAGATAATCAGAGCAATTCTCAGAGACACTGAGAACAAGCTCCGCAATTCCCTCCTGGCACTTTCCCTGTAGGAGATACCGCAAGACGTTTCTGTATATTGGGCACAGCGCTCTGCACGGTGTTAGCAGAGACTTTCCCGGGACAGTGAAACCCTATGGCAGAGACACTGAGAAGAAGCCCCAATGTTCCCTCCAGGCACTTTCAGTGTGGGTGCCTTCTCCACGTGGTTCCTGGTTTCACTGCAGCTCTGAAGAGAATGTTAGCAAAGAGGTAACCGGGACAGTGAAAACAGTACTCAAAGACAGGGAGAGCAAGCTCTCTCTTGGCACTTTGGATGTGGGACATACAGCGAGATGTTTGCTGCTTTTGCGTTTGGCTGTTGGGAGATTTACAGCACAAAGATATCTAGTTGATTTGAAGCAGTTCCGAGAAAGTCTAAACATAATCCCCACTTCTCCCTCCTGGCACTTTCCATGTGGGAGATATAGCAGGATGTATATTGGTTTTGAGGACAACTCAATGGACAGTGTAGGGAGAAAAGGTCCTGGCTCCTTGAATGCCGTTTCTGGAGACACTGCGATCAATGTGGGAGATATGTCAAGATGTGTGTTGGTTTTGAGGACGGCTCTCTGGAGAGTCTTAGCAAAGAGGTCACACAGATAATCAGAGCAATTCTCAGAGACACTGAGAACAAGCTCGACAATTCCCTCCTGGCACTTTCCCTGTAGGAGATACCGCAAGACGTTTCTGTATATTGGGCACAGCGCTCTGCACGGTGTTAGCAGAGACTTTCCCGGGACAGTGAAACCCTATGTCAGAGACACTGAGAAGAAGCCCCAATGTTCCCTCCAGGCACTTTCAGTGTGGGTGCTTTCTCCACGTGGTTCCTGGTTTCACTGCAGCTCTGAAGAGAATGTTAGCAAAGAGGTAACCGGGACAGTGAAAACAGTACTCAAAGACAGGGAGAGCAAGCTCTCTCTTGGCACTTTGGATGTGGGACATACAGCGAGATGTTTGCTGCTTTTGCGTTTGGCTGTTGGGAGATTTACAGCACAAAGATATCTAGTTGATTTGAAGCAGTTCCGAGAAAGTCTAAACATAATCCCCACTTCTCCCTCCTGGCACTTTCCATGTGGGAGATATAGCAGGATGTATATTGGTTTTGAGGACAACTCAATGGACAGTGTAGGGAGAAAAGGTCCTGGCTCCTTGAATGCCGTTTCTGGAGACACTGCGATCAATGTGGGAGATATGTCAAGATGTGTGTTGGTTTTGAGGACGGCTCTCTGGAGAGTCTTAGCAAAGAGGTCACACAGATAATCAGAGCAATTCTCAGAGACACTGAGAACAAGCTCCGCAATTCCCTCCTGGCACTTTCCCTGTAGGAGATACCGCAAGACGTTTCTGTATATTGGGCACAGCGCTCTGCACGGTGTTAGCAGAGACTTTCCCGGGACAGTGAAACCCTATGTCAGAGACACTGAGAAGAAGCCCCAATGTTCCCTCCAGGCACTTTCAGTGTGGGTGCCTTCTCCACGTGGTTCCTGGTTTCACTGCAGCTCTGAAGAGAATGTTAGCAAAGAGGTAACCGGGACAGTGAAAACAGTACTCAAAGACAGGGAGAGCAAGCTCTCTCTTGGCACTTTCGATGTGGGACATACAGCGAGATGTTTGCTGCTTTTGCGTTTGGCTGTTGGGAGATTTACAGCACAAAGATATCTAGTTGATTTGAAGCAGTTCCGAGAAAGTCTAAACATAATCCCCACTTCTCCCTCCTGGCACTTTCCATGTGGGAGATATAGCAGGATGTATATTGGTTTTGAGGACAACTCAATGGACAGTGTAGGGAGAAAAGGTCCTGGCTCCTTGAATGCCGTTTCTGGAGACACTGCGATCAATGTGGGAGATATGTCAAGATGTGTGTTGGTTTTGAGGACGGCTCTCTGGAGAGTCTTAGCAAAGAGGTCACACAGATAATCAGAGCAATTCTCAGAGACACTGAGAACAAGCTCCGCAATTCCCTCCTGGCACTTTCCCTGTAGGAGATACCGCAAGACGTTTCTGTATATTGGGCACAGCGCTCTGCACGGTGTTAGCAGAGACTTTCCCGGGACAGTGAAACCCTATGTCAGAGACACTGAGAAGAAGCCCCAATGTTCCCTCCAGGCACTTTCAGTGTGGGTGCCTTCTCCACGTGGTTCCTGGTTTCACTGCAGCTCTGAAGAGAATGTTAGCAAAGAGGTAACCGGGACAGTGAAAACAGTACTCAAAGACAGGGAGAGCAAGCTCTCTCTTGGCACTTTGGATGTGGGACATACAGCGAGATGTTTGCTGCTTTTGCGTTTGGCTGTTGGGAGATTTACAGCACAAAGATATCTAGTTGATTTGAAGCAGTTCCGAGAAAGTCTAAACATAATCCCCACTTCTCCCTCCTGGCACTTTCCATGTGGGAGATATAGCAGGATGTATATTGGTTTTGAGGACAACTCAATGGACAGTGTAGGGAGAAAAGGTCCTGGCTCCTTGAATGCCGTTTCTGGAGACACTGCGATCAATGTGGGAGATATGTCAAGATGTGTGTTGGTTTTGAGGACGGCTCTCTGGAGAGTCTTAGCAAAGAGGTCACACAGATAATCAGAGCAATTCTCAGAGACACTGAGAACAAGCTCCGCAATTCCCTCCTGGCACTTTCCCTGTAGGAGATACCGCAAGACGTTTCTGTATATTGGGCACAGCGCTCTGCACGGTGTTAGCAGAGACTTTCCCGGGACAGTGAAACCCTATGTCAGAGACACTGAGAAGAAGCCCCAATGTTCCCTCCAGGCACTTTCAGTGTGGGTGCCTTCTCCACGTGGTTCCTGGTTTCACTGCAGCTCTGAAGAGAATGTTAGCAAAGAGGTAACCGGGACAGTGAAAACAGTACTCAAAGACAGGGAGAGCAAGCTCTCTCTTGGCACTTTCGATGTGGGACATACAGCGAGATGTTTGCTGCTTTTGCGTTTGGCTGTTGGGAGATTTACAGCACAAAGATATCTAGTTGATTTGAAGCAGTTCCGAGAAAGTCTAAACATAATCCCCACTTCTCCCTCCTGGCACTTTCCATGTGGGAGATATAGCAGGATGTATATTGGTTTTGAGGACAACTCAATGGACAGTGTAGGGAGAAAAGGTCCTGGCTCCTTGAATGCCGTTTCTGGAGACACTGCGATCAATGTGGGAGATATGTCAAGATGTGTGTTGGTTTTGAGGACGGCTCTCTGGAGAGTCTTAGCAAAGAGGTCACACAGATAATCAGAGCAATTCTCAGAGACACTGAGAACAAGCTCCGCAATTCCCTCCTGGCACTTTCCCTGTAGGAGATACCGCAAGACGTTTCTGTATATTGGGCACAGCGCTCTGCACGGTGTTAGCAGAGACTTTCCCGGGACAGTGAAACCCCATGTCAGAGACACTGAGAAGAAGCCCCAATGTTCCCTCCAGGCACTTTCAGTGTGGGTGCCTTCTCCACGTGGTTCCTGGTTTCACTGCAGCTCTGAAGAGAATGTTAGCAAAGAGGTAACCGGGACAGTGAAAACAGTACTCAAAGACAGGGAGAGCAAGCTCTCTCTTGGCACTTTGGATGTGGGACATACAGCGAGATGTTTGCTGCTTTTGCGTTTGGCTGTTGGGAGATTTACAGCACAAAGATATCTAGTTGATTTGAAGCAGTTCCGAGAAAGTCTAAACATAATCCCCACTTCTCCCTCCTGGCACTTTCCATGTGGGAGATATAGCAGGATGTATATTGGTTTTGAGGACAACTCAATGGACAGTGTAGGGAGAAAAGGTCCTGGCTCCTTGAATGCCGTTTCTGGAGACACTGCGATCAATGTGGGAGATATGTCAAGATGTGTGTTGGTTTTGAGGACGGCTCTCTGGAGAGTCTTAGCAAAGAGGTCACACAGATAATCAGAGCAATTCTCAGAGACACTGAGAACAAGCTCGACAATTCCCTCCTGGCACTTTCCCTGTAGGAGATACCGCAAGACGTTTCTGTATATTGGGCACAGCGCTCTGCACGGTGTTAGCAGAGACTTTCCCGGGACAGTGAAACCCCATGTCAGAGACACTGAGAAGAAGCCCCAATGTTCCCTCCAGGCACTTTCAGTGTGGGTGCCTTCTCCACGTGGTTCCTGGTTTCACTGCAGCTCTGAAGAGAATGTTAGCAAAGAGGTAACCGGGACAGTGAAAACAGTACTCAAAGACAGGGAGAGCAAGCTCTCTCTTGGCACTTTGGATGTGGGACATACAGCGAGATGTTTGCTGCTTTTGCGTTTGGCTGTTGGGAGATTTACAGCACAAAGATATCTAGTTGATTTGAAGCAGTTCCGAGAAAGTCTAAACATAATCCCCACTTCTCCCTCCTGGCACTTTCCATGTGGGAGATATAGCAGGATGTATATTGGTTTTGAGGACAACTCAATGGACAGTGTAGGGAGAAAAGGTCCTGGCTCCTTGAATGCCGTTTCTGGAGACACTGCGATCAATGTGGGAGATATGTCAAGATGTGTGTTGGTTTTGAGGACGGCTCTCTGGAGAGTCTTAGCAAAGAGGTCACACAGATAATCAGAGCAATTCTCAGAGACACTGAGAACAAGCTCCGCAATTCCCTCCTGGCACTTTCCCTGTAGGAGATACCGCAAGACGTTTCTGTATATTGGGCACAGCGCTCTGCACGGTGTTAGCAGAGACTTTCCCGGGACAGTGAAACCCCATGTCAGAGACACTGAGAAGAAGCCCCAATGTTCCCTCCAGGCACTTTCAGTGTGGGTGCCTTCTCCACGTGGTTCCTGGTTTCACTGCAGCTCTGAAGAGAATGTTAGCAAAGAGGTAACCGGGACAGTGAAAACAGTACTCAAAGACAGGGAGAGCAAGCTCTCTCTTGGCACTTTCGATGTGGGACATACAGCGAGATGTTTGCTGCTTTTGCGTTTGGCTGTTGGGAGATTTACAGCACAAAGATATCTAGTTGATTTGAAGCAGTTCCGAGAAAGTCTAAACATAATCCCCACTTCTCCCTCCTGGCACTTTCCATGTGGGAGATATAGCAGGATGTATATTGGTTTTGAGGACAACTCAATGGACAGTGTAGGGAGAAAAGGTCCTGGCTCCTTGAATGCCGTTTCTGGAGACACTGCGATCAATGTGGGAGATATGTCAAGATGTGTGTTGGTTTTGAGGACGGCTCTCTGGAGAGTCTTAGCAAAGAGGTCACACAGATAATCAGAGCAATTCTCAGAGACACTGAGAACAAGCTCGACAATTCCCTCCTGGCACTTTCCCTGTAGGAGATACCGCAAGACGTTTCTGTATATTGGGCACAGCGCTCTGCACGGTGTTAGCAGAGACTTTCCCGGGACAGTGAAACCCCATGTCAGAGACACTGAGAAGAAGCCCCAATGTTCCCTCCAGGCACTTTCAGTGTGGGTGCCTTCTCCACGTGGTTCCTGGTTTCACTGCAGCTCTGAAGAGAATGTTAGCAAAGAGGTAACCGGGACAGTGAAAACAGTACTCAAAGACAGGGAGAGCAAGCTCTCTCTTGGCACTTTGGATGTGGGACATACAGCGAGATGTTTGCTGCTTTTGCGTTTGGCTGTTGGGAGATTTACAGCACAAAGATATCTAGTTGATTTGAAGCAGTTCCGAGAAAGTCTAAACATAATCCCCACTTCTCCCTCCTGGCACTTTCCATGTGGGAGATATAGCAGGATGTATATTGGTTTTGAGGACAACTCAATGGACAGTGTAGGGAGAAAAGGTCCTGGCTCCTTGAATGCCGTTTCTGGAGACACTGCGATCAATGTGGGAGATATGTCAAGATGTGTGTTTGTTTTGAGGACGGCTCTCTGGAGAGTCTTAGCAAAGAGGTCACACAGATAATCAGAGCAATTCTCAGAGACACTGAGAACAAGCTCGACAATTCCCTCCTGGCACTTTCCCTGTAGGAGATACCGCAAGACGTTTCTGTATATTGGGCACAGCGCTCTGCACGGTGTTAGCAGAGACTTTCCCGGGACAGTGAAACCCTATGTCAGAGACACTGAGAAGAAGCCCCAATGTTCCCTCCAGGCACTTTCAGTGTGGGTGCTTTCTCCACGTGGTTCCTGGTTTCACTGCAGCTCTGAAGAGAATGTTAGCAAAGAGGTAACCGGGACAGTGAAAACAGTACTCAAAGACAGGGAGAGCAAGCTCTCTCTTGGCACTTTCGATGTGGGACATACAGCGAGATGTTTGGTGCTTTTGCGTTTGGCTGTTGGGAGATTTACAGCACAAAGATATCTAGTTGATTTGAAGCAGTTCCGAGAAAGTCTAAACATAATCCCCACTTCTCCCTCCTGGCACTTTCCATGTGGGAGATATAGCAGGATGTATATTGGTTTTGAGGACAACTCAATGGACAGTGTAGGGAGAAAAGGTCCTGGCTCCTTGAATGCCGTTTCTGGAGACACTGCGATCAATGTGGGAGATATGTCAAGATGTGTGTTGGTTTTGAGGACGGCTCTCTGGAGAGTCTTAGCAAAGAGGTCACACAGATAATCAGAGCAATTCTCAGAGACACTGAGAACAAGCTCCGCAATTCCCTCCTGGCACTTTCCCTGTAGGAGATACCGCAAGACGTTTCTGTATATTGGGCACAGCGCTCTGCACGGTGTTAGCAGAGACTTTCCCGGGACAGTGAAACCCTATGTCAGAGACACTGAGAAGAAGCCCCAATGTTCCCTCCAGGCACTTTCAGTGTGGGTGCCTTCTCCACGTGGTTCCTGGTTTCACTGCAGCTCTGAAGAGAATGTTAGCAAAGAGGTAACCGGGACAGTGAAAACAGTACTCAAAGACAGGGAGAGCAAGCTCTCTCTTGGCACTTTCGATGTGGGACATACAGCGAGATGTTTGCTGCTTTTGCGTTTGGCTGTTGGGAGATTTACAGCACAAAGATATCTAGTTGATTTGAAGCAGTTCCGAGAAAGTCTAAACATAATCCCCACTTCTCCCTCCTGGCACTTTCCATGTGGGAGATATAGCAGGATGTATATTGGTTTTGAGGACAACTCAATGGACAGTGTAGGGAGAAAAGGTCCTGGCTCCTTGAATGCCGTTTCTGGAGACACTGCGATCAATGTGGGAGATATGTCAAGATGTGTGTTGGTTTTGAGGACGGCTCTCTGGAGAGTCTTAGCAAAGAGGTCACACAGATAATCAGAGCAATTCTCAGAGACACTGAGAACAAGCTCCGCAATTCCCTCCTGGCACTTTCCCTGTAGGAGATACCGCAAGACGTTTCTGTATATTGGGCACAGCGCTCTGCACGGTGTTAGCAGAGACTTTCCCGGGACAGTGAAACCCTATGTCAGAGACACTGAGAAGAAGCCCCAATGTTCCCTCCAGGCACTTTCAGTGTGGGTGCCTTCTCCACGTGGTTCCTGGTTTCACTGCAGCTCTGAAGAGAATGTTAGCAAAGAGGTAACCGGGACAGTGAAAACAGTACTCAAAGACAGGGAGAGCAAGCTCTCTCTTGGCACTTTGGATGTGGGACATACAGCGAGATGTTTGGTGCTTTTGCGTTTGGCTGTTGGGAGATTTACAGCACAAAGATATCTAGTTGATTTGAAGCAGTTCCGAGAAAGTCTAAACATAATCCCCACTTCTCCCTCCTGGCACTTTCCATGTGGGAGATATAGCAGGATGTATATTGGTTTTGAGGACAACTCAATGGACAGTGTAGGGAGAAAAGGTCCTGGCTCCTTGAATGCCGTTTCTGGAGACACTGCGATCAATGTGGGAGATATGTCAAGATGTGTGTTGGTTTTGAGGACGGCTCTCTGGAGAGTCTTAGCAAAGAGGTCACACAGATAATCAGAGCAATTCTCAGAGACACTGAGAACAAGCTCCGCAATTCCCTCCTGGCACTTTCCCTGTAGGAGATACCGCAAGACGTTTCTGTATATTGGGCACAGCGCTCTGCACGGTGTTAGCAGAGACTTTCCCGGGACAGTGAAACCCCATGTCAGAGACACTGAGAAGAAGCCCCAATGTTCCCTCCAGGCACTTTCAGTGTGGGTGCCTTCTCCACGTGGTTCCTGGTTTCACTGCAGCTCTGAAGAGAATGTTAGCAAAGAGGTAACCGGGACAGTGAAAACAGTACTCAAAGACAGGGAGAGCAAGCTCTCTCTTGGCACTTTGGATGTGGGACATACAGCGAGATGTTTGCTGCTTTTGCGTTTGGCTGTTGGGAGATTTACAGCACAAAGATATCTAGTTGATTTGAAGCAGTTCCGAGAAAGTCTAAACATAATCCCCACTTCTCCCTCCTGGCACTTTCCATGTGGGAGATATAGCAGGATGTATATTGGTTTTGAGGACAACTCAATGGACAGTGTAGGGAGAAAAGGTCCTGGCTCCTTGAATGCCGTTTCTGGAGACACTGCGATCAATGTGGGAGATATGTCAAGATGTGTGTTTGTTTTGAGGACGGCTCTCTGGAGAGTCTTAGCAAAGAGGTCACACAGATAATCAGAGCAATTCTCAGAGACACTGAGAACAAGCTCGACAATTCCCTCCTGGCACTTTCCCTGTAGGAGATACCGCAAGACGTTTCTGTATATTGGGCACAGCGCTCTGCACGGTGTTAGCAGAGACTTTCCCGGGACAGTGAAACCCTATGTCAGAGACACTGAGAAGAAGCCCCAATGTTCCCTCCAGGCACTTTCAGTGTGGGTGCTTTCTCCACGTGGTTCCTGGTTTCACTGCAGCTCTGAAGAGAATGTTAGCAAAGAGGTAACCGGGACAGTGAAAACAGTACTCAAAGACAGGGAGAGCAAGCTCTCTCTTGGCACTTTGGATGTGGGACATACAGCGAGATGTTTGGTGCTTTTGCGTTTGGCTGTTGGGAGATTTACAGCACAAAGATATCTAGTTGATTTGAAGCAGTTCCGAGAAAGTCTAAACATAATCCCCACTTCTCCCTCCTGGCACTTTCCATGTGGGAGATATAGCAGGATGTATATTGGTTTTGAGGACAACTCAATGGACAGTGTAGGGAGAAAAGGTCCTGGCTCCTTGAATGCCGTTTCTGGAGACACTGCGATCAATGTGGGAGATATGTCAAGATGTGTGTTGGTTTTGAGGACGGCTCTCTGGAGAGTCTTAGCAAAGAGGTCACACAGATAATCAGAGCAATTCTCAGAGACACTGAGAACAAGCTCCGCAATTCCCTCCTGGCACTTTCCCTGTAGGAGATACCGCAAGACGTTTCTGTATATTGGGCACAGCGCTCTGCACGGTGTTAGCAGAGACTTTCCCGGGACAGTGAAACCCTATGTCAGAGACACTGAGAAGAAGCCCCAATGTTCCCTCCAGGCACTTTCAGTGTGGGTGCCTTCTCCACGTGGTTCCTGGTTTCACTGCAGCTCTGAAGAGAATGTTAGCAAAGAGGTAACCGGGACAGTGAAAACAGTACTCAAAGACAGGGAGAGCAAGCTCTCTCTTGGCACTTTGGATGTGGGACATACAGCGAGATGTTTGCTGCTTTTGCGTTTGGCTGTTGGGAGATTTACAGCACAAAGATATCTAGTTGATTTGAAGCAGTTCCGAGAAAGTCTAAACATAATCCCCACTTCTCCCTCCTGGCACTTTCCATGTGGGAGATATAGCAGGATGTATATTGGTTTTGAGGACAACTCAATGGACAGTGTAGGGAGAAAAGGTCCTGGCTCCTTGAATGCCGTTTCTGGAGACACTGCGATCAATGTGGGAGATATGTCAAGATGTGTGTTGGTTTTGAGGACGGCTCTCTGGAGAGTCTTAGCAAAGAGGTCACACAGATAATCAGAGCAATTCTCAGAGACACTGAGAACAAGCTCCGCAATTCCCTCCTGGCACTTTCCCTGTAGGAGATACCGCAAGACGTTTCTGTATATTGGGCACAGCGCTCTGCACGGTGTTAGCAGAGACTTTCCCGGGACAGTGAAACCCCATGTCAGAGACACTGAGAAGAAGCCCCAATGTTCCCTCCAGGCACTTTCAGTGTGGGTGCCTTCTCCACGTGGTTCCTGGTTTCACTGCAGCTCTGAAGAGAATGTTAGCAAAGAGGTAACCGGGACAGTGAAAACAGTACTCAAAGACAGGGAGAGCAAGCTCTCTCTTGGCACTTTGGATGTGGGACATACAGCGAGATGTTTGCTGCTTTTGCGTTTGGCTGTTGGGAGATTTACAGCACAAAGATATCTAGTTGATTTGAAGCAGTTCCGAGAAAGTCTAAACATAATCCCCACTTCTCCCTCCTGGCACTTTCCATGTGGGAGATATAGCAGGATGTATATTGGTTTTGAGGACAACTCAATGGACAGTGTAGGGAGAAAAGGTCCTGGCTCCTTGAATGCCGTTTCTGGAGACACTGCGATCAATGTGGGAGATATGTCAAGATGTGTGTTTGTTTTGAGGACGGCTCTCTGGAGAGTCTTAGCAAAGAGGTCACACAGATAATCAGAGCAATTCTCAGAGACACTGAGAACAAGCTCGACAATTCCCTCCTGGCACTTTCCCTGTAGGAGATACCGCAAGACGTTTCTGTATATTGGGCACAGCGCTCTGCACGGTGTTAGCAGAGACTTTCCCGGGACAGTGAAACCCTATGTCAGAGACACTGAGAAGAAGCCCCAATGTTCCCTCCAGGCACTTTCAGTGTGGGTGCTTTCTCCACGTGGTTCCTGGTTTCACTGCAGCTCTGAAGAGAATGTTAGCAAAGAGGTAACCGGGACAGTGAAAACAGTACTCAAAGACAGGGAGAGCAAGCTCTCTCTTGGCACTTTGGATGTGGGACATACAGCGAGATGTTTGGTGCTTTTGCGTTTGGCTGTTGGGAGATTTACAGCACAAAGATATCTAGTTGATTTGAAGCAGTTCCGAGAAAGTCTAAACATAATCCCCACTTCTCCCTCCTGGCACTTTCCATGTGGGAGATATAGCAGGATGTATATTGGTTTTGAGGACAACTCAATGGACAGTGTAGGGAGAAAAGGTCCTGGCTCCTTGAATGCCGTTTCTGGAGACACTGCGATCAATGTGGGAGATATGTCAAGATGTGTGTTGGTTTTGAGGACGGCTCTCTGGAGAGTCTTAGCAAAGAGGTCACACAGATAATCAGAGCAATTCTCAGAGACACTGAGAACAAGCTCCGCAATTCCCTCCTGGCACTTTCCCTGTAGGAGATACCGCAAGACGTTTCTGTATATTGGGCACAGCGCTCTGCACGGTGTTAGCAGAGACTTTCCCGGGACAGTGAAACCCTATGTCAGAGACACTGAGAAGAAGCCCCAATGTTCCCTCCAGGCACTTTCAGTGTGGCTGCCTTCTCCACGTGGTTCCTGGTTTCACTGCAGCTCTGAAGAGAATGTTAGCAAAGAGGTAACCGGGACAGTGAAAACAGTACTCAAAGACAGGGAGAGCAAGCTCTCTCTTGGCACTTTGGATGTGGGACATACAGCGAGATGTTTGCTGCTTTTGCGTTTGGCTGTTGGGAGATTTACAGCACAAAGATATCTAGTTGATTTGAAGCAGTTCCGAGAAAGTCTAAACATAATCCCCACTTCTCCCTCCTGGCACTTTCCATGTGGGAGATATAGCAGGATGTATATTGGTTTTGAGGACAACTCAATGGACAGTGTAGGGAGAAAAGGTCCTGGCTCCTTGAATGCCGTTTCTGGAGACACTGCGATCAATGTGGGAGATATGTCAAGATGTGTGTTTGTTTTGAGGACGGCTCTCTGGAGAGTCTTAGCAAAGAGGTCACACAGATAATCAGAGCAATTCTCAGAGACACTGAGAACAAGCTCCACAATTCCCTCCTGGCTCTTTCCCTGTAGGAGATACCGCAAGACGTTTCTGTATATTGGGCACAGCGCTCTGCACGGTGTTAGCAGAGACTTTCCCGGGACAGTGAAACCCTATGTCAGAGACACTGAGAAGAAGCCCCAATGTTCCCTCCAGGCACTTTCAGTGTGGCTGCTTTCTCCACGTGGTTCCTGGTTTCACTGCAGCTCTGAAGAGAATGTTAGCAAAGAGGTAACCGTGACAGTGAAAACAGTACTCAAAGACAGGGAGAGCAAGCTCTCTCTTGGCACTTTGGATGTGGGACCTACAGCGAGATGTTTGCTGCTTTTGCGTTTGGCTGTTGGGAGATTTACAGCACAAAGATATCTAGTTGATTTGAAGCAGTTCCGAGAAAGTCTAAACATAATCCCCACTTCTCCCTCCTGGCACTTTCCATGTGGGAGATATAGCAGGATGTATATTGGTTTTGAGGACAACTCAATGGACAGTGTAGGGAGAAAAGGTCCTGGCTCCTTGAATGCCGTTTCTGGAGACACTGCGATCAATGTGGGAGATATGTCAAGATGTGTGTTGGTTTTGAGGACGGCTCTCTGGAGAGTCTTAGCAAAGAGGTCACACAGATAATCAGAGCAATTCTCAGAGACACTGAGAACAAGCTCCGCAATTCCCTCCTGGCACTTTCCCTGTAGGAGATACCGCAAGACGTTTCTGTATATTGGGCACAGCGCTCTGCACGGTGTTAGCAGAGACTTTCCCGGGACAGTGAAACCCTATGTCAGAGACACTGAGAAGAAGCCCCAATGTTCCCTCCAGGCACTTTCAGTGTGGCTGCCTTCTCCACGTGGTTCCTGGTTTCACTGCAGCTCTGAAGAGAATGTTAGCAAAGAGGTAACCGGGACAGTGAAAACAGTACTCAAAGACAGGGAGAGCAAGCTCTCTCTTGGCACTTTGGATGTGGGACATACAGCGAGATGTTTGCTGCTTTTGCGTTTGGCTGTTGGGAGATTTACAGCACAAAGATATCTAGTTGATTTGAAGCAGTTCCGAGAAAGTCTAAACATAATCCCCACTTCTCCCTCCTGGCACTTTCCATGTGGGAGATATAGCAGGATGTATATTGGTTTTGAGGACAACTCAATGGACAGTGTAGGGAGAAAAGGTCCTGGCTCCTTGAATGCCGTTTCTGGAGACACTGCGATCAATGTGGGAGATATGTCAAGATGTGTGTTTGTTTTGAGGACGGCTCTCTGGAGAGTCTTAGCAAAGAGGTCACACAGATAATCAGAGCAATTCTCAGAGACACTGAGAACAAGCTCCACAATTCCCTCCTGGCACTTTCCCTGTAGGAGATACCGCAAGACGTTTCTGTATATTGGGCACAGCGCTCTGCACGGTGTTAGCAGAGACTTTCCCGGGACAGTGAAACCCCATGTCAGAGACACTGAGAAGAAGCCCCAATGTTCCCTCCAGGCACTTTCAGTGTGGGTGCCTTCTCCACGTGGTTCCTGGTTTCACTGCAGCTCTGAAGAGAATGTTAGCAAAGAGGTAACCGGGACAGTGAAAA
This sequence comes from Larus michahellis, assembly GCF_964199755.1. NCBI lineage: Eukaryota > Metazoa > Chordata > Aves > Charadriiformes > Laridae > Larus > Larus michahellis. The sequence continues at coordinate 1,439,505 of NW_027436161.1, read as the reverse complement.
CAGTACTCAAAGACAGGGAGAGCAAGCTCTCTCTTGGCACTTTGGATGTGGGACCTACAGCGAGATGTTTGCTGCTTTTGCGTTTGGCTGTTGGGAGATTTACAGCACAAAGATATCTAGTTGATTTGAAGCAGTTCCGAGAAAGTCTAAACATAATCCCCACTTCTCCCTCCTGGCACTTTCCATGTGGGAGATATAGCAGGATGTATATTGGTTTTGAGGACAACTCAATGGACAGTGTAGGGAGAAAAGGTCCTGGCTCCTTGAATGCCGTTTCTGGAGACACTGCGATCAATGTGGGAGATATGTCAAGATGTGTGTTGGTTTTGAGGACGGCTCTCTGGAGAGTCTTAGCAAAGAGGTCACACAGATAATCAGAGCAATTCTCAGAGACACTGAGAACAAGCTCGACAATTCCCTCCTGGCACTTTCCCTGTAGGAGATACCGCAAGACGTTTCTGTATATTGGGCACAGCGCTCTGCACGGTGTTAGCAGAGACTTTCCCGGGACAGTGAAACCCTATGTCAGAGACACTGAGAAGAAGCCCCAATGTTCCCTCCAGGCACTTTCAGTGTGGGTGCTTTCTCCACGTGGTTCCTGGTTTCACTGCAGCTCTGAAGAGAATGTTAGCAAAGAGGTAACCGGGACAGTGAAAACAGTACTCAAAGACAGGGAGAGCAAGCTCTCTCTTGGCACTTTGGATGTGGGACATACAGCGAGATGTTTGCTGCTTTTGCGTTTGGCTGTTGGGAGATTTACAGCACAAAGATATCTAGTTGATTTGAAGCAGTTCCGAGAAAGTCTAAACATAATCCCCACTTCTCCCTCCTGGCACTTTCCATGTGGGAGATATAGCAGGATGTATATTGGTTTTGAGGACAACTCAATGGACAGTGTAGGGAGAAAAGGTCCTGGCTCCTTGAATGCCGTTTCTGGAGACACTGCGATCAATGTGGGAGATATGTCAAGATGTGTGTTGGTTTTGAGGACGGCTCTCTGGAGAGTCTTAGCAAAGAGGTCACACAGATAATCAGAGCAATTCTCAGAGACACTGAGAACAAGCTCCGCAATTCCCTCCTGGCACTTTCCCTGTAGGAGATACCGCAAGACGTTTCTGTATATTGGGCACAGCGCTCTGCACGGTGTTAGCAGAGACTTTCCCGGGACAGTGAAACCCCATGTCAGAGACACTGAGAAGAAGCCCCAATGTTCCCTCCAGGCACTTTCAGTGTGGGTGCCTTCTCCACGTGGTTCCTGGTTTCACTGCAGCTCTGAAGAGAATGTTAGCAAAGAGGTAACCGGGACAGTGAAAACAGTACTCAAAGACAGGGAGAGCAAGCTCTCTCTTGGCACTTTGGATGTGGGACATACAGCGAGATGTTTGCTGCTTTTGCGTTTGGCTGTTGGGAGATTTACAGCACAAAGATATCTAGTTGATTTGAAGCAGTTCCGAGAAAGTCTAAACATAATCCCCACTTCTCCCTCCTGGCACTTTCCATGTGGGAGATATAGCAGGATGTATATTGGTTTTGAGGACAACTCAATGGACAGTGTAGGGAGAAAAGGTCCTGGCTCCTTGAATGCCGTTTCTGGAGACACTGCGATCAATGTGGGAGATATGTCAAGATGTGTGTTGGTTTTGAGGACGGCTCTCTGGAGAGTCTTAGCAAAGAGGTCACACAGATAATCAGAGCAATTCTCAGAGACACTGAGAACAAGCTCCGCAATTCCCTCCTGGCACTTTCCCTGTAGGAGATACCGCAAGACGTTTCTGTATATTGGGCACAGCGCTCTGCACGGTGTTAGCAGAGACTTTCCCGGGACAGTGAAACCCTATGTCAGAGACACTGAGAAGAAGCCCCAATGTTCCCTCCAGGCACTTTCAGTGTGGCTGCCTTCTCCACGTGGTTCCTGGTTTCACTGCAGCTCTGAAGAGAATGTTAGCAAAGAGGTAACCGGGACAGTGAAAACAGTACTCAAAGACAGGGAGAGCAAGCTCTCTCTTGGCACTTTGGATGTGGGACATACAGCGAGATGTTTGCTGCTTTTGCGTTTGGCTGTTGGGAGATTTACAGCACAAAGATATCTAGTTGATTTGAAGCAGTTCCGAGAAAGTCTAAACATAATCCCCACTTCTCCCTCCTGGCACTTTCCATGTGGGAGATATAGCAGGATGTATATTGGTTTTGAGGACAACTCAATGGACAGTGTAGGGAGAAAAGGTCCTGGCTCCTTGAATGCCGTTTCTGGAGACACTGCGATCAATGTGGGAGATATGTCAAGATGTGTGTTGGTTTTGAGGACGGCTCTCTGGAGAGTCTTAGCAAAGAGGTCACACAGATAATCAGAGCAATTCTCAGAGACACTGAGAACAAGCTCCGCAATTCCCTCCTGGCTCTTTCCCTGTAGGAGATACCGCAAGACGTTTCTGTATATTGGGCACAGCGCTCTGCACGGTGTTAGCAGAGACTTTCCCGGGACAGTGAAACCCTATGTCAGAGACACTGAGAAGAAGCCCCAATGTTCCCTCCAGGCACTTTCAGTGTGGGTGCTTTCTCCACGTGGTTCCTGGTTTCACTGCAGCTCTGAAGAGAATGTTAGCAAAGAGGTAACCGGGACAGTGAAAACAGTACTCAAAGACAGGGAGAGCAAGCTCTCTCTTGGCACTTTGGATGTGGGACATACAGCGAGATGTTTGCTGCTTTTGCGTTTGGCTGTTGGGAGATTTACAGCACAAAGATATCTAGTTGATTTGAAGCAGTTCCGAGAAAGTCTAAACATAATCCCCACTTCTCCCTCCTGGCACTTTCCATGTGGGAGATATAGCAGGATGTATATTGGTTTTGAGGACAACTCAATGGACAGTGTAGGGAGAAAAGGTCCTGGCTCCTTGAATGCCGTTTCTGGAGACACTGCGATCAATGTGGGAGATATGTCAAGATGTGTGTTTGTTTTGAGGACGGCTCTCTGGAGAGTCTTAGCAAAGAGGTCACACAGATAATCAGAGCAATTCTCAGAGACACTGAGAACAAGCTCCGCAATTCCCTCCTGGCACTTTCCCTGTAGGAGATACCGCAAGACGTTTCTGTATATTGGGCACAGCGCTCTGCACGGTGTTAGCAGAGACTTTCCCGGGACAGTGAAACCCTATGTCAGAGACACTGAGAAGAAGCCCCAATGTTCCCTCCAGGCACTTTCAGTGTGGGTGCTTTCTCCACGTGGTTCCTGGTTTCACTGCAGCTCTGAAGAGAATGTTAGCAAAGAGGTAACCGGGACAGTGAAAACAGTACTCAAAGACAGGGAGAGCAAGCTCTCTCTTGGCACTTTGGATGTGGGACATACAGCGAGATGTTTGCTGCTTTTGCGTTTGGCTGTTGGGAGATTTACAGCACAAAGATATCTAGTTGATTTGAAGCAGTTCCGAGAAAGTCTAAACATAATCCCCACTTCTCCCTCCTGGCACTTTCCATGTGGGAGATATAGCAGGATGTATATTGGTTTTGAGGACAACTCAATGGACAGTGTAGGGAGAAAAGGTCCTGGCTCCTTGAATGCCGTTTCTGGAGACACTGCGATCAATGTGGGAGATATGTCAAGATGTGTGTTTGTTTTGAGGACGGCTCTCTGGAGAGTCTTAGCAAAGAGGTCACACAGATAATCAGAGCAATTCTCAGAGACACTGAGAACAAGCTCCGCAATTCCCTCCTGGCACTTTCCCTGTAGGAGATACCGCAAGACGTTTCTGTATATTGGGCACAGCGCTCTGCACGGTGTTAGCAGAGACTTTCCCGGGACAGTGAAACCCTATGGCAGAGACACTGAGAAGAAGCCCCAATGTTCCCTCCAGGCACTTTCAGTGTGGGTGCCTTCTCCACGTGGTTCCTGGTTTCACTGCAGCTCTGAAGAGAATGTTAGCAAAGAGGTAACCGGGACAGTGAAAACAGTACTCAAAGACAGGGAGAGCAAGCTCTCTCTTGGCACTTTGGATGTGGGACATACAGCGAGATGTTTGCTGCTTTTGCGTTTGGCTGTTGGGAGATTTACAGCACAAAGATATCTAGTTGATTTGAAGCAGTTCCGAGAAAGTCTAAACATAATCCCCACTTCTCCCTCCTGGCACTTTCCATGTGGGAGATATAGCAGGATGTATATTGGTTTTGAGGACAACTCAATGGACAGTGTAGGGAGAAAAGGTCCTGGCTCCTTGAATGCCGTTTCTGGAGACACTGCGATCAATGTGGGAGATATGTCAAGATGTGTGTTGGTTTTGAGGACGGCTCTCTGGAGAGTCTTAGCAAAGAGGTCACACAGATAATCAGAGCAATTTTCAGAGACACTGGAACAAGCTCGACAATTCCCTCCTGGCACTTTCCCTGTAGGAGATACCGCAAGACGTTTCTGTATATTGGGCACAGCGCTCTGCACGGTGTTAGCAGAGACTTTCCCGGGACAGTGAAACCCTATGTCAGAGACACTGAGAAGAAGCCCCAATGTTCCCTCCAGGCACTTTCAGTGTGGCTGCCTTCTCCACGTGGTTCCTGGTTTCACTGCAGCTCTGAAGAGAATGTTAGCAAAGAGGTAACCGGGACAGTGAAAACAGTACTCAAAGACAGGGAGAGCAAGCTCTCTCTTGGCACTTTGGATGTGGGACATACAGCGAGATGTTTGCTGCTTTTGCGTTTGGCTGTTGGGAGATTTACAGCACAAAGATATCGAGTTGATTTGAAGCAGTTCCGAGAAAGTCTAAACATAATCCCCACTTCTCCCTCCTGGCACTTTCCATGTGGGAGATATAGCAGGATGTATATTGGTTTTGAGGACAACTCAACGGACAGTGTAGGGAGAAAAGGTCCTGGCTCCTTGAATGCCGTTTCTGGAGACACTGCGATCAATGTGGGAGATATGTCAAGATGTGTGTTTGTTTTGAGGACGGCTCTCTGGAGAGTCTTAGCAAAGAGGTCACACAGATAATCAGAGCAATTCTCAGAGACACTGAGAACAAGCTCCGCAATTCCCTCCTGGCACTTTCCCTGTAGGAGATACCGCAAGACGTTTCTGTATATTGGGCACAGCGCTCTGCACGGTGTTAGCAGAGACTTTCCCAGGACAGTGAAACCCTATGTCAGAGACACTGAGAAGAAGCCCCAATGTTCCCTCCAGGCACTTTCAGTGTGGGTGCTTTCTCCACGTGGTTCCTGGTTTCACTGCGGCTCTGAAGAGAATGTTAGCAAAGAGGTAACCGGGACAGTGAAAACAGTACTCAAAGACATGGAGAGCAAGCTCTCTCTTGGCACTTTGGATGTGGGACATACAGCGAGATGTTTGCTGTTTTGTGTTTGGCTGTTGGGAGATTTACAGCACAAAGATATCTAGTTGATTTGAAGCAGTTCCGAGAAAGTCTAAACATAATCCCCACTTCTCCCTCCTGGCACTTTCCATGTGGGAGATATAGCAGGATGTATATTGGTTTTGAGGACAACTCAACGGACAGTGTAGGGAGAAAAGGTCCTGGCTCCTTGAATGCCGTTTCTGGAGACACTGCGATCAATGTGGGAGATATGTCAAGATGTGTGTTTGTTTTGAGGACGGCTCTCTGGAGAGTCTTAGCAAAGAGGTCACACAGATAATCAGAGCAATTCTCAGAGACACTGAGAACAAGCTCCGCAATTCCCTCCTGGCACTTTCCCTGTAGGAGATACCGCAAGACGTTTCTGTATATTGGGCACAGCGCTCTGCACGGTGTTAGCAGAGACTTTCCCGGGACAGTGAAACCCTATGTCAGAGACACTGAGAAGAAGCCCCAATGTTCCCTCCAGGCACTTTCAGTGTGGGTGCTTTCTCCACGTGGTTCCTGGTTTCACTGCGGCTCTGAAGAGAATGTTAGCAAAGAGGTAACCGGGACAGTGAAAACAGTACTCAAAGACAGGGAGAGCAAGCTCTCTCTTGGCACTTTGGATGTGGGACATACAGCGAGATGTTTGCTGCTTTTGCGTTTGGCTGTTGGGAGATTTACAGCACAAAGATATCTAGTTGATTTGAAGCAGTTCCGAGAAAGTCTAAACATAATCCCCACTTCTCCCTCCTGGCACTTTCCATGTGGGAGATATAGCAGGATGTATATTGGTTTTGAGGACAACTCAATGGACAGTGTAGGGAGAAAAGGTCCTGGCTCCTTGAATGCCGTTTCTGGAGACACTGCGATCAATGTGGGAGATATGTCAAGATGTGTGTTTGTTTTGAGGACGGCTCTCTGGAGAGTCTTAGCAAAGAGGTCACACAGATAATCAGAGCAATTCTCAGAGACACTGAGAACAAGCTCCGCAATTCCCTCCTGGCACTTTCCCTGTAGGAGATACCGCAAGACGTTTCTGTATATTGGGCACAGCGCTCTGCACGGTGTTAGCAGAGACTTTCCCGGGACAGTGAAACCCTATGGCAGAGACACTGAGAAGAAGCCCCAATGTTCCCTCCAGGCACTTTCAGTGTGGGTGCCTTCTCCACGTGGTTCCTGGTTTCACTGCAGCTCTGAAGAGAATGTTAGCAAAGAGGTAACCGGGACAGTGAAAACAGTACTCAAAGACAGGGAGAGCAAGCTCTCTCTTGGCACTTTGGATGTGGGACATACAGCGAGATGTTTGCTGCTTTTGCGTTTGGCTGTTGGGAGATTTACAGCACAAAGATATCTAGTTGATTTGAAGCAGTTCCGAGAAAGTCTAAACATAATCCCCACTTCTCCCTCCTGGCACTTTCCATGTGGGAGATATAGCAGGATGTATATTGGTTTTGAGGACAACTCAATGGACAGTGTAGGGAGAAAAGGTCCTGGCTCCTTGAATGCCGTTTCTGGAGACACTGCGATCAATGTGGGAGATATGTCAAGATGTGTGTTTGTTTTGAGGACGGCTCTCTGGAGAGTCTTAGCAAAGAGGTCACACAGATAATCAGAGCAATTTTCAGAGACACTGGAACAAGCTCGACAATTCCCTCCTGGCACTTTCCCTGTAGGAGATACCGCAAGACGTTTCTGTATATTGGGCACAGCGCTCTGCACGGTGTTAGCAGAGACTTTCCCGGGACAGTGAAACCCTATGTCAGAGACACTGAGAAGAAGCCCCAATGTTCCCTCCAGGCACTTTCAGTGTGGCTGCCTTCTCCACGTGGTTCCTGGTTTCACTGCAGCTCTGAAGAGAATGTTAGCAAAGAGGTAACCGGGACAGTGAAAACAGTACTCAAAGACAGGGAGAGCAAGCTCTCTCTTGGCACTTTGGATGTGGGACATACAGCGAGATGTTTGCTGCTTTTGCGTTTGGCTGTTGGGAGATTTACAGCACAAAGATATCTAGTTGATTTGAAGCAGTTCCGAGAAAGTCTAAACATAATCCCCACTTCTCCCTCCTGGCACTTTCCATGTGGGAGATATAGCAGGATGTACATTGGTTTTGAGGACAACTCAATGGACAGTGTAGGGAGAAAAGGTCCTGGCTCCTTGAATGCCGTTTCTGGAGACACTGCGATCAATGTGGGAGATATGTCAAGATGTGTGTTGGTTTTGAGGACGGCTCTCTGGAGAGTCTTAGCAAAGAGGTCACACAGATAATCAGAGCAATTCTCAGAGACACTGAGAACAAGCTCCACAATTCCCTCCTGGCACTTTCCCTGTAGGAGATACCGCAAGACGTTTCTGTATATTGGGCACAGCGCTCTGCACGGTGTTAGCAGAGACTTTCCCGGGACAGTGAAACCCTATGTCAGAGACACTGAGAAGAAGCCCCAATGTTCCCTCCAGGCACTTTCAGTGTGGGTGCTTTCTCCACGTGGTTCCTGGTTTCACTGCGGCTCTGAAGAGAATGTTAGCAAAGAGGTAACCGGGACAGTGAAAACAGTACTCAAAGACAGGGAGAGCAAGCTCTCTCTTGGCACTTTGGATGTGGGACATACAGCGAGATGTTTGCTGCTTTTGCGTTTGGCTGTTGGGAGATTTACAGCACAAAGATATCTAGTTGATTTGAAGCAGTTCCGAGAAAGTCTAAACATAATCCCCACTTCTCCCTCCTGGCACTTTCCATGTGGGAGATATAGCAGGATGTATATTGGTTTTGAGGACAACTCAATGGACAGTGTAGGGAGAAAAGGTCCTGGCTCCTTGAATGCCGTTTCTGGAGACACTGCGATCAATGTGGGAGATATGTCAAGATGTGTGTTTGTTTTGAGGACGGCTCTCTGGAGAGTCTTAGCAAAGAGGTCACACAGATAATCAGAGCAATTCTCAGAGACACTGAGAACAAGCTCCACAATTCCCTCCTGGCACTTTCCCTGTAGGAGATACCGCAAGACGTTTCTGTACATTGGGCACAGCGCTCTGCACGGTGTTAGCAGAGACTTTCCCGGGACAGTGAAACCCCATGTCAGAGACACTGAGAAGAAGCCCCAATGTTCCCTCCAGGCACTTTCAGTGTGGGTGCCTTCTCCACGTGGTTCCTGGTTTCACTGCAGCTCTGAAGAGAATGTTAGCAAAGAGGTAACCGGGACAGTGAAAACAGTACTCAAAGACAGGGAGAGCAAGCTCTCTCTTGGCACTTTGGATGTGGGACATACAGCGAGATGTTTGCTGCTTTTGCGTTTGGCTGTTGGGAGATTTACAGCACAAAGATATCTAGTTGATTTGAAGCAGTTCCGAGAAAGTCTAAACATAATCCCCACTTCTCCCTCCTGGCACTTTCCATGTGGGAGATATAGCAGGATGTATATTGGTTTTGAGGACAACTCAATGGACAGTGTAGGGAGAAAAGGTCCTGGCTCCTTGAATGCCGTTTCTGGAGACACTGCGATCAATGTGGGAGATATGTCAAGATGTGTGTTTGTTTTGAGGACGGCTCTCTGGAGAGTCTTAGCAAAGAGGTCACACAGATAATCAGAGCAATTCTCAGAGACACTGAGAACAAGCTCGACAATTCCCTCCTGGCACTTTCCCTGTAGGAGATACCGCAAGACGTTTCTGTATATTGGGCACAGCGCTCTGCACGGTGTTAGCAGAGACTTTCCCGGGACAGTGAAACCCTATGTCAGAGACACTGAGAAGAAGCCCCAATGTTCCCTCCAGGCACTTTCAGTGTGGGTGCTTTCTCCACGTGGTTCCTGGTTTCACTGCAGCTCTGAAGAGAATGTTAGCAAAGAGGTAACCGGGACAGTGAAAACAGTACTCAAAGACAGGGAGAGCAAGCTCTCTCTTGGCACTTTGGATGTGGGACATACAGCGAGATGTTTGCTGCTTTTGCGTTTGGCTGTTGGGAGATTTACAGCACAAAGATATCTAGTTGATTTGAAGCAGTTCCGAGAAAGTCTAAACATAATCCCCACTTCTCCCTCCTGGCACTTTCCATGTGGGAGATATAGCAGGATGTATATTGGTTTTGAGGACAACTCAATGGACAGTGTAGGGAGAAAAGGTCCTGGCTCCTTGAATGCCGTTTCTGGAGACACTGCGATCAATGTGGGAGATATGTCAAGATGTGTGTTGGTTTTGAGGACGGCTCTCTGGAGAGTCTTAGCAAAGAGGTCACACAGATAATCAGAGCAATTCTCAGAGACACTGAGAACAAGCTCCGCAATTCCCTCCTGGCACTTTCCCTGTAGGAGATACCGCAAGACGTTTCTGTATATTGGGCACAGCGCTCTGCACGGTGTTAGCAGAGACTTTCCCGGGACAGTGAAACCCTATGGCAGAGACACTGAGAAGAAGCCCCAATGTTCCCTCCAGGCACTTTCAGTGTGGGTGCCTTCTCCACGTGGTTCCTGGTTTCACTGCAGCTCTGAAGAGAATGTTAGCAAAGAGGTAACCGGGACAGTGAAAACAGTACTCAAAGACAGGGAGAGCAAGCTCTCTCTTGGCACTTTGGATGTGGGACATACAGCGAGATGTTTGCTGCTTTTGCGTTTGGCTGTTGGGAGATTTACAGCACAAAGATATCTAGTTGATTTGAAGCAGTTCCGAGAAAGTCTAAACATAATCCCCACTTCTCCCTCCTGGCACTTTCCATGTGGGAGATATAGCAGGATGTATATTGGTTTTGAGGACAACTCAATGGACAGTGTAGGGAGAAAAGGTCCTGGCTCCTTGAATGCCGTTTCTGGAGACACTGCGATCAATGTGGGAGATATGTCAAGATGTGTGTTTGTTTTGAGGACGGCTCTCTGGAGAGTCTTAGCAAAGAGGTCACACAGATAATCAGAGCAATTCTCAGAGACACTGAGAACAAGCTCCACAATTCCCTCCTGGCACTTTCCCTGTAGGAGATACCGCAAGACGTTTCTGTATATTGGGCACAGCGCTCTGCACGGTGTTAGCAGAGACTTTCCCGGGACAGTGAAACCCCATGTCAGAGACACTGAGAAGAAGCCCCAATGTTCCCTCCAGGCACTTTCAGTGTGGGTGCCTTCTCCACGTGGTTCCTGGTTTCACTGCAGCTCTGAAGAGAATGTTAGCAAAGAGGTAACCGGGACAGTGAAAACAGTACTCAAAGACAGGGAGAGCAAGCTCTCTCTTGGCACTTTGGATGTGGGACATACAGCGAGATGTTTGCTGCTTTTGCGTTTGGCTGTTGGGAGATTTACAGCACAAAGATATCTAGTTGATTTGAAGCAGTTCCGAGAAAGTCTAAACATAATCCCCACTTCTCCCTCCTGGCACTTTCCATGTGGGAGATATAGCAGGATGTATATTGGTTTTGAGGACAACTCAATGGACAGTGTAGGGAGAAAAGGTCCTGGCTCCTTGAATGCCGTTTCTGGAGACACTGCGATCAATGTGGGAGATATGTCAAGATGTGTGTTTGTTTTGAGGACGGCTCTCTGGAGAGTCTTAGCAAAGAGGTCACACAGATAATCAGAGCAATTCTCAGAGACACTGAGAACAAGCTCGACAATTCCCTCCTGGCACTTTCCCTGTAGGAGATACCGGAAGACGTTTCTGTATATTGGGCACAGCGCTCTGCACGGTGTTAGCAGAGACTTTCCCGGGACAGTGAAACCCTATGGCAGAGACACTGAGAAGAAGCCCCAATGTTCCCTCCAGGCACTTTCAGTGTGGGTGCTTTCTCCACGTGGTTCCTGGTTTCACTGCAGCTCTGAAGAGAATGTTAGCAAAGAGGTAACCGGGACAGTGAAAACAGTACTCAAAGACAGGGAGAGCAAGCTCTCTCTTGGCACTTTGGATGTGGGACATACAGCGAGATGTTTGCTGCTTTTGCGTTTGGCTGTTGGGAGATTTACAGCACAAAGATATCTAGTTGATTTGAAGCAGTTCCGAGAAAGTCTAAACATAATCCCCACTTCTCCCTCCTGGCACTTTCCATGTGGGAGATATAGCAGGATGTATATTGGTTTTGAGGACAACTCAATGGACAGTGTAGGGAGAAAAGGTCCTGGCTCCTTGAATGCCGTTTCTGGAGACACTGCGATCAATGTGGGAGATATGTCAAGATGTGTGTTGGTTTTGAGGACGGCTCTCTGGAGAGTCTTAGCAAAGAGGTCACACAGATAATCAGAGCAATTCTCAGAGACACTGAGAACAAGCTCCGCAATTCCCTCCTGGCACTTTCCCTGTAGGAGATACCGCAAGACGTTTCTGTATATTGGGCACAGCGCTCTGCACGGTGTTAGCAGAGACTTTCCCGGGACAGTGAAACCCTATGTCAGAGACACTGAGAAGAAGCCCCAATGTTCCCTCCAGGCACTTTCAGTGTGGCTGCCTTCTCCACGTGGTTCCTGGTTTCACTGCAGCTCTGAAGAGAATGTTAGCAAAGAGGTAACCGGGACAGTGAAAACAGTACTCAAAGACAGGGAGAGCAAGCTCTCTCTTGGCACTTTGGATGTGGGACATACAGCGAGATGTTTGCTGCTTTTGCGTTTGGCTGTTGGGAGATTTACAGCACAAAGATATCTAGTTGATTTGAAGCAGTTCCGAGAAAGTCTAAACATAATCCCCACTTCTCCCTCCTGGCACTTTCCATGTGGGAGATATAGCAGGATGTATATTGGTTTTGAGGACAACTCAATGGACAGTGTAGGGAGAAAAGGTCCTGGCTCCTTGAATGCCGTTTCTGGAGACACTGCGATCAATGTGGGAGATATGTCAAGATGTGTGTTGGTTTTGAGGACGGCTCTCTGGAGAGTCTTAGCAAAGAGGTCACACAGATAATCAGAGCAATTCTCAGAGACACTGAGAACAAGCTCCGCAATTCCCTCCTGGCTCTTTCCCTGTAGGAGATACCGCAAGACGTTTCTGTATATTGGGCACAGCGCTCTGCACGGTGTTAGCAGAGACTTTCCCGGGACAGTGAAACCCTATGTCAGAGACACTGAGAAGAAGCCCCAATGTTCCCTCCAGGCACTTTCAGTGTGGCTGCTTTCTCCACGTGGTTCCTGGTTTCACTGCGGCTCTGAAGAGAATGTTAGCAAAGAGGTAACCGGGACAGTGAAAACAGTACTCAAAGACAGGGAGAGCAAGCTCTCTCTTGGCACTTTGGATGTGGGACATACAGCGAGATGTTTGCTGCTTTTGCGTTTGGCTGTTGGGAGATTTACAGCACAAAGATATCTAGTTGATTTGAAGCAGTTCCGAGAAAGTCTAAACATAATCCCCACTTCTCCCTCCTGGCACTTTCCATGTGGGAGATATAGCAGGATGTATATTGGTTTTGAGGACAACTCAATGGACAGTGTAGGGAGAAAAGGTCCTGGCTCCTTGAATGCCGTTTCTGGAGACACTGCGATCAATGTGGGAGATATGTCAAGATGTGTGTTTGTTTTGAGGACGGCTCTCTGGAGAGTCTTAGCAAAGAGGTCACACAGATAATCAGAGCAATTCTCAGAGACACTGAGAACAAGCTCCGCAATTCCCTCCTGGCACTTTCCCTGTAGGAGATACCGCAAGACGTTTCTGTATATTGGGCACAGCGCTCTGCACGGTGTTAGCAGAGACTTTCCCGGGACAGTGAAACCCTATGTCAGAGACACTGAGAAGAAGCCCCAATGTTCCCTCCAGGCACTTTCAGTGTGGGTGCTTTCTCCACGTGGTTCCTGGTTTCACTGCAGCTCTGAAGAGAATGTTAGCAAAGAGGTAACCGGGACAGTGAAAACAGTACTCAAAGACAGGGAGAGCAAGCTCTCTCTTGGCACTTTGGATGTGGGACATACAGCGAGATGTTTGCTGCTTTTGCGTTTGGCTGTTGGGAGATTTACAGCACAAAGATATCTAGTTGATTTGAAGCAGTTCCGAGAAAGTCTAAACATAATCCCCACTTCTCCCTCCTGGCACTTTCCATGTGGGAGATATAGCAGGATGTATATTGGTTTTGAGGACAACTCAATGGACAGTGTAGGGAGAAAAGGTCCTGGCTCCTTGAATGCCGTTTCTGGAGACACTGCGATCAATGTGGGAGATATGTCAAGATGTGTGTTTGTTTTGAGGACGGCTCTCTGGAGAGTCTTAGCAAAGAGGTCACACAGATAATCAGAGCAATTCTCAGAGACACTGAGAACAAGCTCCGCAATTCCCTCCTGGCACTTTCCCTGTAGGAGATACCGCAAGACGTTTCTGTATATTGGGCACAGCGCTCTGCACGGTGTTAGCAGAGACTTTCCCGGGACAGTGAAACCCTATGGCAGAGACACTGAGAAGAAGCCCCAATGTTCCCTCCAGGCACTTTCAGTGTGGGTGCCTTCTCCACGTGGTTCCTGGTTTCACTGCAGCTCTGAAGAGAATGTTAGCAAAGAGGTAACCGGGACAGTGAAAACAGTACTCAAAGACAGGGAGAGCAAGCTCTCTCTTGGCACTTTGGATGTGGGACATACAGCGAGATGTTTGCTGCTTTTGCGTTTGGCTGTTGGGAGATTTACAGCACAAAGATATCTAGTTGATTTGAAGCAGTTCCGAGAAAGTCTAAACATAATCCCCACTTCTCCCTCCTGGCACTTTCCATGTGGGAGATATAGCAGGATGTATATTGGTTTTGAGGACAACTCAATGGACAGTGTAGGGAGAAAAGGTCCTGGCTCCTTGAATGCCGTTTCTGGAGACACTGCGATCAATGTGGGAGATATGTCAAGATGTGTGTTGGTTTTGAGGACGGCTCTCTGGAGAGTCTTAGCAAAGAGGTCACACAGATAATCAGAGCAATTCTCAGAGACACTGGAACAAGCTCGACAATTCCCTCCTGGCACTTTCCCTGTAGGAGATACCGCAAGACGTTTCTGTACATTGGGCACAGCGCTCTGCACGGTGTTAGCAGAGACTTTCCCGGGACAGTGAAACCCCATGTCAGAGACACTGAGAAGAAGCCCCAATGTTCCCTCCAGGCACTTTCAGTGTGGGTGCCTTCTCCACGTGGTTCCTGGTTTCACTGCAGCTCTGAAGAGAATGTTAGCAAAGAGGTAACCGGGACAGTGAAAACAGTACTCAAAGACAGGGAGAGCAAGCTCTCTCTTGGCACTTTGGATGTGGGACATACAGCGAGATGTTTGCTGCTTTTGCGTTTGGCTGTTGGGAGATTTACAGCACAAAGATATCTAGTTGATTTGAAGCAGTTCCGAGAAAGTCTAAACATAATCCCCACTTCTCCCTCCTGGCACTTTCCATGTGGGAGATATAGCAGGATGTATATTGGTTTTGAGGACAACTCAATGGACAGTGTAGGGAGAAAAGGTCCTGGCTCCTTGAATGCCGTTTCTGGAGACACTGCGATCAATGTGGGAGATATGTCAAGATGTGTGTTTGTTTTGAGGACGGCTCTCTGGAGAGTCTTAGCAAAGAGGTCACACAGATAATCAGAGCAATTCTCAGAGACACTGAGAACAAGCTCCACAATTCCCTCCTGGCACTTTCCCTGTAGGAGATACCGCAAGACGTTTCTGTATATTGGGCACAGCGCTCTGCACGGTGTTAGCAGAGACTTTCCCGGGACAGTGAAACCCTATGGCAGAGACACTGAGAAGAAGCCCCAATGTTCCCTCCAGGCACTTTCAGTGTGGGTGCTTTCTCCACGTGGTTCCTGGTTTCACTGCAGCTCTGAAGAGAATGTTAGCAAAGAGGTAACCGGGACAGTGAAAACAGTACTCAAAGACAGGGAGAGCAAGCTCTCTCTTGGCACTTTGGATGTGGGACATACAGCGAGATGTTTGCTGCTTTTGCGTTTGGCTGTTGGGAGATTTACAGCACAAAGATATCTAGTTGATTTGAAGCAGTTCCGAGAAAGTCTAAACATAATCCCCACTTCTCCCTCCTGGCACTTTCCATGTGGGAGATATAGCAGGATGTATATTGGTTTTGAGGACAACTCAATGGACAGTGTAGGGAGAAAAGGTCCTGGCTCCTTGAATGCCGTTTCTGGAGACACTGCGATCAATGTGGGAGATATGTCAAGATGTGTGTTGGTTTTGAGGACGGCTCTCTGGAGAGTCTTAGCAAAGAGGTCACACAGATAATCAGAGCAATTCTCAGAGACACTGAGAACAAGCTCCGCAATTCCCTCCTGGCACTTTCCCTGTAGGAGATACCGCAAGACGTTTCTGTATATTGGGCACAGCGCTCTGCACGGTGTTAGCAGAGACTTTCCCGGGACAGTGAAACCCTATGTCAGAGACACTGAGAAGAAGCCCCAATGTTCCCTCCAGGCACTTTCAGTGTGGCTGCCTTCTCCACGTGGTTCCTGGTTTCACTGCAGCTCTGAAGAGAATGTTAGCAAAGAGGTAACCGGGACAGTGAAAACAGTACTCAAAGACAGGGAGAGCAAGCTCTCTCTTGGCACTTTGGATGTGGGACATACAGCGAGATGTTTGCTGCTTTTGCGTTTGGCTGTTGGGAGATTTACAGCACAAAGATATCTAGTTGATTTGAAGCAGTTCCGAGAAAGTCTAAACATAATCCCCACTTCTCCCTCCTGGCACTTTCCATGTGGGAGATATAGCAGGATGTATATTGGTTTTGAGGACAACTCAATGGACAGTGTAGGGAGAAAAGGTCCTGGCTCCTTGAATGCCGTTTCTGGAGACACTGCGATCAATGTGGGAGATATGTCAAGATGTGTGTTGGTTTTGAGGACGGCTCTCTGGAGAGTCTTAGCAAAGAGGTCACACAGATAATCAGAGCAATTCTCAGAGACACTGAGAACAAGCTCCGCAATTCCCTCCTGGCTCTTTCCCTGTAGGAGATACCGCAAGACGTTTCTGTATATTGGGCACAGCGCTCTGCACGGTGTTAGCAGAGACTTTCCCGGGACAGTGAAACCCTATGTCAGAGACACTGAGAAGAAGCCCCAATGTTCCCTCCAGGCACTTTCAGTGTGGCTGCTTTCTCCACGTGGTTCCTGGTTTCACTGCGGCTCTGAAGAGAATGTTAGCAAAGAGGTAACCGGGACAGTGAAAACAGTACTCAAAGACAGGGAGAGCAAGCTCTCTCTTGGCACTTTGGATGTGGGACATACAGCGAGATGTTTGCTGCTTTTGCGTTTGGCTGTTGGGAGATTTACAGCACAAAGATATCTAGTTGATTTGAAGCAGTTCCGAGAAAGTCTAAACATAATCCCCACTTCTCCCTCCTGGCACTTTCCATGTGGGAGATATAGCAGGATGTATATTGGTTTTGAGGACAACTCAATGGACAGTGTAGGGAGAAAAGGTCCTGGCTCCTTGAATGCCGTTTCTGGAGACACTGCGATCAATGTGGGAGATATGTCAAGATGTGTGTTTGTTTTGAGGACGGCTCTCTGGAGAGTCTTAGCAAAGAGGTCACACAGATAATCAGAGCAATTCTCAGAGACACTGAGAACAAGCTCCGCAATTCCCTCCTGGCACTTTCCCTGTAGGAGATACCGCAAGACGTTTCTGTATATTGGGCACAGCGCTCTGCACGGTGTTAGCAGAGACTTTCCCGGGACAGTGAAACCCTATGTCAGAGACACTGAGAAGAAGCCCCAATGTTCCCTCCAGGCACTTTCAGTGTGGGTGCTTTCTCCACGTGGTTCCTGGTTTCACTGCAGCTCTGAAGAGAATGTTAGCAAAGAGGTAACCGGGACAGTGAAAACAGTACTCAAAGACAGGGAGAGCAAGCTCTCTCTTGGCACTTTGGATGTGGGACATACAGCGAGATGTTTGCTGCTTTTGCGTTTGGCTGTTGGGAGATTTACAGCACAAAGATATCTAGTTGATTTGAAGCAGTTCCGAGAAAGTCTAAACATAATCCCCACTTCTCCCTCCTGGCACTTTCCATGTGGGAGATATAGCAGGATGTATATTGGTTTTGAGGACAACTCAATGGACAGTGTAGGGAGAAAAGGTCCTGGCTCCTTGAATGCCGTTTCTGGAGACACTGCGATCAATGTGGGAGATATGTCAAGATGTGTGTTTGTTTTGAGGACGGCTCTCTGGAGAGTCTTAGCAAAGAGGTCACACAGATAATCAGAGCAATTCTCAGAGACACTGAGAACAAGCTCCGCAATTCCCTCCTGGCACTTTCCCTGTAGGAGATACCGCAAGACGTTTCTGTATATTGGGCACAGCGCTCTGCACGGTGTTAGCAGAGACTTTCCCGGGACAGTGAAACCCTATGGCAGAGACACTGAGAAGAAGCCCCAATGTTCCCTCCAGGCACTTTCAGTGTGGGTGCCTTCTCCACGTGGTTCCTGGTTTCACTGCAGCTCTGAAGAGAATGTTAGCAAAGAGGTAACCGGGACAGTGAAAACAGTACTCAAAGACAGGGAGAGCAAGCTCTCTCTTGGCACTTTGGATGTGGGACATACAGCGAGATGTTTGCTGCTTTTGCGTTTGGCTGTTGGGAGATTTACAGCACAAAGATATCTAGTTGATTTGAAGCAGTTCCGAGAAAGTCTAAACATAATCCCCACTTCTCCCTCCTGGCACTTTCCATGTGGGAGATATAGCAGGATGTATATTGGTTTTGAGGACAACTCAATGGACAGTGTAGGGAGAAAAGGTCCTGGCTCCTTGAATGCCGTTTCTGGAGACACTGCGATCAATGTGGGAGATATGTCAAGATGTGTGTTGGTTTTGAGGACGGCTCTCTGGAGAGTCTTAGCAAAGAGGTCACACAGATAATCAGAGCAATTCTCAGAGACACTGGAACAAGCTCGACAATTCCCTCCTGGCACTTTCCCTGTAGGAGATACCGCAAGACGTTTCTGTATATTGGGCACAGCGCTCTGCACGGTGTTAGCAGAGACTTTCCCGGGACAGTGAAACCCTATGTCAGAGACACTGAGAAGAAGCCCCAATGTTCCCTCCAGGCACTTTCAGTGTGGCTGCCTTCTCCACGTGGTTCCTGGTTTCACTGCAGCTCTGAAGAGAATGTTAGCAAAGAGGTAACCGGGACAGTGAAAACAGTACTCAAAGACAGGGAGAGCAAGCTCTCTCTTGGCACTTTGGATGTGGGACATACAGCGAGATGTTTGCTGCTTTTGCGTTTGGCTGTTGGGAGATTTACAGCACAAAGATATCGAGTTGATTTGAAGCAGTTCCGAGAAAGTCTAAACATAATCCCCACTTCTCCCTCCTGGCACTTTCCATGTGGGAGATATAGCAGGATGTATATTGGTTTTGAGGACAACTCAACGGACAGTGTAGGGAGAAAAGGTCCTGGCTCCTTGAATGCCGTTTCTGGAGACACTGCGATCAATGTGGGAGATATGTCAAGATGTGTGTTTGTTTTGAGGACGGCTCTCTGGAGAGTCTTAGCAAAGAGGTCACACAGATAATCAGAGCAATTCTCAGAGACACTGAGAACAAGCTCCGCAATTCCCTCCTGGCACTTTCCCTGTAGGAGATACCGCAAGACGTTTCTGTATATTGGGCACAGCGCTCTGCACGGTGTTAGCAGAGACTTTCCCAGGACAGTGAAACCCTATGTCAGAGACACTGAGAAGAAGCCCCAATGTTCCCTCCAGGCACTTTCAGTGTGGGTGCTTTCTCCACGTGGTTCCTGGTTTCACTGCGGCTCTGAAGAGAATGTTAGCAAAGAGGTAACCGGGACAGTGAAAACAGTACTCAAAGACATGGAGAGCAAGCTCTCTCTTGGCACTTTGGATGTGGGACATACAGCGAGATGTTTGCTGTTTTGCGTTTGGCTGTTGGGAGATTTACAGCACAAAGATATCTAGTTGATTTGAAGCAGTTCCGAGAAAGTCTAAACATAATCCCCACTTCTCCCTCCTGGCACTTTCCATGTGGGAGATATAGCAGGATGTATATTGGTTTTGAGGACAACTCAACGGACAGTGTAGGGAGAAAAGGTCCTGGCTCCTTGAATGCCGTTTCTGGAGACACTGCGATCAATGTGGGAGATATGTCAAGATGTGTGTTGGTTTTGAGGACGGCTCTCTGGAGAGTCTTAGCAAAGAGGTCACACAGATAATCAGAGCAATTCTCAGAGACACTGAGAACAAGCTCCGCAATTCCCTCCTGGCTCTTTCCCTGTAGGAGATACCGCAAGACGTTTCTGTATATTGGGCACAGCGCTCTGCACGGTGTTAGCAGAGACTTTCCCGGGACAGTGAAACCCTATGTCAGAGACACTGAGAAGAAGCCCCAATGTTCCCTCCAGGCACTTTCAGTGTGGCTGCTTTCTCCACGTGGTTCCTGGTTTCACTGCAGCTCTGAAGAGAACGTTAGCAAAGAGGTAACCGGGACAGTGAAAACAGTACTCAAAGACAGGGAGAGCAAGCTCTCTCTTGGCACTTTGGATGTGGGACATACAGCGAGATGTTTGCTGCTTTTGCGTTTGGCTGTTGGGAGATTTACAGCACAAAGATATCTAGTTGATTTGAAGCAGTTCCGAGAAAGTCTAAACATAATCCCCACTTCTCCCTCCTGGCACTTTCCATGTGGGAGATATAGCAGGATGTATATTGGTTTTGAGGACAACTCAATGGACAGTGTAGGGAGAAAAGGTCCTGGCTCCTTGAATGCCGTTTCTGGAGACACTGCGATCAATGTGGGAGATATGTCAAGATGTGTGTTGGTTTTGAGGACGGCTCTCTGGAGAGTCTTAGCAAAGATGTCACACAGATAATCAGAGCAATTCTCAGAGACACTGAGAACAAGCTCCGCAATTCCCTCCTGGCACTTTCCCTGTAGGAGATACCGCAAGACGTTTCTGTATATTGGGCACAGCGCTCTGCACGGTGTTAGCAGAGACTTTCCCGGGACAGTGAAACCCTATGTCAGAGACACTGAGAAGAAGCCCCAATGTTCCCTCCAGGCACTTTCAGTGTGGGTGCTTTCTCCACGTGGTTCCTGGTTTCACTGCAGCTCTGAAGAGAATGTTAGCAAAGAGGTAACCGGGACAGTGAAAACAGTACTCAAAGACAGGGAGAGCAAGCTCTCTCTTGGCACTTTGGATGTGGGACATACAGCGAGATGTTTGCTGCTTTTGCATTTGGCTGTTGGGAGATTTACAGCACAAAGATATCTAGTTGATTTGAAGCAGTTCCGAGAAAGTCTAAACATAATCCCCACTTCTCCCTCCTGGCACTTTCCATGTGGGAGATATAGCAGGATGTATATTGGTTTTGAGGACAACTCAATGGACAGTGTAGGGAGAAAAGGTCCTGGCTCCTTGAATGCCGTTTCTGGAGACACTGCGATCAATGTGGGAGATATGTCAAGATGTGTGTTTGTTTTGAGGACGGCTCTCTGGAGAGTCTTAGCAAAGAGGTCACACAGATAATCAGAGCAATTCTCAGAGACACTGAGAACAAGCTCCGCAATTCCCTCCTGGCACTTTCCCTGTAGGAGATACCGCAAGACGTTTCTGTATATTGGGCACAGCGCTCTGCACGGTGTTAGCAGAGACTTTCCCGGGACAGTGAAACCCTATGGCAGAGACACTGAGAAGAAGCCCCAATGTTCCCTCCAGGCACTTTCAGTGTGGGTGCCTTCTCCACGTGGTTCCTGGTTTCACTGCAGCTCTGAAGAGAATGTTAGCAAAGAGGTAACCGGGACAGTGAAAACAGTACTCAAAGACAGGGAGAGCAAGCTCTCTCTTGGCACTTTGGATGTGGGACATACAGCGAGATGTTTGCTGCTTTTGCGTTTGGCTGTTGGGAGATTTACAGCACAAAGATATCTAGTTGATTTGAAGCAGTTCCGAGAAAGTCTAAACATAATCCCCACTTCTCCCTCCTGGCACTTTCCATGTGGGAGATATAGCAGGATGTATATTGGTTTTGAGGACAACTCAATGGACAGTGTAGGGAGAAAAGGTCCTGGCTCCTTGAATGCCGTTTCTGGAGACACTGCGATCAATGTGGGAGATATGTCAAGATGTGTGTTTGTTTTGAGGACGGCTCTCTGGAGAGTCTTAGCAAAGAGGTCACACAGATAATCAGAGCAATTTTCAGAGACACTGGAACAAGCTCGACAATTCCCTCCTGGCACTTTCCCTGTAGGAGATACCGCAAGACGTTTCTGTATATTGGGCACAGCGCTCTGCACGGTGTTAGCAGAGACTTTCCCGGGACAGTGAAACCCTATGTCAGAGACACTGAGAAGAAGCCCCAATGTTCCCTCCAGGCACTTTCAGTGTGGCTGCCTTCTCCACGTGGTTCCTGGTTTCACTGCAGCTCTGAAGAGAATGTTAGCAAAGAGGTAACCGGGACAGTGAAAACAGTACTCAAAGACAGGGAGAGCAAGCTCTCTCTTGGCACTTTGGATGTGGGACATACAGCGAGATGATTGCTGCTTTTGCGTTTGGCTGTTGGGAGATTTACAGCACAAAGATATCTAGTTGATTTGAAGCAGTTCCGAGAAAGTCTAAACATAATCCCCACTTCTCCCTCCTGGCACTTTCCATGTGGGAGATATAGCAGGATGTACATTGGTTTTGAGGACAACTCAATGGACAGTGTAGGGAGAAAAGGTCCTGGCTCCTTGAATGCCGTTTCTGGAGACACTGCGATCAATGTGGGAGATATGTCAAGATGTGTGTTGGTTTTGAGGACGGCTCTCTGGAGAGTCTTAGCAAAGAGGTCACACAGATAATCAGAGCAATTCTCAGAGACACTGAGAACAAGCTCCACAATTCCCTCCTGGCACTTTCCCTGTAGGAGATACCGCAAGACGTTTCTGTATATTGGGCACAGCGCTCTGCACGGTGTTAGCAGAGACTTTCCCGGGACAGTGAAACCCTATGTCAGAGACACTGAGAAGAAGCCCCAATGTTCCCTCCAGGCACTTTCAGTGTGGGTGCTTTCTCCACGTGGTTCCTGGTTTCACTGCGGCTCTGAAGAGAATGTTAGCAAAGAGGTAACCGGGACAGTGAAAACAGTACTCAAAGACAGGGAGAGCAAGCTCTCTCTTGGCACTTTGGATGTGGGACATACAGCGAGATGTTTGCTGCTTTTGCGTTTGGCTGTTGGGAGATTTACAGCACAAAGATATCTAGTTGATTTGAAGCAGTTCCGAGAAAGTCTAAACATAATCCCCACTTCTCCCTCCTGGCACTTTCCATGTGGGAGATATAGCAGGATGTATATTGGTTTTGAGGACAACTCAATGGACAGTGTAGGGAGAAAAGGTCCTGGCTCCTTGAATGCCGTTTCTGGAGACACTGCGATCAATGTGGGAGATATGTCAAGATGTGTGTTGGTTTTGAGGACGGCTCTCTGGAGAGTCTTAGCAAAGAGGTCACACAGATAATCAGAGCAATTCTCAGAGACACTGAGAACAAGCTCCGCAATTCCCTCCTGGCTCTTTCCCTGTAGGAGATACCGCAAGACGTTTCTGTATATTGGGCACAGCGCTCTGCACGGTGTTAGCAGAGACTTTCCCGGGACAGTGAAACCCTATGTCAGAGACACTGAGAAGAAGCCCCAATGTTCCCTCCAGGCACTTTCAGTGTGGCTGCTTTCTCCACGTGGTTCCTGGTTTCACTGCAGCTCTGAAGAGAACGTTAGCAAAGAGGTAACCGGGACAGTGAAAACAGTACTCAAAGACAGGGAGAGCAAGCTCTCTCTTGGCACTTTGGATGTGGGACATACAGCGAGATGTTTGCTGCTTTTGCGTTTGGCTGTTGGGAGATTTACAGCACAAAGATATCTAGTTGATTTGAAGCAGTTCCGAGAAAGTCTAAACATAATCCCCACTTCTCCCTCCTGGCACTTTCCATGTGGGAGATATAGCAGGATGTATATTGGTTTTGAGGACAACTCAATGGACAGTGTAGGGAGAAAAGGTCCTGGCTCCTTGAATGCCGTTTCTGGAGACACTGCGATCAATGTGGGAGATATGTCAAGATGTGTGTTGGTTTTGAGGACGGCTCTCTGGAGAGTCTTAGCAAAGAGGTCACACAGATAATCAGAGCAATTCTCAGAGACACTGAGAACAAGCTCCGCAATTCCCTCCTGGCACTTTCCCTGTAGGAGATACCGCAAGACGTTTCTGTATATTGGGCACAGCGCTCTGCACGGTGTTAGCAGAGACTTTCCCGGGACAGTGAAACCCTATGTCAGAGACACTGAGAAGAAGCCCCAATGTTCCCTCCAGGCACTTTCAGTGTGGGTGCTTTCTCCACGTGGTTCCTGGTTTCACTGCAGCTCTGAAGAGAATGTTAGCAAAGAGGTAACCGGGACAGTGAAAACAGTACTCAAAGACAGGGAGAGCAAGCTCTCTCTTGGCACTTTGGATGTGGGACATACAGCGAGATGTTTGCTGCTTTTGCGTTTGGCTGTTGGGAGATTTACAGCACAAAGATATCTAGTTGATTTGAAGCAGTTCCGAGAAAGTCTAAACATAATCCCCACTTCTCCCTCCTGGCACTTTCCATGTGGGAGATATAGCAGGATGTATATTGGTTTTGAGGACAACTCAATGGACAGTGTAGGGAGAAAAGGTCCTGGCTCCTTGAATGCCGTTTCTGGAGACACTGCGATCAATGTGGGAGATATGTCAAGATGTGTGTTTGTTTTGAGGACGGCTCTCTGGAGAGTCTTAGCAAAGAGGTCACACAGATAATCAGAGCAATTCTCAGAGACACTGAGAACAAGCTCCGCAATTCCCTCCTGGCACTTTCCCTGTAGGAGATACCGCAAGACGTTTCTGTATATTGGGCACAGCGCTCTGCACGGTGTTAGCAGAGACTTTCCCGGGACAGTGAAACCCTATGGCAGAGACACTGAGAAGAAGCCCCAATGTTCCCTCCAGGCACTTTCAGTGTGGGTGCCTTCTCCACGTGGTTCCTGGTTTCACTGCAGCTCTGAAGAGAATGTTAGCAAAGAGGTAACCGGGACAGTGAAAACAGTACTCAAAGACAGGGAGAGCAAGCTCTCTCTTGGCACTTTGGATGTGGGACATACAGCGAGATGTTTGCTGCTTTTGCGTTTGGCTGTTGGGAGATTTACAGCACAAAGATATCTAGTTGATTTGAAGCAGTTCCGAGAAAGTCTAAACATAATCCCCACTTCTCCCTCCTGGCACTTTCCATGTGGGAGATATAGCAGGATGTATATTGGTTTTGAGGACAACTCAATGGACAGTGTAGGGAGAAAAGGTCCTGGCTCCTTGAATGCCGTTTCTGGAGACACTGCGATCAATGTGGGAGATATGTCAAGATGTGTGTTTGTTTTGAGGACGGCTCTCTGGAGAGTCTTAGCAAAGAGGTCACACAGATAATCAGAGCAATTTTCAGAGACACTGGAACAAGCTCGACAATTCCCTCCTGGCACTTTCCCTGTAGGAGATACCGCAAGACGTTTCTGTATATTGGGCACAGCGCTCTGCACGGTGTTAGCAGAGACTTTCCCGGGACAGTGAAACCCTATGTCAGAGACACTGAGAAGAAGCCCCAATGTTCCCTCCAGGCACTTTCAGTGTGGCTGCCTTCTCCACGTGGTTCCTGGTTTCACTGCAGCTCTGAAGAGAATGTTAGCAAAGAGGTAACCGGGACAGTGAAAACAGTACTCAAAGACAGGGAGAGCAAGCTCTCTCTTGGCACTTTGGATGTGGGACATACAGCGAGATGTTTGCTGCTTTTGCGTTTGGCTGTTGGGAGATTTACAGCACAAAGATATCTAGTTGATTTGAAGCAGTTCCGAGAAAGTCTAAACATAATCCCCACTTCTCCCTCCTGGCACTTTCCATGTGGGAGATATAGCAGGATGTATATTGGTTTTGAGGACAACTCAACGGACAGTGTAGGGAGAAAAGGTCCTGGCTCCTTGAATGCCGTTTCTGGAGACACTGCGATCAATGTGGGAGATATGTCAAGATGTGTGTTTGTTTTGAGGACGGCTCTCTGGAGAGTCTTAGCAAAGAGGTCACACAGATAATCAGAGCAATTCTCAGAGACACTGAGAACAAGCTCCGCAATTCCCTCCTGGCACTTTCCCTGTAGGAGATACCGCAAGACGTTTCTGTATATTGGGCACAGCGCTCTGCACGGTGTTAGCAGAGACTTTCCCGGGACAGTGAAACCCTATGTCAGAGACACTGAGAAGAAGCCCCAATGTTCCCTCCAGGCACTTTCAGTGTGGGTGCTTTCTCCATGTGGTTCCTGGTTTCACTGCAGCTCTGAAGAGAATGTTAGCAAAGAGGTAACCGGGACAGTGAAAACAGTACTCAAAGACAGGGAGAGCAAGCTCTCTCTTGGCACTTTGGATGTGGGACATACAGCGAGATGTTTGCTGCTTTTGCGTTTGGCTGTTGGGAGATTTACAGCACAAAGATATCTAGTTGATTTGAAGCAGTTCCGAGAAAGTCTAAACATAATCCCCACTTCTCCCTCCTGGCACTTTCCATGTGGGAGATATAGCAGGATGTATATTGGTTTTGAGGACAACTCAATGGACAGTGTAGGGAGAAAAGGTCCTGGCTCCTTGAATGCCGTTTCTGGAGACACTGCGATCAATGTGGGAGATATGTCAAGATGTGTGTTTGTTTTGAGGACGGCTCTCTGGAGAGTCTTAGCAAAGAGGTCACACAGATAATCAGAGCAATTCTCAGAGACACTGAGAACAAGCTCCGCAATTCCCTCCTGGCACTTTCCCTGTAGGAGATACCGCAAGACGTTTCTGTATATTGGGCACAGCGCTCTGCACGGTGTTAGCAGAGACTTTCCCGGGACAGTGAAACCCTATGGCAGAGACACTGAGAAGAAGCCCCAATGTTCCCTCCAGGCACTTTCAGTGTGGGTGCCTTCTCCACGTGGTTCCTGGTTTCACTGCAGCTCTGAAGAGAATGTTAGCAAAGAGGTAACCGGGACAGTGAAAACAGTACTCAAAGACAGGGAGAGCAAGCTCTCTCTTGGCACTTTGGATGTGGGACATACAGCGAGATGTTTGCTGCTTTTGCGTTTGGCTGTTGGGAGATTTACAGCACAAAGATATCTAGTTGATTTGAAGCAGTTCCGAGAAAGTCTAAACATAATCCCCACTTCTCCCTCCTGGCACTTTCCATGTGGGAGATATAGCAGGATGTATATTGGTTTTGAGGACAACTCAATGGACAGTGTAGGGAGAAAAGGTCCTGGCTCCTTGAATGCCGTTTCTGGAGACACTGCGATCAATGTGGGAGATATGTCAAGATGTGTGTTTGTTTTGAGGACGGCTCTCTGGAGAGTCTTAGCAAAGAGGTCACACAGATAATCAGAGCAATTTTCAGAGACACTGGAACAAGCTCGACAATTCCCTCCTGGCACTTTCCCTGTAGGAGATACCGCAAGACGTTTCTGTATATTGGGCACAGCGCTCTGCACGGTGTTAGCAGAGACTTTCCCGGGACAGTGAAACCCTATGTCAGAGACACTGAGAAGAAGCCCCAATGTTCCCTCCAGGCACTTTCAGTGTGGCTGCCTTCTCCACGTGGTTCCTGGTTTCACTGCAGCTCTGAAGAGAATGTTAGCAAAGAGGTAACCGGGACAGTGAAAACAGTACTCAAAGACAGGGAGAGCAAGCTCTCTCTTGGCACTTTGGATGTGGGACATACAGCGAGATGTTTGCTGCTTTTGCGTTTGGCTGTTGGGAGATTTACAGCACAAAGATATCTAGTTGATTTGAAGCAGTTCCGAGAAAGTCTAAACATAATCCCCACTTCTCCCTCCTGGCACTTTCCATGTGGGAGATATAGCAGGATGTATATTGGTTTTGAGGACAACTCAACGGACAGTGTAGGGAGAAAAGGTCCTGGCTCCTTGAATGCCGTTTCTGGAGACACTGCGATCAATGTGGGAGATATGTCAAGATGTGTGTTTGTTTTGAGGACGGCTCTCTGGAGAGTCTTAGCAAAGAGGTCACACAGATAATCAGAGCAATTCTCAGAGACACTGAGAACAAGCTCCGCAATTCCCTCCTGGCACTTTCCCTGTAGGAGATACCGCAAGACGTTTCTGTATATTGGGCACAGCGCTCTGCACGGTGTTAGCAGAGACTTTCCCGGGACAGTGAAACCCTATGTCAGAGACACTGAGAAGAAGCCCCAATGTTCCCTCCAGGCACTTTCAGTGTGGGTGCTTTCTCCACGTGGTTCCTGGTTTCACTGCGGCTCTGAAGAGAATGTTAGCAAAGAGGTAACCGGGACAGTGAAAACAGTACTCAAAGACAGGGAGAGCAAGCTCTCTCTTGGCACTTTGGATGTGGGACATACAGCGAGATGTTTGCTGCTTTTGCGTTTGGCTGTTGGGAGATTTACAGCACAAAGATATCTAGTTGATTTGAAGCAGTTCCGAGAAAGTCTAAACATAATCCCCACTTCTCCCTCCTGGCACTTTCCATGTGGGAGATATAGCAGGATGTATATTGGTTTTGAGGACAACTCAATGGACAGTGTAGGGAGAAAAGGTCCTGGCTCCTTGAATGCCGTTTCTGGAGACACTGCGATCAATGTGGGAGATATGTCAAGATGTGTGTTTGTTTTGAGGACGGCTCTCTGGAGAGTCTTAGCAAAGAGGTCACACAGATAATCAGAGCAATTCTCAGAGACACTGAGAACAAGCTCCGCAATTCCCTCCTGGCACTTTCCCTGTAGGAGATACCGCAAGACGTTTCTGTATATTGGGCACAGCGCTCTGCACGGTGTTAGCAGAGACTTTCCCGGGACAGTGAAACCCTATGTCAGAGACACTGAGAAGAAGCCCCAATGTTCCCTCCAGGCACTTTCAGTGTGGGTGCCTTCTCCACGTGGTTCCTGGTTTCACTGCGGCTCTGAAGAGAATGTTAGCAAAGAGGTAACCGGGACAGTGAAAACAGTACTCAAAGACAGGGAGAGCAAGCTCTCTCTTGGCACTTTGGATGTGGGACATACAGCGAGATGTTTGCTGCTTTTGCGTTTGGCTGTTGGGAGATTTACAGCACAAAGATATCTAGTTGATTTGAAGCAGTTCCGAGAAAGTCTAAACATAATCCCCACTTCTCCCTCCTGGCACTTTCCATGTGGGAGATATAGCAGGATGTATATTGGTTTTGAGGACAACTCAATGGACAGTGTAGGGAGAAAACCTCCTGGCTCCTTGAATGCCGTTTCTGGAGACACTGCGATCAATGTGGGAGATATGTCAAGATGTGTGTTTGTTTTGAGGACGGCTCTCTGGAGAGTCTTCGCAAAGAGGTCACACAGATAATCAGAGCAATTCTCAGAGACACTGAGAACAAGCTCCGCAATTCCCTCCTGGCACTTTCCCTGTAGGAGATACCGCAAGACGTTTCTGTATATTGGGCACAGCGCTCTGCACGGTGTTAGCAGAGACTTTCCCGGGACAGTGAAACCCTATGTCAGAGACACTGAGAAGAAGCCCCAATGTTCCCTCCAGGCACTTTCAGTGTGGGTGCCTTCTCCACGTGGTTCCTGGTTTCACTGCAGCTCTGAAGAGAATGTTAGCAAAGAGGTAACCGGGACAGTGAAAACAGTACTCAAAGACAGGGAGAGCAAGCTCTCTCTTGGCACTTTGGATGTGGGACATACAGCGAGATGTTTGCTGCTTTTGCGTTTGGCTGTTGGGAGATTTACAGCACAAAGATATCTAGTTGATTTGAAGCAGTTCCGAGAAAGTCTAAACATAATC
Source organism: Larus michahellis (assembly GCF_964199755.1). Taxonomy (NCBI): domain Eukaryota; kingdom Metazoa; phylum Chordata; class Aves; order Charadriiformes; family Laridae; genus Larus; species Larus michahellis. Next base: position 1,410,448 of record NW_027436161.1, on the reverse strand, counting down.
CCCACTTCTCCCTCCTGGCACTTTCCATGTGGGAGATATAGCAGGATGTATATTGGTTTTGAGGACAACTCAACGGACAGTGTAGGGAGAAAACCTCCTGGCTCCTTGAATGCCGTTTCTGGAGACACTGCGATCAATGTGGGAGATATGTCAAGATGTGTGTTTGTTTTGAGGACGGCTCTCTGGAGAGTCTTAGCAAAGAGGTCACACAGATAATCAGAGCAATTCTCAGAGACACTGAGAACAAGCTCCGCAATTCCCTCCTGGCACTTTCCCTGTAGGAGATACCGCAAGACGTTTCTGTATATTGGGCACAGCGCTCTGCACGGTGTTAGCAGAGACTTTCCCGGGACAGTGAAACCCTATGTCAGAGACACTGAGAAGAAGCCCCAATGTTCTCTCCAGGCACTTTCAGTGTGGGTGCTTTCTCCACGTGGTTCCTGGTTTCACTGCGGCTCTGAAGAGAATGTTAGCAAAGAGGTAACCGGGACAGTGAAAACAGTACTCAAAGACAGGGAGAGCAAGCTCTCTCTTGGCACTTTGGATGTGGGACATACAGCGAGATGTTTGCTGCTTTTGCGTTTGGCTGTTGGGAGATTTACAGCACAAAGATATCTAGTTGATTTGAAGCAGTTCCGAGAAAGTCTAAACATAATCCCCACTTCTCCCTCCTGGCACTTTCCATGTGGGAGATATAGCAGGATGTATATTGGTTTTGAGGACAACTCAACGGACAGTTTAGGGAGAAAACCTCCTGGCTCCTTGAATGCCGTTTGTGGAGACACTGCGATCAATGTGGGAGATATGTCAAGATGTGTGTTTGTTTTGAGGACGGCTCTCTGGAGAGTCTTAGCAAAGAGGTCACACAGATAATCAGAGCAATTCTCAGAGACACTGAGAACAAGCTCGACAATTCCCTCCTGGCACTTTCCCTGTAGGAGATACCGGAAGACGTTTCTGTATATTGGGCACAGCGCTCTGCACGGTGTTAGCAGAGACTTTCCCGGGACAGTGAAACCCTATGTCAGAGACACTGAGAAGAAGCCCCAATGTTCCCTCCAGGCACTTTCAGTGTGGGTGCCTTCTCCACGTGGTTCCTGGTTTCACTGCAGCTCTGAAGAGAATGCTAGCAAAGAGGTAACCGGGACAGTGAAAACAGTACTCAAAGACAGGGAGAGCAAGCTCTCTCTTGGCACTTTGGATGTGGGACATACAGCGAGATGTTTGCTGCTTTTGCGTTTGGCTGTTGGGAGATTTACAGCACAAAGATATCTAGTTGATTTGAAGCAGTTCCGAGAAAGTCTAAACATAATCCCCACTTCTCCCTCCTGGCACTTTCCATGTGGGAGATATAGCAGGATGTATATTGGTTTTGAGGACAACTCAATGGACAGTGTAGGGAGAAAACCTCCTGGCTCCTTGAATGCCGTTTCTGGAGACACTGCGATCAATGTGGGAGATATGTCAAGATGTGTGTTTGTTTTGAGGACAGCTCTCTGGAGAGTCTTCGCAAAGAGGTCACACAGATAATCAGAGCAATTCTCAGAGACACTGAGAACAAGCTCCGCAATTCCCTCCTGGCACTTTCCCTGTAGGAGATACCGCAAGACGTTTCTGTATATTGGGCACAGCGCTCTGCACGGTGTTAGCAGAGACTTTCCCGGGACAGTGAAACCCTATGTCAGAGACACTGAGAAGAAGCCCCAATGTTCCCTCCAGGCACTTTCAGTGTGGGTGCCTTCTCCACGTGGTTCCTGGTTTCACTGCGGCTCTGAAGAGAATGTTAGCAAAGAGGTAGCCGGGACAGTGAAAACAGTACTCAAAGACAGGGAGAGCAAGCTCTCTCTTGGCACTTTGGATGTGGGACATACAGCGAGATGTTTGCTGCTTTTGCGTTTGGCTGTTGGGAGATTTACAGCACAAAGATATCTAGTTGATTTGAAGCAGTTCCGAGAAAGTCTAAACATAATCCCCACTTCTCCCTCCTGGCACTTTCCATGTGGGAGATATAGCAGGATGTATATTGGTTTTGAGGACAACTCAATGGACAGTGTAGGGAGAAAACCTCCTGGCTCCTTGAATGCCGTTTCTGGAGACACTGCGATCAATGTGGGAGATATGTCAAGATGTGTGTTTGTTTTGAGGACGGCTCTCTGGAGAGTCTTAGCAAAGAGGTCACACAGATAATCAGAGCAATTCTCAGAGACACTGAGAACAAGCTCCGCAATTCCCTCCTGGCACTTTCCCTGTAGGAGATACCGCAAGACGTTTCTGTACATTGGGCACAGCGCTCTGCACGGTGTTAGCAGAGACTTTCCCGGGACAGTGAAACCCTATGGCAGAGACACTGAGAAGAAGCCCCAATGTTCCCTCCAGGCACTTTCAGTGTGGGTGCCTTCTCCACGTGGTTCCTGGTTTCACTGCGGCTCTGAAGAGAATGCTAGCAAAGAGGTAACCGGGACAGTGAAAACAGTACTCAAAGACAGGGAGAGCAAGCTCTCTCTTGGCACTTTGGATGTGGGACATACAGCGAGATGTTTGCTGCTTTTGCGTTTGGCTGTTGGGAGATTTACAGCACAAAGATATCTAGTTGATTTGAAGCAGTTCCGAGAAAGTCTAAACATAATCCCCACTTCTCCCTCCTGGCACTTTCCATGTGGGAGATATAGCAGGATGTATATTGGTTTTGAGGACAACTCAATGGACAGTGTAGGGAGAAAAGGTCCTGGCTCCTTGAATGCCGTTTCTGGAGACACTGCGATCAATGTGGGAGATATGTCAAGATGTGTGTTTGTTTTGAGGACGGCTCTCTGGAGAGTCTTAGCAAAGAGGTCACACAGATAATCAGAGCAATTCTCAGAGACACTGAGAACAAGCTCCGCAATTCCCTCCTGGCACTTTCCCTGTAGGAGATACCGCAAGACGTTTCTGTATATTGGGCACAGCGCTCTGCACGGTGTTAGCAGAGACTTTCCCGGGACAGTGAAACCCTATGGCAGAGACACTGAGAAGAAGCCCCAATGTTCCCTCCAGGCACTTTCAGTGTGGGTGCTTTCTCCACGTGGTTCCTGGTTTCACTGCGGCTCTGAAGAGAATGTTAGCAAAGAGGTAACCGGGACAGTGAAAACAGTACTCAAAGACATGGAGAGCAAGCTCTCTCTTGGCACTTTGGATGTGGGACATACAGCGAGATGTTTGCTGCTTTTGCGTTTGGCTGTTGGGAGATTTACAGCACAAAGATATCTAGTTGATTTGAAGCAGTTCCGAGAAAGTCTAAACATAATCCCCACTTCTCCCTCCTGGCACTTTCCATGTGGGAGATATAGCAGGATGTATATTGGTTTTGAGGACAACTCAATGGACAGTGTAGGGAGAAAACCTCCTGGCTCCTTGAATGCCGTTTGTGGAGACAGTGCGATCAATGTGGGAGATATGTCAAGATGTGTGTTTGTTTTGAGGACGGCTCTCTGGAGAGTCTTCGCAAAGAGGTCACACAGATAATCAGAGCAATTCTCAGAGACACTGAGAACAAGCTCGACAATTCCCTCCTGGCACTTTCCCTGTAGGAGATACCGGAAGACGTTTCTGTATATTGGGCACAGCGCTCTGCACGGTGTTAGCAGAGACTTTCCCGGGACAGTGAAACCCTATGTCAGAGACACTGAGAAGAAGCCCCAATGTTCCCTCCAGGCACTTTCAGTGTGGGTGCCTTCTCCACGTGGTTCCTGGTTTCACTGCGGCTCTGAAGAGAATGCTAGCAAAGAGGTAACCGGGACAGGGAAAACAGTACTCAAAGACAGGGAGAGCAAGCTCTCTCTTGGCACTTTGGATGTGGGACATACAGCGAGATGTTTGCTGCTTTTGCGTTTGGCTGTTGGGAGATTTACAGCACAAAGATATCTAGTTGATTTGAAGCAGTTCCGAGAAAGTCTAAACATAATCCCCACTTCTCCCTCCTGGCACTTTCCATGTGGGAGATATAGCAGGATGTATATTGGTTTTGAGGACAACTCAATGGACAGTGTAGGGAGAAAACCTCCTGGCTCCTTGAATGCCGTTTCTGGAGACACTGCGATCAATGTGGGAGATATGTCAAGATGTGTGTTTGTTTTGAGGACGGCTCTCTGGAGAGTCTTCGCAAAGAGGTCACACAGATAATCAGAGCAATTCTCAGAGACACTGAGAACAAGCTCTGCAATTCCCTCCTGGCACTTTCGCTGTAGGAGATACCGCAAGACGTTTCTGTATATTGGGCACAGCGCTCTGCACGGTGTTAGCAGAGACTTTCCCGGGACAGTGAAACCCTATGTCAGAGACACTGAGAAGAAGCCCCAATGTTCCCTCCAGGCACTTTCAGTGTGGGTGCCTTCTCCACGTGGTTCCTGGTTTCACTGCGGCTCTGAAGAGAATGTTAGCAAAGAGGTAACCGGGACAGTGAAAACAGTACTCAAAGACAGGGAGAGCAAGCTCTCTCTTGGCACTTTGGATGTGGGACATACAGCGAGATGTTTGCTGTTTTGCGTTTGGCTGTTGGGAGATTTACAGCACAAAGATATCTAGTTGATTTGAAGCAGTTCCGAGAAAGTCTAAACATAATCCCCACTTCTCCCTCCTGGCACTTTCCATGTGGGAGATATAGCAGGATGTATATTGGTTTTGAGGACAACTCAATGGACAGTGTAGGGAGAAAACCTCCTGGCTCCTTGAATGCCGTTTCTGGAGACACTGCGATCAATGTGGGAGATATGTCAAGATGTGTGTTTGTTTTGAGGACGGCTCTCTGGAGAGTCTTAGCAAAGAGGTCACACAGATAATCAGAGCAATTCTCAGAGACACTGAGAACAAGCTCCGCAATTCCCTCCTGGCACTTTCCCTGTAGGAGATACCGCAAGACGTTTCTGTATATTGGGCACAGCGCTCTGCACGGTGTTAGCAGAGACTTTCCCGGGACAGTGAAACCCTATGTCAGAGACACTGAGAAGAAGCCCCAATGTTCCCTCCAGGCACTTTCAGTGTGGGTGCTTTCTCCACGTGGTTCCTGGTTTCACTGCGGCTCTGAAGAGAATGTTAGCAAAGAGGTAACCGGGACAGTGAAAACAGTACTCAAAGACATGGAGAGCAAGCTCTCTCTTGGCACTTTGGATGTGGGACATACAGCGAGATGTTTGCTGCTTTTGCGTTTGGCTGTTGGGAGATTTACAGCACAAAGATATCTAGTTGATTTGAAGCAGTTCCGAGAAAGTCTAAACATAATCCCCACTTCTCCCTCCTGGCACTTTCCATGTGGGAGATATAGCAGGATGTATATTGGTTTTGAGGACAACTCAATGGACAGTGTAGGGAGAAAAGGTCCTGGCTCCTTGAATGCCGTTTCTGGAGACACTGCGATCAATGTGGGAGATATGTCAAGATGTGTGTTTGTTTTGAGGACGGCTCTCTGGAGAGTCTTAGCAAAGAGGTCACACAGATAATCAGAGCAATTCTCAGAGACACTGAGAACAAGCTCGACAATTCCCTCCTGGCACTTTCCCTGTAGGAGATACCGGAAGACGTTTCTGTATATTGGGCACAGCGCTCTGCACGGTGTTAGCAGAGACTTTCCCGGGACAGTGAAACCCTATGTCAGAGACACTGAGAAGAAGCCCCAATGTTCCCTCCAGGCACTTTCAGTGTGGGTGCCTTCTCCACGTGGTTCCTGGTTTCACTGCGGCTCTGAAGAGAATGCTAGCAAAGAGGTAACCGGGACAGTGAAAACAGTACTCAAAGACAGGGAGAGCAAGCTCTCTCTTGGCACTTTGGATGTGGGACATACAGCGAGATGTTTGCTGCTTTTGCGTTTGGCTGTTGGGAGATTTACAGCACAAAGATATCTAGTTGATTTGAAGCAGTTCCGAGAAAGTCTAAACATAATCCCCACTTCTCCCTCCTGGCACTTTCCATGTGGGAGATATAGCAGGATGTATATTGGTTTTGAGGACAACTCAATGGACAGTGTAGGGAGAAAACCTCCTGGCTCCTTGAATGCCGTTTCTGGAGACACTGCGATCAATGTGGGAGATATGTCAAGATGTGTGTTTGTTTTGAGGACGGCTCTCTGGAGAGTCTTCGCAAAGAGGTCACACAGATAATCAGAGCAATTCTCAGAGACACTGAGAACAAGCTCGACAATTCCCTCCTGGCACTTTCCCTGTAGGAGATACCGCAAGACGTTTCTGTATATTGGGCACAGCGCTCTGCACGGTGTTAGCAGAGACTTTCCCGGGACAGTGAAACCCTATGTCAGAGACACTGAGAAGAAGCCCCAATGTTCCCTCCAGGCACTTTCAGTGTGGGTGCTTTCTCCACGTGGTTCCTGGTTTCACTGCGGCTCTGAAGAGAATGTTAGCAAAGAGGTAACCGGGACAGTGAAAACAGTACTCAAAGACAGGGAGAGCAAGCTCTCTCTTGGCACTTTGGATGTGGGACATACAGCGAGATGTTTGCTGCTTTTGCGTTTGGCTGTTGGGAGATTTACAGCACAAAGATATCTAGTTGATTTGAAGCAGTTCCGAGAAAGTCTAAACATAATCCCCACTTCTCCCTCCTGGCACTTTCCATGTGGGAGATATAGCAGGATGTATATTGGTTTTGAGGACAACTCAATGGACAGTGTAGGGAGAAAACCTCCTGGCTCCTTGAATGCCGTTTCTGGAGACACTGCGATCAATGTGGGAGATATGTCAAGATGTGTGTTTGTTTTGAGGACGGCTCTCTGGAGAGTCTTAGCAAAGAGGTCACACAGATAATCAGAGCAATTCTCAGAGACACTGAGAACAAGCTCCGCAATTCCCTCCTGGCATTTTCCCTGTAGGAGATACCGCAAGACGTTTCTGTATATTGGGCACAGCGCTCTGCACGGTGTTAGCAGAGACTTTCCCGGGACAGTGAAACCCTATGTCAGAGACACTGAGAAGAAGCCCCAATGTTCCCTCCAGGCACTTTCAGTGTGGGTGCCTTCTCCACGTGGTTCCTGGTTTCACTGCGGCTCTGAAGAGAATGTTAGCAAAGAGGTAACCGGGACAGTGAAAACAGTACTCAAAGACAGGGAGAGCAAGCTCTCTCTTGGCACTTTGGATGTGGGACATACAGCGAGATGTTTGCTGTTTTGCGTTTGGCTGTTGGGAGATTTACAGCACAAAGATATCTAGTTGATTTGAAGCAGTTCCGAGAAAGTCTAAACATAATCCCCACTTCTCCCTCCTGGCACTTTCCATGTGGGAGATATAGCAGGATGTATATTGGTTTTGAGGACAACTCAATGGACAGTGTAGGGAGAAAACCTCCTGGCTCCTTGAATGCCGTTTCTGGAGACACTGCGATCAATGTGGGAGATATGTCAAGATGTGTGTTTGTTTTGAGGACGGCTCTCTGGAGAGTCTTAGCAAAGAGGTCACACAGATAATCAGAGCAATTCTCAGAGACACTGAGAACAAGCTCCGCAATTCCCTCCTGGCACTTTCCCTGTAGGAGATACCGCAAGACGTTTCTGTATATTGGGCACAGCGCTCTGCACGGTGTTAGCAGAGACTTTCCCGGGACAGTGAAACCCTATGGCAGAGACACTGAGAAGAAGCCCCAATGTTCCCTCCAGGCACTTTCAGTGTGGGTGCCTTCTCCACGTGGTTCCTGGTTTCACTGCGGCTCTGAAGAGAATGCTAGCAAAGAGGTAACCGGGACAGTGAAAACAGTACTCAAAGACAGGGAGAGCAAGCTCTCTCTTGGCACTTTGGATGTGGGACATACAGCGAGATGTTTGCTGCTTTTGCGTTTGGCTGTTGGGAGATTTACAGCACAAAGATATCTAGTTGATTTGAAGCAGTTCCGAGAAAGTCTAAACATAATCCCCACTTCTCCCTCCTGGCACTTTCCATGTGGGAGATATAGCAGGATGTATATTGGTTTTGAGGACAACTCAATGGACAGTGTAGGGAGAAAACCTCCTGGCTCCTTGAATGCCGTTTCTGGAGACACTGCGATCAATGTGGGAGATATGTCAAGATGTGTGTTTGTTTTGAGGACGGCTCTCTGGAGAGTCTTAGCAAAGAGGTCACACAGATAATCAGAGCAATTCTCAGAGACACTGAGAACAAGCTCCGCAATTCCCTCCTGGCACTTTCCCTGTAGGAGATACCGCAAGACGTTTCTGTATATTGGGCACAGCGCTCTGCACGGTGTTAGCAGAGACTTTCCCGGGACAGTGAAACCCTATGGCAGAGACACTGAGAAGAAGCCCCAATGTTCCCTCCAGGCACTTTCAGTGTGGGTGCCTTCTCCACGTGGTTCCTGGTTTCACTGCGGCTCTGAAGAGAATGTTAGCAAAGAGGTAACCGGGACAGTGAAAACAGTACTCAAAGACAGGGAGAGCAAGCTCTCTCTTGGCACTTTGGATGTGGGACATACAGCGAGATGTTTGCTGCTTTTGCGTTTGGCTGTTGGGAGATTTACAGCACAAAGATATCTAGTTGATTTGAAGCAGTTCCGAGAAAGTCTAAACATAATCCCCATTTCTCCATCCTGGCACTTTCCATGTGGGAGATATAGCAGGATGTATATTGGTTTTGAGGACAACTCAATGGACAGTGTAGGGAGAAAAGGTCCTGGCTCCTTGAATGCCGTTTCTGGAGACACTGCGATCAATGTGGGAGATATGTCAAGATGTGTGTTTGTTTTGAGGACGGCTCTCTGGAGAGTCTTAGCAAAGAGGTCACACAGATAATCAGAGCAATTCTCAGAGACACTGAGAACAAGCTCCGCAATTCCCTCCTGGCACTTTCCCTGTAGGAGATACCGCAAGACGTTTCTGTATATTGGGCACAGCGCTCTGCACGGTGTTAGCAGAGACTTTCCCGGGACAGTGAAACCCTATGTCAGAGACACTGAGAAGAAGCCCCAATGTTCCCTCCAGGCACTTTCAGTGTGGGTGCCTTCTCCACGTGGTTCCTGGTTTCACTGCGGCTCTGAAGAGAATGTTAGCAAAGAGGTAGCCGGGACAGTGAAAACAGTACTCAAAGACAGGGAGAGCAAGCTCTCTCTTGGCACTTTGGATGTGGGACATACAGCGAGATGTTTGCTGCTTTTGCGTTTGGCTGTTGGGAGATTTACAGCACAAAGATATCTAGTTGATTTGAAGCAGTTCCGAGAAAGTCTAAACATAATCCCCACTTCTCCCTCCTGGCACTTTCCATGTGGGAGATATAGCAGGATGTATATTGGTTTTGAGGACAACTCAATGGACAGTGTAGGGAGAAAACCTCCTGGCTCCTTGAATGCCGTTTCTGGAGACACTGCGATCAATGTGGGAGATATGTCAAGATGTGTGTTTGTTTTGAGGACGGCTCTCTGGAGAGTCTTAGCAAAGAGGTCACACAGATAATCAGAGCAATTCTCAGAGACACTGAGAACAAGCTCCGCAATTCCCTCCTGGCACTTTCCCTGTAGGAGATACCGCAAGACGTTTCTGTACATTGGGCACAGCGCTCTGCACGGTGTTAGCAGAGACTTTCCCGGGACAGTGAAACCCTATGGCAGAGACACTGAGAAGAAGCCCCAATGTTCCCTCCAGGCACTTTCAGTGTGGGTGCCTTCTCCACGTGGTTCCTGGTTTCACTGCGGCTCTGAAGAGAATGCTAGCAAAGAGGTAACCGGGACAGTGAAAACAGTACTCAAAGACAGGGAGAGCAAGCTCTCTCTTGGCACTTTGGATGTGGGACATACAGCGAGATGTTTGCTGCTTTTGCGTTTGGCTGTTGGGAGATTTACAGCACAAAGATATCTAGTTGATTTGAAGCAGTTCCGAGAAAGTCTAAACATAATCCCCACTTCTCCCTCCTGGCACTTTCCATGTGGGAGATATAGCAGGATGTATATTGGTTTTGAGGACAACTCAATGGACAGTGTAGGGAGAAAAGGTCCTGGCTCCTTGAATGCCGTTTCTGGAGACACTGCGATCAATGTGGGAGATATGTCAAGATGTGTGTTTGTTTTGAGGACGGCTCTCTGGAGAGTCTTAGCAAAGAGGTCACACAGATAATCAGAGCAATTCTCAGAGACACTGAGAACAAGCTCCGCAATTCCCTCCTGGCACTTTCCCTGTAGGAGATACCGCAAGACGTTTCTGTATATTGGGCACAGCGCTCTGCACGGTGTTAGCAGAGACTTTCCCGGGACAGTGAAACCCTATGGCAGAGACACTGAGAAGAAGCCCCAATGTTCCCTCCAGGCACTTTCAGTGTGGGTGCTTTCTCCACGTGGTTCCTGGTTTCACTGCGGCTCTGAAGAGAATGTTAGCAAAGAGGTAACCGGGACAGTGAAAACAGTACTCAAAGACATGGAGAGCAAGCTCTCTCTTGGCACTTTGGATGTGGGACATACAGCGAGATGTTTGCTGCTTTTGCGTTTGGCTGTTGGGAGATTTACAGCACAAAGATATCTAGTTGATTTGAAGCAGTTCCGAGAAAGTCTAAACATAATCCCCACTTCTCCCTCCTGGCACTTTCCATGTGGGAGATATAGCAGGATGTATATTGGTTTTGAGGACAACTCAATGGACAGTGTAGGGAGAAAACCTCCTGGCTCCTTGAATGCCGTTTGTGGAGACAGTGCGATCAATGTGGGAGATATGTCAAGATGTGTGTTTGTTTTGAGGACGGCTCTCTGGAGAGTCTTCGCAAAGAGGTCACACAGATAATCAGAGCAATTCTCAGAGACACTGAGAACAAGCTCGACAATTCCCTCCTGGCACTTTCCCTGTAGGAGATACCGGAAGACGTTTCTGTATATTGGGCACAGCGCTCTGCACGGTGTTAGCAGAGACTTTCCCGGGACAGTGAAACCCTATGTCAGAGACACTGAGAAGAAGCCCCAATGTTCCCTCCAGGCACTTTCAGTGTGGGTGCCTTCTCCACGTGGTTCCTGGTTTCACTGCGGCTCTGAAGAGAATGCTAGCAAAGAGGTAACCGGGACAGGGAAAACAGTACTCAAAGACAGGGAGAGCAAGCTCTCTCTTGGCACTTTGGATGTGGGACATACAGCGAGATGTTTGCTGCTTTTGCGTTTGGCTGTTGGGAGATTTACAGCACAAAGATATCTAGTTGATTTGAAGCAGTTCCGAGAAAGTCTAAACATAATCCCCACTTCTCCCTCCTGGCACTTTCCATGTGGGAGATATAGCAGGATGTATATTGGTTTTGAGGACAACTCAATGGACAGTGTAGGGAGAAAACCTCCTGGCTCCTTGAATGCCGTTTCTGGAGACACTGCGATCAATGTGGGAGATATGTCAAGATGTGTGTTTGTTTTGAGGACGGCTCTCTGGAGAGTCTTCGCAAAGAGGTCACACAGATAATCAGAGCAATTCTCAGAGACACTGAGAACAAGCTCTGCAATTCCCTCCTGGCACTTTCGCTGTAGGAGATACCGCAAGACGTTTCTGTATATTGGGCACAGCGCTCTGCACGGTGTTAGCAGAGACTTTCCCGGGACAGTGAAACCCTATGTCAGAGACACTGAGAAGAAGCCCCAATGTTCCCTCCAGGCACTTTCAGTGTGGGTGCCTTCTCCACGTGGTTCCTGGTTTCACTGCGGCTCTGAAGAGAATGTTAGCAAAGAGGTAACCGGGACAGTGAAAACAGTACTCAAAGACAGGGAGAGCAAGCTCTCTCTTGGCACTTTGGATGTGGGACATACAGCGAGATGTTTGCTGCTTTTGCGTTTGGCTGTTGGGAGATTTACAGCACAAAGATATCTAGTTGATTTGAAGCAGTTCCGAGAAAGTCTAAACATAATCCCCATTTCTCCATCCTGGCACTTTCCATGTGGGAGATATAGCAGGATGTATATTGGTTTTGAGGACAACTCAATGGACAGTGTAGGGAGAAAAGGTCCTGGCTCCTTGAATGCCGTTTCTGGAGACACTGCGATCAATGTGGGAGATATGTCAAGATGTGTGTTTGTTTTGAGGACGGCTCTCTGGAGAGTCTTAGCAAAGAGGTCACACAGATAATCAGAGCAATTCTCAGAGACACTGAGAACAAGCTCCGCAATTCCCTCCTGGCACTTTCCCTGTAGGAGATACCGCAAGACGTTTCTGTATATTGGGCACAGCGCTCTGCACGGTGTTAGCAGAGACTTTCCCGGGACAGTGAAACCCTATGTCAGAGACACTGAGAAGAAGCCCCAATGTTCCCTCCAGGCACTTTCAGTGTGGGTGCCTTCTCCACGTGGTTCCTGGTTTCACTGCGGCTCTGAAGAGAATGTTAGCAAAGAGGTAGCCGGGACAGTGAAAACAGTACTCAAAGACAGGGAGAGCAAGCTCTCTCTTGGCACTTTGGATGTGGGACATACAGCGAGATGTTTGCTGCTTTTGCGTTTGGCTGTTGGGAGATTTACAGCACAAAGATATCTAGTTGATTTGAAGCAGTTCCGAGAAAGTCTAAACATAATCCCCACTTCTCCCTCCTGGCACTTTCCATGTGGGAGATATAGCAGGATGTATATTGGTTTTGAGGACAACTCAATGGACAGTGTAGGGAGAAAACCTCCTGGCTCCTTGAATGCCGTTTCTGGAGACACTGCGATCAATGTGGGAGATATGTCAAGATGTGTGTTTGTTTTGAGGACGGCTCTCTGGAGAGTCTTAGCAAAGAGGTCACACAGATAATCAGAGCAATTCTCAGAGACACTGAGAACAAGCTCCGCAATTCCCTCCTGGCACTTTCCCTGTAGGAGATACCGCAAGACGTTTCTGTACATTGGGCACAGCGCTCTGCACGGTGTTAGCAGAGACTTTCCCGGGACAGTGAAACCCTATGGCAGAGACACTGAGAAGAAGCCCCAATGTTCCCTCCAGGCACTTTCAGTGTGGGTGCCTTCTCCACGTGGTTCCTGGTTTCACTGCGGCTCTGAAGAGAATGCTAGCAAAGAGGTAACCGGGACAGTGAAAACAGTACTCAAAGACAGGGAGAGCAAGCTCTCTCTTGGCACTTTGGATGTGGGACATACAGCGAGATGTTTGCTGCTTTTGCGTTTGGCTGTTGGGAGATTTACAGCACAAAGATATCTAGTTGATTTGAAGCAGTTCCGAGAAAGTCTAAACATAATCCCCACTTCTCCCTCCTGGCACTTTCCATGTGGGAGATATAGCAGGATGTATATTGGTTTTGAGGACAACTCAATGGACAGTGTAGGGAGAAAAGGTCCTGGCTCCTTGAATGCCGTTTCTGGAGACACTGCGATCAATGTGGGAGATATGTCAAGATGTGTGTTTGTTTTGAGGACGGCTCTCTGGAGAGTCTTAGCAAAGAGGTCACACAGATAATCAGAGCAATTCTCAGAGACACTGAGAACAAGCTCCGCAATTCCCTCCTGGCACTTTCCCTGTAGGAGATACCGCAAGACGTTTCTGTATATTGGGCACAGCGCTCTGCACGGTGTTAGCAGAGACTTTCCCGGGACAGTGAAACCCTATGGCAGAGACACTGAGAAGAAGCCCCAATGTTCCCTCCAGGCACTTTCAGTGTGGGTGCTTTCTCCACGTGGTTCCTGGTTTCACTGCGGCTCTGAAGAGAATGTTAGCAAAGAGGTAACCGGGACAGTGAAAACAGTACTCAAAGACATGGAGAGCAAGCTCTCTCTTGGCACTTTGGATGTGGGACATACAGCGAGATGTTTGCTGCTTTTGCGTTTGGCTGTTGGGAGATTTACAGCACAAAGATATCTAGTTGATTTGAAGCAGTTCCGAGAAAGTCTAAACATAATCCCCACTTCTCCCTCCTGGCACTTTCCATGTGGGAGATATAGCAGGATGTATATTGGTTTTGAGGACAACTCAATGGACAGTGTAGGGAGAAAACCTCCTGGCTCCTTGAATGCCGTTTGTGGAGACAGTGCGATCAATGTGGGAGATATGTCAAGATGTGTGTTTGTTTTGAGGACGGCTCTCTGGAGAGTCTTCGCAAAGAGGTCACACAGATAATCAGAGCAATTCTCAGAGACACTGAGAACAAGCTCGACAATTCCCTCCTGGCACTTTCCCTGTAGGAGATACCGGAAGACGTTTCTGTATATTGGGCACAGCGCTCTGCACGGTGTTAGCAGAGACTTTCCCGGGACAGTGAAACCCTATGTCAGAGACACTGAGAAGAAGCCCCAATGTTCCCTCCAGGCACTTTCAGTGTGGGTGCCTTCTCCACGTGGTTCCTGGTTTCACTGCGGCTCTGAAGAGAATGCTAGCAAAGAGGTAACCGGGACAGGGAAAACAGTACTCAAAGACAGGGAGAGCAAGCTCTCTCTTGGCACTTTGGATGTGGGACATACAGCGAGATGTTTGCTGCTTTTGCGTTTGGCTGTTGGGAGATTTACAGCACAAAGATATCTAGTTGATTTGAAGCAGTTCCGAGAAAGTCTAAACATAATCCCCACTTCTCCCTCCTGGCACTTTCCATGTGGGAGATATAGCAGGATGTATATTGGTTTTGAGGACAACTCAATGGACAGTGTAGGGAGAAAACCTCCTGGCTCCTTGAATGCCGTTTCTGGAGACACTGCGATCAATGTGGGAGATATGTCAAGATGTGTGTTTGTTTTGAGGACGGCTCTCTGGAGAGTCTTCGCAAAGAGGTCACACAGATAATCAGAGCAATTCTCAGAGACACTGAGAACAAGCTCTGCAATTCCCTCCTGGCACTTTCGCTGTAGGAGATACCGCAAGACGTTTCTGTATATTGGGCACAGCGCTCTGCACGGTGTTAGCAGAGACTTTCCCGGGACAGTGAAACCCTATGTCAGAGACACTGAGAAGAAGCCCCAATGTTCCCTCCAGGCACTTTCAGTGTGGGTGCCTTCTCCACGTGGTTCCTGGTTTCACTGCGGCTCTGAAGAGAATGTTAGCAAAGAGGTAACCGGGACAGTGAAAACAGTACTCAAAGACAGGGAGAGCAAGCTCTCTCTTGGCACTTTGGATGTGGGACATACAGCGAGATGTTTGCTGTTTTGCGTTTGGCTGTTGGGAGATTTACAGCACAAAGATATCTAGTTGATTTGAAGCAGTTCCGAGAAAGTCTAAACATAATCCCCACTTCTCCCTCCTGGCACTTTCCATGTGGGAGATATAGCAGGATGTATATTGGTTTTGAGGACAACTCAATGGACAGTGTAGGGAGAAAACCTCCTGGCTCCTTGAATGCCGTTTCTGGAGACACTGCGATCAATGTGGGAGATATGTCAAGATGTGTGTTTGTTTTGAGGACGGCTCTCTGGAGAGTCTTAGCAAAGAGGTCACACAGATAATCAGAGCAATTCTCAGAGACACTGAGAACAAGCTCCGCAATTCCCTCCTGGCACTTTCCCTGTAGGAGATACCGCAAGACGTTTCTGTATATTGGGCACAGCGCTCTGCACGGTGTTAGCAGAGACTTTCCCGGGACAGTGAAACCCTATGTCAGAGACACTGAGAAGAAGCCCCAATGTTCCCTCCAGGCACTTTCAGTGTGGGTGCTTTCTCCACGTGGTTCCTGGTTTCACTGCGGCTCTGAAGAGAATGTTAGCAAAGAGGTAACCGGGACAGTGAAAACAGTACTCAAAGACATGGAGAGCAAGCTCTCTCTTGGCACTTTGGATGTGGGACATACAGCGAGATGTTTGCTGCTTTTGCGTTTGGCTGTTGGGAGATTTACAGCACAAAGATATCTAGTTGATTTGAAGCAGTTCCGAGAAAGTCTAAACATAATCCCCACTTCTCCCTCCTGGCACTTTCCATGTGGGAGATATAGCAGGATGTATATTGGTTTTGAGGACAACTCAATGGACAGTGTAGGGAGAAAAGGTCCTGGCTCCTTGAATGCCGTTTCTGGAGACACTGCGATCAATGTGGGAGATATGTCAAGATGTGTGTTTGTTTTGAGGACGGCTCTCTGGAGAGTCTTAGCAAAGAGGTCACACAGATAATCAGAGCAATTCTCAGAGACACTGAGAACAAGCTCGACAATTCCCTCCTGGCACTTTCCCTGTAGGAGATACCGGAAGACGTTTCTGTATATTGGGCACAGCGCTCTGCACGGTGTTAGCAGAGACTTTCCCGGGACAGTGAAACCCTATGTCAGAGACACTGAGAAGAAGCCCCAATGTTCCCTCCAGGCACTTTCAGTGTGGGTGCCTTCTCCACGTGGTTCCTGGTTTCACTGCGGCTCTGAAGAGAATGCTAGCAAAGAGGTAACCGGGACAGTGAAAACAGTACTCAAAGACAGGGAGAGCAAGCTCTCTCTTGGCACTTTGGATGTGGGACATACAGCGAGATGTTTGCTGCTTTTGCGTTTGGCTGTTGGGAGATTTACAGCACAAAGATATCTAGTTGATTTGAAGCAGTTCCGAGAAAGTCTAAACATAATCCCCACTTCTCCCTCCTGGCACTTTCCATGTGGGAGATATAGCAGGATGTATATTGGTTTTGAGGACAACTCAATGGACAGTGTAGGGAGAAAACCTCCTGGCTCCTTGAATGCCGTTTCTGGAGACACTGCGATCAATGTGGGAGATATGTCAAGATGTGTGTTTGTTTTGAGGACGGCTCTCTGGAGAGTCTTCGCAAAGAGGTCACACAGATAATCAGAGCAATTCTCAGAGACACTGAGAACAAGCTCGACAATTCCCTCCTGGCACTTTCCCTGTAGGAGATACCGCAAGACGTTTCTGTATATTGGGCACAGCGCTCTGCACGGTGTTAGCAGAGACTTTCCCGGGACAGTGAAACCCTATGTCAGAGACACTGAGAAGAAGCCCCAATGTTCCCTCCAGGCACTTTCAGTGTGGGTGCTTTCTCCACGTGGTTCCTGGTTTCACTGCGGCTCTGAAGAGAATGTTAGCAAAGAGGTAACCGGGACAGTGAAAACAGTACTCAAAGACAGGGAGAGCAAGCTCTCTCTTGGCACTTTGGATGTGGGACATACAGCGAGATGTTTGCTGCTTTTGCGTTTGGCTGTTGGGAGATTTACAGCACAAAGATATCTAGTTGATTTGAAGCAGTTCCGAGAAAGTCTAAACATAATCCCCACTTCTCCCTCCTGGCACTTTCCATGTGGGAGATATAGCAGGATGTATATTGGTTTTGAGGACAACTCAATGGACAGTGTAGGGAGAAAACCTCCTGGCTCCTTGAATGCCGTTTCTGGAGACACTGCGATCAATGTGGGAGATATGTCAAGATGTGTGTTTGTTTTGAGGACGGCTCTCTGGAGAGTCTTAGCAAAGAGGTCACACAGATAATCAGAGCAATTCTCAGAGACACTGAGAACAAGCTCCGCAATTCCCTCCTGGCATTTTCCCTGTAGGAGATACCGCAAGACGTTTCTGTATATTGGGCACAGCGCTCTGCACGGTGTTAGCAGAGACTTTCCCGGGACAGTGAAACCCTATGTCAGAGACACTGAGAAGAAGCCCCAATGTTCCCTCCAGGCACTTTCAGTGTGGGTGCCTTCTCCACGTGGTTCCTGGTTTCACTGCGGCTCTGAAGAGAATGTTAGCAAAGAGGTAACCGGGACAGTGAAAACAGTACTCAAAGACAGGGAGAGCAAGCTCTCTCTTGGCACTTTGGATGTGGGACATACAGCGAGATGTTTGCTGTTTTGCGTTTGGCTGTTGGGAGATTTACAGCACAAAGATATCTAGTTGATTTGAAGCAGTTCCGAGAAAGTCTAAACATAATCCCCACTTCTCCCTCCTGGCACTTTCCATGTGGGAGATATAGCAGGATGTATATTGGTTTTGAGGACAACTCAATGGACAGTGTAGGGAGAAAACCTCCTGGCTCCTTGAATGCCGTTTCTGGAGACACTGCGATCAATGTGGGAGATATGTCAAGATGTGTGTTTGTTTTGAGGACGGCTCTCTGGAGAGTCTTAGCAAAGAGGTCACACAGATAATCAGAGCAATTCTCAGAGACACTGAGAACAAGCTCCGCAATTCCCTCCTGGCACTTTCCCTGTAGGAGATACCGCAAGACGTTTCTGTATATTGGGCACAGCGCTCTGCACGGTGTTAGCAGAGACTTTCCCGGGACAGTGAAACCCTATGGCAGAGACACTGAGAAGAAGCCCCAATGTTCCCTCCAGGCACTTTCAGTGTGGGTGCCTTCTCCACGTGGTTCCTGGTTTCACTGCGGCTCTGAAGAGAATGCTAGCAAAGAGGTAACCGGGACAGTGAAAACAGTACTCAAAGACAGGGAGAGCAAGCTCTCTCTTGGCACTTTGGATGTGGGACATACAGCGAGATGTTTGCTGCTTTTGCGTTTGGCTGTTGGGAGATTTACAGCACAAAGATATCTAGTTGATTTGAAGCAGTTCCGAGAAAGTCTAAACATAATCCCCACTTCTCCCTCCTGGCACTTTCCATGTGGGAGATATAGCAGGATGTATATTGGTTTTGAGGACAACTCAATGGACAGTGTAGGGAGAAAACCTCCTGGCTCCTTGAATGCCGTTTCTGGAGACACTGCGATCAATGTGGGAGATATGTCAAGATGTGTGTTTGTTTTGAGGACGGCTCTCTGGAGAGTCTTAGCAAAGAGGTCACACAGATAATCAGAGCAATTCTCAGAGACACTGAGAACAAGCTCCGCAATTCCCTCCTGGCACTTTCCCTGTAGGAGATACCGCAAGACGTTTCTGTATATTGGGCACAGCGCTCTGCACGGTGTTAGCAGAGACTTTCCCGGGACAGTGAAACCCTATGGCAGAGACACTGAGAAGAAGCCCCAATGTTCCCTCCAGGCACTTTCAGTGTGGGTGCCTTCTCCACGTGGTTCCTGGTTTCACTGCGGCTCTGAAGAGAATGTTAGCAAAGAGGTAACCGGGACAGTGAAAACAGTACTCAAAGACAGGGAGAGCAAGCTCTCTCTTGGCACTTTGGATGTGGGACATACAGCGAGATGTTTGCTGCTTTTGCGTTTGGCTGTTGGGAGATTTACAGCACAAAGATATCTAGTTGATTTGAAGCAGTTCCGAGAAAGTCTAAACATAATCCCCACTTCTCCCTCCTGGCACTTTCCATGTGGGAGATATAGCAGGATGTATATTGGTTTTGAGGACAACTCAATGGACAGTGTAGGGAGAAAACCTCCTGGCTCCTTGAATGCCGTTTCTGGAGACACTGCGATCAATGTGGGAGATATGTCAAGATGTGTGTTTGTTTTGAGGACGGCTCTCTGGAGAGTCTTAGCAAAGAGGTCACACAGATAATCAGAGCAATTCTCAGAGACACTGAGAACAAGCTCCGCAATTCCCTCCTGGCACTTTCCCTGTAGGAGATACCGCAAGACGTTTCTGTATATTGGGCACAGCGCTCTGCACGGTGTTAGCAGAGACTTTCCCGGGACAGTGAAACCCTATGTCAGAGACACTGAGAAGAAGCCCCAATGTTCCCTCCAGGCACTTTCAGTGTGGGTGCCTTCTCCACGTGGTTCCTGGTTTCACTGCGGCTCTGAAGAGAATGTTAGCAAAGAGGTAACCGGGACAGTGAAAACAGTACTCAAAGACAGGGAGAGCAAGCTCTCTCTTGGCACTTTGGATGTGGGACATACAGCGAGATGTTTGCTGCTTTTGCGTTTGGCTGTTGGGAGATTTACAGCACAAAGATATCTAGTTGATTTGAAGCAGTTCTGAGAAAGTCTAAACATAATCCCCACTTCTCCCTCCTGGCACTTTCCATGTGGGAGATATAGCAGGATGTATATTGGTTTTGAGGACAACTCAATGGACAGTGTAGGGAGAAAAGGTCCTGGCTCCTTGAATGCCGTTTCTGGAGACACTGCGATCAATGTGGGAGATATGTCAAGATGTGTGTTTGTTTTGAGGACGGCTCTCTGGAGAGTCTTCGCAAAGAGGTCACACAGATAATCAGAGCAATTCTCAGAGACACTGAGAACAAGCTCCGCAATTCCCTCCTGGCACTTTCGCTGTAGGAGATACCGCAAGACGTTTCTGTATATTGGGCACAGCGCTCTGCACGGTGTTAGCAGAGACTTTCCCGGGACAGTGAAACCCTATGTCAGAGACACTGAGAAGAAGCCCCAATGTTCCCTCCAGGCACTTTCAGTGTGGCTGCCTTCTCCACGTGGTTCCTGGTTTCACTGCGGCTCTGAAGAGAATGTTAGCCAAGAGGTAACCGGGACAGTGAAAACAGTACTCAAAGACAGGGAGAGCAAGCTCTCTCTTGGCACTTTGGATGTGGGACATACAGCGAGATGTTTGCTGCTTTTGCGTTTGGCTGTTGGGAGATTTACAGCACAAAGATATCGAGTTGATTTGAAGCAGTTCCGAGAAAGTCTAAACATAATCCCCACTTCTCCCTCCTGGCACTTTCCATGTGGGAGATATAGCAGGATGTATATTGGTTTTGAGGACAACTCAATGGACAGTGTAGGGAGAAAACCTCCTGGCTCCTTGAATGCCGTTTCTGGAGACACTGCGATCAATGTGGGAGATATGTCAAGATGTGTGTTTGTTTTGAGGACGGCTCTCTGGAGCGTCTTAGCAAAGAGGTCACACAGATAATCAGAGCAATTCTCAGAGACACTGAGAACAAGCTCCGCAATTCCCTCCTGGCACTTTCCCTGTAGGAGATACCGCAAGACGTTTCTGTATATTGGGCACAGCGCTCTGCACGGTGTTAGCAGAGACTTTCCCGGGACAGTGAAACCCTATGGCAGAGACACTGAGAAGAAGCCCCAATGTTCCCTCCAGGCACTTTCAGTGTGGGTGCCTTCTCCACGTGGTTCCTGGTTTCACTGCAGCTCTGAAGAGAATGTTAGCAAAGAGGTAACCGGGACAGTGAAAACAGTACTCAAAGACAGGGAGAGCAAGCTCTCTCTTGGCACTTTGGATGTGGGACATACAGCGAGATGTTTGCTGCTTTTGCGTTTGGCTGTTGGGAGATTTACAGCACAAAGATATCTAGTTGATTTGAAGCAGTTCCGAGAAAGTCTAAACATAATCCCCACTTCTCCCTCCTGGCACTTTCCATGTGGGAGATATAGCAGGATGTATATTGGTTTTGAGGACAACTCAATGGACAGTGTAGGGAGAAAACCTCCTGGCTCCTTGAATGCCGTTTCTGGAGACACTGCGATCAATGTGGGAGATATGTCAAGATGTGTGTTTGTTTTGAGGACGGCTCTCTGGAGCGTCTTAGCAAAGAGGTCACACAGATAATCAGAGCAATTCTCAGAGACACTGAGAACAAGCTCCGCAATTCCCTCCTGGCACTTTCCCTGTAGGAGATACCGCAAGACGTTTCTGTATATTGGGCACAGCGCTCTGCACGGTGTTAGCAGAGACTTTCCCGGGACAGTGAAACCCTATGTCAGAGACACTGAGAAGAAGCCCCAATGTTCCCTCCAGGCACTTTCAGTGTGGGTGCCTTCTCCACGTGGTTCCTGGTTTCACTGCAGCTCTGAAGAGAATGTTAGCAAAGAGGTAACCGGGACAGTGAAAACAGTACTCAAAGACAGGGAGAGCAAGCTCTCTCTTGGCACTTTGGATGTGGGACATACAGCGAGATGTTTGCTGCTTTTGCGTTTGGCTGTTGGGAGGTTTACAGCACAAAGATATCTAGTTGATTTGAAGCAGTTCCGAGAAAGTCTAAACATAATCCCCACTTCTCCCTCCTGGCACTTTCCATGTGGGAGATATAGCAGGATGTATATTGGTTTTGAGGACAACTCAATGGACAGTGTAGGGAGAAAAGGTCCTGGCTCCTTGAATGCCGTTTCTGGAGACACTGCGATCAATGTGGGAGATATGTCAAGATGTGTGTTTGTTTTGAGGACGGCTCTCTGGAGCGTCTTAGCAAAGAGGTCACACAGATAATCAGAGCAATTCTCAGAGACACTGAGAACAAGCTCCGCAATTCCCTCCTGGCACTTTCCCTGTAGGAGATACCGCAAGACGTTTCTGTATATTGGGCACAGCGCTCTGCACGGTGTTAGCAGAGACTTTCCCGGGACAGTGAAACCCTATGGCAGAGACACTGAGAAGAAGCCCCAATGTTCCCTCCAGGCACTTTCAGTGTGGGTGCTTTCTCCACGTGGTTCCTGGTTTCACTGCGGCTCTGAAGAGAATGTTAGCAAAGAGGTAACCGGGACAGTGAAAACAGTACTCAAAGACAGGGAGAGCAAGCTCTCTCTTGGCACTTTGGATGTGGGACATACAGCGAGATGTTTGCTGCTTTTGCGTTTGGCTGTTGGGAGATTTACAGCACAAAGATATCGAGTTGATTTGAAGCAGTTCCGAGAAAGTCTAAACATAATCCCCACTTCTCCCTCCTGGCACTTTCCATGTGGGAGATATAGCAGGATGTATATTGGTTTTGAGGACAACTCAATGGACAGTGTAGGGAGAAAAGGTCCTGGCTCCTTGAATGCCGTTTGTGGAGACACTGCGATCAATGTGGGAGATATGTCAAGATGTGTGTTTGTTTTGAGGACGGCTCTCTGGAGAGTCTTAGCAAAGAGGTCACAGGGATAATCAGAGCAATTCTCAGAGACACTGAGAACAAGCTCCGCAATTCCCTCCTGGCACTTTCCCTGTAGGAGATACCGCAAGACGTTTCTGTATATTGGGCACAGCGCTCTGCACGGTGTTAGCAGAGACTTTCCCGGGACAGTGAAACCCTATGTCAGAGACACTGAGAAGAAGCCCCAATGTTCCCTCCAGGCACTTTCAGTGTGGGTGCCTTCTCCACGTGGTTCCTGGTTTCACTGCAGCTCTGAAGAGAATGTTAGCAAAGAGGTAACCGGGACAGTGAAAACAGTACTCAAAGACAGGGAGAGCAAGCTCTCTCTTGGCACTTTGGATGTGGGACATACAGCAAGATGTTTGCTACTTTTGCGTTTGGCTGTTGGGAGATTTACAGCACAAAGATATCTAGTTGATTTGAAGCAGTTCCGAGAAAGTCTAAACATAATCCCCACTTCTCCCTCCTGGCACTTTCCATGTGGGAGATATAGCAGGATGTATATTGGTTTTGAGGACAACTCAATGGACAGTGTAGGGAGAAAAGGTCCTGGCTCCTTGAATGCCGTTTCTGGAGACACTGCGATCAATGTGGGAGATATGTCAAGATGTGTGTTTGTTTTGAGGACGGCTCTCTGGAGAGTCTTAGCAAAGAGGTCACACAGATAATCAGAGCAATTCTCAGAGACACTGAGAACAAGCTCCGCAATTCCCTCCTGGCACTTTCCCTGTAGGAGATACCGCAAGACGTTTCTGTATATTGGGCACAGCGCTCTGCACGGTGTTAGCAGAGACTTCCCGGGACAGTGAAACCCTATGTCAGAGACACTGAGAAGAAGCCCCAATGTTCCCTCCAGGCACTTTCAGTGTGGGTGCTTTCTCCACGTGGTTCCTGGTTTCACTGTGGCTCTGAAGAGAATGTTAGCAAAGAGGTAACCGGGACAGTGAAAACAGTACTCAAAGACAGGGAGAGCAAGCTCTCTCTTGGCACTTTGGATGTGGGACATACAGCGAGATGTTTGCTGCTTTTGCGTTTGGCTGTTGGGAGATTTACAGCACAAAGATATCTAGTTGATTTGAAGCAGTTCCGAGAAAGTCTAAACATAATCCCCACTTCTCCCTCCTGGCACTTTCCATGTGGGAGATATAGCAGGATGTATATTGGTTTTGAGGACAACTCAATGGACAGTGTAGGGAGAAAAGGTCCTGGCTCCTTGAATGCCGTTTCTGGAGACACTGCGATCAATGTGGGAGATATGTCAAGATGTGTGTTTGTTTTGAGGACGGCTCTCTGGAGCGTCTTAGCAAAGAGGTCACACAGATAATCAGAGCAATTCTCAGAGACACTGAGAACAAGCTCCGCAATTCCCTCCTGGCACTTTCCCTGTAGGAGATACCGCAAGACGTTTCTGTATATTGGGCACAGCGCTCTGCACGGTGTTAGCAGAGACTTTCCCGGGACAGTGAAACCCTATGTCAGAGACACTGAGAAGAAGCCCCAATGTTCCCTCCAGGCACTTTCAGTGTGGGTGCCTTCTCCACGTGGTTCCTGGTTTCACTGCGGCTCTGAAGAGAATGTTAGCAAAGAGGTAACCGGGACAGTGAAAACAGTACTCAAAGACAGGGAGAGCAAGCTCTCTCTTGGCACTTTGGATGTGGGACATACAGCAAGATGTTTGCTATTTTTGCGTTTGGCTGTTGGGAGATTTACAGCACAAAGATATCTA
The DNA here is from genome assembly GCF_964199755.1 of Larus michahellis. Lineage (NCBI taxonomy): Eukaryota > Metazoa > Chordata > Aves > Charadriiformes > Laridae > Larus > Larus michahellis. The sequence continues at coordinate 1,386,183 of NW_027436161.1, read as the reverse complement.
GTTGATTTGAAGCAGTTCCGAGAAAGTCTAAACATAATCCCCACTTCTCCCTCCTGGCACTTTCCATGTGGGAGATATAGCAGGATGTATATTGGTTTTGAGGACAACTCAATGGACAGTGTAGGGAGAAAAGGTCCTGGCTCCTTGAATTCCGTTTCTGGAGACACTGCGATCAATGTGGGAGATATGTCAAGATGTGTGTTTGTTTTGAGGACGGCTCTCTGGAGAGTCTTAGCAAAGAGGTCACACAGATAATCAGAGCAATTCTCAGAGACACTGAGAACAAGCTCCGCAATTCCCTCCTGGCACTTTCCCTGTAGGAGATACCGCAAGACGTTTCTGTATATTGGGCACAGCGCTCTGCACGGTGTTAGCAGAGACTTTCCCGGGACAGTGAAACCCTATGTCAGAGACACTGAGAAGAAGCCCCAATGTTCCCTCCAGGCACTTTCAGTGTGGGTGCTTTCTCCACGTGGTTCCTGGTTTCACTGCGGCTCTGAAGAGAATGTTAGCAAAGAGGTAACCGGGACAGTGAAAACAGTACTCAAAGACAGGGAGAGCAAGCTCTCTCTTGGCACTTTGGATGTGGGACATACAGCGAGATGTTTGCTGCTTTTGCGTTTGGCTTTTGGGAGATTTACAGCACAAAGATATCGAGTTGATTTGAAGCAGTTCCGAGAAAGTCTAAACATAATCCCCACTTCTCCCTCCTGGCACTTTCCATGTGGGAGATATAGCAGGATGTATATTGGTTTTGAGGACAACTCAATGGACAGTGTAGGGAGAAAACCTCCTGGCTCCTTGAATGCCGTTTCTGGAGACACTGCGATCAATGTGGGAGATATGTCAAGATGTGTGTTTGTTTTGAGGACGGCTCTCTGGAGCGTCTTAGCAAAGAGGTCACACAGATAATCAGAGCAATTCTCAGAGACACTGAGAACAAGCTCCGCAATTCCCTCCTGGCACTTTCCCTGTAGGAGATACCGCAAGACGTTTCTGTATATTGGGCACAGCGCTCTGCACGGTGTTAGCAGAGACTTTCCCGGGACAGTGAAACCCTATGTCAGAGACACTGAGAAGAAGCCCCAATGTTCCCTCCAGGCACTTTCAGTGTGGGTGCCTTCTCCACGTGGTTCCTGGTTTCACTGCGGCTCTGAAGAGAATGCTAGCAAAGAGGTAACCGGGACAGTGAAAACAGTACTCAAAGACAGGGAGAGCAAGCTCTCTCTTGGCACTTTGGATGTGGGACATACAGCGAGATGTTTGCTGCTTTTGCGTTTGGCTGTTGGGAGATTTACAGCACAAAGATATCTAGTTGATTTGAAGCAGTTCCGAGAAAGTCTAAACATAATCCCCACTTCTCCCTCCTGGCACTTTCCATGTGGGAGATATAGCAGGATGTATATTGGTTTTGAGGACAACTCAATGGACAGTGTAGGGAGAAAACCTCCTGGCTCCTTGAATGCCGTTTCTGGAGACACTGCGATCAATGTGGGAGATATGTCAAGATGTGTGTTTGTTTTGAGGACGGCTCTCTGGAGAGTCTTCGCAAAGAGGTCACACAGATAATCAGAGCAATTCTCAGAGACACTGAGAACAAGCTCGACAATTCCCTCCTGGCACTTTCCCTGTAGGAGATACCGCAAGACGTTTCTGTATATTGGGCACAGCGCTCTGCACGGTGTTAGCAGAGACTTTCCCGGGACAGTGAAACCCTATGTCAGAGACACTGAGAAGAAGCCCCAATGTTCCCTCCAGGCACTTTCAGTGTGGGTGCTTTCTCCACGTGGTTCCTGGTTTCACTGCGGCTCTGAAGAGAATGTTAGCAAAGAGGTAACCGGGACAGTGAAAACAGTACTCAAAGACAGGGAGAGCAAGCTCTCTCTTGGCACTTTGGATGTGGGACATACAGCGAGATGTTTGCTGCTTTTGCGTTTGGCTGTTGGGAGATTTACAGCACAAAGATATCTAGTTGATTTGAAGCAGTTCCGAGAAAGTCTAAACATAATCCCCACTTCTCCCTCCTGGCACTTTCCATGTGGGAGATATAGCAGGATGTATATTGGTTTTGAGGACAACTCAATGGACAGTGTAGGGAGAAAAGGTCCTGGCTCCTTGAATGCCGTTTCTGGAGACACTGCGATCAATGTGGGAGATATGTCAAGATGTGTGTTTGTTTTGAGGACGGCTCTCTGGAGAGTCTTAGCAAAGAGGTCACACAGATAATCAGAGCAATTCTCAGAGACACTGAGAACAAGCTCGACAATTCCCTCCTGGCACTTTCCCTGTAGGAGATACCGGAAGACGTTTCTGTATATTGGGCACAGCGCTCTGCACGGTGTTAGCAGAGACTTTCCCGGGACAGTGAAACCCTATGTCAGAGACACTGAGAAGAAGCCCCAATGTTCCCTCCAGGCACTTTCAGTGTGGGTGCCTTCTCCACGTGGTTCCTGGTTTCACTGCGGCTCTGAAGAGAATGCTAGCAAAGAGGTAACCGGGACAGTGAAAACAGTACTCAAAGACAGGGAGAGCAAGCTCTCTCTTGGCACTTTGGATGTGGGACATACAGCGAGATGTTTGCTGCTTTTGCGTTTGGCTGTTGGGAGATTTACAGCACAAAGATATCTAGTTGATTTGAAGCAGTTCCGAGAAAGTCTAAACATAATCCCCACTTCTCCCTCCTGGCACTTTCCATGTGGGAGATATAGCAGGATGTATATTGGTTTTGAGGACAACTCAATGGACAGTGTAGGGAGAAAACCTCCTGGCTCCTTGAATGCCGTTTCTGGAGACACTGCGATCAATGTGGGAGATATGTCAAGATGTGTGTTTGTTTTGAGGACGGCTCTCTGGAGAGTCTTCGCAAAGAGGTCACACAGATAATCAGAGCAATTCTCAGAGACACTGAGAACAAGCTCCGCAATTCCCTCCTGGCACTTTCCCTGTAGGAGATACCGCAAGACGTTTCTGTATATTGGGCACAGCGCTCTGCACGGTGTTAGCAGAGACTTTCCCGGGACAGTGAAACCCTATGTCAGAGACACTGAGAAGAAGCCCCAATGTTCCCTCCAGGCACTTTCAGTGTGGGTGCCTTCTCCACGTGGTTCCTGGTTTCACTGCGGCTCTGAAGAGAATGTTAGCAAAGAGGTAACCGGGACAGTGAAAACAGTACTCAAAGACAGGGAGAGCAAGCTCTCTCTTGGCACTTTGGATGTGGGACATACAGCAAGATGTTTGCTATTTTTGCGTTTGGCTGTTGGGAGATTTACAGCACAAAGATATCGAGTTGATTTGAAGCAGTTCCGAGAAAGTCTAAACATAATCCCCACTTCTCCCTCCTGGCACTTTCCATGTGGGAGATATAGCAGGATGTATATTGGTTTTGAGGACAACTCAATGGACAGTGTAGGGAGAAAAGGTCCTGGCTCCTTGAATTCCGTTTCTGGAGACACTGCGATCAATGTGGGAGATATGTCAAGATGTGTGTTTGTTTTGAGGACGGCTCTCTGGAGAGTCTTAGCAAAGAGGTCACACAGATAATCAGAGCAATTCTCAGAGACACTGAGAACAAGCTCCGCAATTCCCTCCTGGCACTTTCCCTGTAGGAGATACCGCAAGACGTTTCTGTATATTGGGCACAGCGCTCTGCACGGTGTTAGCAGAGACTTTCCCGGGACAGTGAAACCCTATGTCAGAGACACTGAGAAGAAGCCCCAATGTTCCCTCCAGGCACTTTCAGTGTGGGTGCTTTCTCCACGTGGTTCCTGGTTTCACTGCGGCTCTGAAGAGAATGTTAGCAAAGAGGTAACCGGGACAGTGAAAACAGTACTCAAAGACAGGGAGAGCAAGCTCTCTCTTGGCACTTTGGATGTGGGACATACAGCGAGATGTTTGCTGCTTTTGCGTTTGGCTGTTGGGAGATTTACAGCACAAAGATATCGAGTTGATTTGAAGCAGTTCCGAGAAAGTCTAAACATAATCCCCACTTCTCCCTCCTGGCACTTTCCATGTGGGAGATATAGCAGGATGTATATTGGTTTTGAGGACAACTCAATGGACAGTGTAGGGAGAAAACCTCCTGGCTCCTTGAATGCCGTTTCTGGAGACACTGCGATCAATGTGGGAGATATGTCAAGATGTGTGTTTGTTTTGAGGACGGCTCTCTGGAGCGTCTTAGCAAAGAGGTCACACAGATAATCAGAGCAATTCTCAGAGACACTGAGAACAAGCTCCGCAATTCCCTCCTGGCACTTTCCCTGTAGGAGATACCGCAAGACGTTTCTGTATATTGGGCACAGCGCTCTGCACGGTGTTAGCAGAGACTTTCCCGGGACAGTGAAACCCTATGTCAGAGACACTGAGAAGAAGCCCCAATGTTCCCTCCAGGCACTTTCAGTGTGGGTGCCTTCTCCACGTGGTTCCTGGTTTCACTGCGGCTCTGAAGAGAATGCTAGCAAAGAGGTAACCGGGACAGTGAAAACAGTACTCAAAGACAGGGAGAGCAAGCTCTCTCTTGGCACTTTGGATGTGGGACATACAGCGAGATGTTTGCTGCTTTTGCGTTTGGCTGTTGGGAGATTTACAGCACAAAGATATCTAGTTGATTTGAAGCAGTTCCGAGAAAGTCTAAACATAATCCCCACTTCTCCCTCCTGGCACTTTCCATGTGGGAGATATAGCAGGATGTATATTGGTTTTGAGGACAACTCAATGGACAGTGTAGGGAGAAAACCTCCTGGCTCCTTGAATGCCGTTTCTGGAGACACTGCAATCAATGTGGGAGATATGTCAAGATGTGTGTTTGTTTTGAGGACGGCTCTCTGGAGAGTCTTCGCAAAGAGGTCACACAGATAATCAGAGCAATTCTCAGAGACACTGAGAACAAGCTCGACAATTCCCTCCTGGCACTTTCCCTGTAGGAGATACCGCAAGACGTTTCTGTATATTGGGCACAGCGCTCTGCACGGTGTTAGCAGAGACTTTCCCGGGACAGTGAAACCCTATGTCAGAGACACTGAGAAGAAGCCCCAATGTTCCCTCCAGGCACTTTCAGTGTGGGTGCTTTCTCCACGTGGTTCCTGGTTTCACTGCGGCTCTGAAGAGAATGTTAGCAAAGAGGTAACCGGGACAGTGAAAACAGTACTCAAAGACAGGGAGAGCAAGCTCTCTCTTGGCACTTTGGATGTGGGACATACAGCGAGATGTTTGCTGCTTTTGCGTTTGGCTGTTGGGAGATTTACAGCACAAAGATATCTAGTTGATTTGAAGCAGTTCCGAGAAAGTCTAAACATAATCCCCACTTCTCCCTCCTGGCACTTTCCATGTGGGAGATATAGCAGGATGTATATTGGTTTTGAGGACAACTCAATGGACAGTGTAGGGAGAAAAGGTCCTGGCTCCTTGAATGCCGTTTCTGGAGACACTGCGATCAATGTGGGAGATATGTCAAGATGTGTGTTTGTTTTGAGGACGGCTCTCTGGAGAGTCTTAGCAAAGAGGTCACACAGATAATCAGAGCAATTCTCAGAGACACTGAGAACAAGCTCCGCAATTCCCTCCTGGCATTTTCCCTGTAGGAGATACCGCAAGACGTTTCTGTATATTGGGCACAGCGCTCTGCACGGTGTTAGCAGAGACTTTCCCGGGACAGTGAAACCCTATGTCAGAGACACTGAGAAGAAGCCCCAATGTTCCCTCCAGGCACTTTCAGTGTGGGTGCCTTCTCCACGTGGTTCCTGGTTTCACTGCGGCTCTGAAGAGAATGTTAGCAAAGAGGTAACCGGGACAGTGAAAACAGTACTCAAAGACAGGGAGAGCAAGCTCTCTCTTGGCACTTTGGATGTGGGACATACAGCGAGATGTTTGCTGTTTTGCGTTTGGCTGTTGGGAGATTTACAGCACAAAGATATCTAGTTGATTTGAAGCAGTTCCGAGAAAGTCTAAACATAATCCCCACTTCTCCCTCCTGGCACTTTCCATGTGGGAGATATAGCAGGATGTATATTGGTTTTGAGGACAACTCAATGGACAGTGTAGGGAGAAAACCTCCTGGCTCCTTGAATGCCGTTTCTGGAGACACTGCGATCAATGTGGGAGATATGTCAAGATGTGTGTTTGTTTTGAGGACGGCTCTCTGGAGAGTCTTCGCAAAGAGGTCACACAGATAATCAGAGCAATTCTCAGAGACACTGAGAACAAGCTCGACAATTCCCTCCTGGCACTTTCCCTGTAGGAGATACCGCAAGACGTTTCTGTATATTGGGCACAGCGCTCTGCACGGTGTTAGCAGAGACTTTCCCGGGACAGTGAAACCCTATGTCAGAGACACTGAGAAGAAGCCCCAATGTTCCCTCCAGGCACTTTCAGTGTGGGTGCCTTCTCCACGTGGTTCCTGGTTTCACTGCAGCTCTGAAGAGAATGTTAGCAAAGAGGTAACCGGGACAGTGAAAACAGTACTCAAAGACAGGGAGAGCAAGCTCTCTCTTGGCACTTTGGATGTGGGACATACAGCGAGATGTTTGCTGTTTTGCGTTTGGCTGTTGGGAGATTTACAGCACAAAGATATCTAGTTGATTTGAAGCAGTTCCGAGAAAGTCTAAACATAATCCCCACTTCTCCCTCCTGGCACTTTCCATGTGGGAGATATAGCAGGATGTATATTGGTTTTGAGGACAACTCAATGGACAGTGTAGGGAGAAAACCTCCTGGCTCCTTGAATGCCGTTTCTGGAGACACTGCGATCAATGTGGGAGATATGTCAAGATGTGTGTTTGTTTTGAGGACGGCTCTCTGGAGAGTCTTAGCAAAGAGGTCACACAGATAATCAGAGCAATTCTCAGAGACACTGAGAACAAGCTCCGCAATTCCCTCCTGGCACTTTCCCTGTAGGAGATACCGCAAGACGTTTCTGTATATTGGGCACAGCGCTCTGCACGGTGTTAGCAGAGACTTTCCCGGGACAGTGAAACCCTATGGCAGAGACACTGAGAAGAAGCCCCAATGTTCCCTCCAGGCACTTTCAGTGTGGGTGCCTTCTCCACGTGGTTCCTGGTTTCACTGCGGCTCTGAAGAGAATGCTAGCAAAGAGGTAACCGGGACAGTGAAAACAGTACTCAAAGACAGGGAGAGCAAGCTCTCTCTTGGCACTTTGGATGTGGGACATACAGCGAGATGTTTGCTGCTTTTGCGTTTGGCTGTTGGGAGATTTACAGCACAAAGATATCTAGTTGATTTGAAGCAGTTCCGAGAAAGTCTAAACATAATCCCCACTTCTCCCTCCTGGCACTTTCCATGTGGGAGATATAGCAGGATGTATATTGGTTTTGAGGACAACTCAATGGACAGTGTAGGGAGAAAACCTCCTGGCTCCTTGAATGCCGTTTCTGGAGACACTGCGATCAATGTGGGAGATATGTCAAGATGTGTGTTTGTTTTGAGGACGGCTCTCTGGAGAGTCTTAGCAAAGAGGTCACACAGATAATCAGAGCAATTCTCAGAGACACTGAGAACAAGCTCCGCAATTCCCTCCTGGCACTTTCCCTGTAGGAGATACCGCAAGACGTTTCTGTATATTGGGCACAGCGCTCTGCACGGTGTTAGCAGAGACTTTCCCGGGACAGTGAAACCCTATGGCAGAGACACTGAGAAGAAGCCCCAATGTTCCCTCCAGGCACTTTCAGTGTGGGTGCCTTCTCCACGTGGTTCCTGGTTTCACTGCGGCTCTGAAGAGAATGTTAGCAAAGAGGTAACCGGGACAGTGAAAACAGTACTCAAAGACAGGGAGAGCAAGCTCTCTCTTGGCACTTTGGATGTGGGACATACAGCGAGATGTTTGCTGCTTTTGCGTTTGGCTGTTGGGAGATTTACAGCACAAAGATATCTAGTTGATTTGAAGCAGTTCCGAGAAAGTCTAAACATAATCCCCACTTCTCCCTCCTGGCACTTTCCATGTGGGAGATATAGCAGGATGTATATTGGTTTTGAGGACAACTCAATGGACAGTGTAGGGAGAAAACCTCCTGGCTCCTTGAATGCCGTTTCTGGAGACACTGCGATCAATGTGGGAGATATGTCAAGATGTGTGTTTGTTTTGAGGACGGCTCTCTGGAGAGTCTTAGCAAAGAGGTCACACAGATAATCAGAGCAATTCTCAGAGACACTGAGAACAAGCTCCGCAATTCCCTCCTGGCACTTTCCCTGTAGGAGATACCGCAAGACGTTTCTGTATATTGGGCACAGCGCTCTGCACGGTGTTAGCAGAGACTTTCCCGGGACAGTGAAACCCTATGTCAGAGACACTGAGAAGAAGCCCCAATGTTCCCTCCAGGCACTTTCAGTGTGGGTGCCTTCTCCACGTGGTTCCTGGTTTCACTGCGGCTCTGAAGAGAATGTTAGCAAAGAGGTAACCGGGACAGTGAAAACAGTACTCAAAGACAGGGAGAGCAAGCTCTCTCTTGGCACTTTGGATGTGGGACATACAGCGAGATGTTTGCTGCTTTTGCGTTTGGCTGTTGGGAGATTTACAGCACAAAGATATCTAGTTGATTTGAAGCAGTTCCGAGAAAGTCTAAACATAATCCCCACTTCTCCCTCCTGGCACTTTCCATGTGGGAGATATAGCAGGATGTATATTGGTTTTGAGGACAACTCAATGGACAGTGTAGGGAGAAAAGGTCCTGGCTCCTTGAATGCCGTTTCTGGAGACACTGCGATCAATGTGGGAGATATGTCAAGATGTGTGTTTGTTTTGAGGACGGCTCTCTGGAGAGTCTTCGCAAAGAGGTCACACAGATAATCAGAGCAATTCTCAGAGACACTGAGAACAAGCTCCGCAATTCCCTCCTGGCACTTTCGCTGTAGGAGATACCGCAAGACGTTTCTGTATATTGGGCACAGCGCTCTGCAGGGTGTTAGCAGAGACTTTCCCGGGACAGTGAAACCCTATGTCAGAGACACTGAGAAGAAGCCCCAATGTTCCCTCCAGGCACTTTCAGTGTGGGTGCCTTCTCCACGTGGTTCCTGGTTTCACTGCGGCTCTGAAGAGAATGTTAGCAAAGAGGTAACCGGGACAGTGAAAACAGTACTCAAAGACAGGGAGAGCAAGCTCTCTCTTGGCACTTTGGATGTGGGACATACAGCGAGATGTTTGCTGCTTTTGCGTTTGGCTGTTGGGAGATTTACAGCACAAAGATATCGAGTTGATTTGAAGCAGTTCCGAGAAAGTCTAAACATAATCCCCACTTCTCCCTCCTGGCACTTTCCATGTGGGAGATATAGCAGGATGTATATTGGTTTTGAGGACAACTCAATGGACAGTGTAGGGAGAAAAGGTCCTGGCTCCTTGAATGCCGTTTCTGGAGACACTGCGATCAATGTGGGAGATATGTCAAGATGTGTGTTTGTTTTGAGGACGGCTCTCTGGAGCGTCTTAGCAAAGAGGTCACACAGATAATCAGAGCAATTCTCAGAGACACTGAGAACAAGCTCCGCAATTCCCTCCTGGCACTTTCCCTGTAGGAGATACCGCAAGACGTTTCTGTATATTGGGCACAGCGCTCTGCACGGTGTTAGCAGAGACTTTCCCGGGACAGTGAAACCCTATGTCAGAGACACTGAGAAGAAGCCCCAATGTTCCCTCCAGGCACTTTCAGTGTGGGTGCCTTCTCCACGTGGTTCCTGGTTTCACTGCAGCTCTGAAGAGAATGTTAGCAAAGAGGTAACCGGGACAGTGAAAACAGTACTCAAAGACAGGGAGAGCAAGCTCTCTCTTGGCACTTTGGATGTGGGACATACAGCGAGATGTTTGCTGCTTTTGCGTTTGGCTGTTGGGAGATTTACAGCACAAAGATATCTAGTTGATTTGAAGCAGTTCCGAGAAAGTCTAAACATAATCCCCACTTCTCCCTCCTGGCACTTTCCATGTGGGAGATATAGCAGGATGTATATTGGTTTTGAGGACAACTCAATGGACAGTGTAGGGAGAAAACCTCCTGGCTCCTTGAATGCCGTTTCTGGAGACACTGCGATCAATGTGGGAGATATGTCAAGATGTGTGTTTGTTTTGAGGACGGCTCTCTGGAGAGTCTTAGCAAAGAGGTCACACAGATAATCAGAGCAATTCTCAGAGACACTGAGAACAAGCTCCGCAATTCCCTCCTGGCACTTTCCCTGTAGGAGATACCGCAAGACGTTTCTGTATATTGGGCACAGCGCTCTGCACGGTGTTAGCAGAGACTTTCCCGGGACAGTGAAACCCTATGTCAGAGACACTGAGAAGAAGCCCCAATGTTCCCTCCAGGCACTTTCAGTGTGGGTGCCTTCTCCACGTGGTTCCTGGTTTCACTGCAGCTCTGAAGAGAATGTTAGCAAAGAGGTAACCGGGACAGTGAAAACAGTACTCAAAGACAGGGAGAGCAAGCTCTCTCTTGGCACTTTGGATGTGGGACATACAGCGAGATGTTTGCTGCTTTTGCGTTTGGCTGTTGGGAGGTTTACAGCACAAAGATATCTAGTTGATTTGAAGCAGTTCCGAGAAAGTCTAAACATAATCCCCACTTCTCCCTCCTGGCACTTTCCATGTGGGAGATATAGCAGGATGTATATTGGTTTTGAGGACAACTCAATGGACAGTGTAGGGAGAAAAGGTCCTGGCTCCTTGAATGCCGTTTCTGGAGACACTGCGATCAATGTGGGAGATATGTCAAGATGTGTGTTTGTTTTGAGGACGGCTCTCTGGAGCGTCTTAGCAAAGAGGTCACACAGATAATCAGAGCAATTCTCAGAGACACTGAGAACAAGCTCCGCAATTCCCTCCTGGCACTTTCCCTGTAGGAGATACCGCAAGACGTTTCTGTATATTGGGCACAGCGCTCTGCACGGTGTTAGCAGAGACTTTCCCGGGACAGTGAAACCCTATGTCAGAGACACTGAGAAGAAGCCCCAATGTTCCCTCCAGGCACTTTCAGTGTGGGTGCCTTCTCCACGTGGTTCCTGGTTTCACTGCAGCTCTGAAGAGAATGTTAGCAAAGAGGTAACCGGGACAGTGAAAACAGTACTCAAAGACAGGGAGAGCAAGCTCTCTCTTGGCACTTTGGATGTGGGACATACAGCGAGATGTTTGCTGCTTTTGCGTTTGGCTGTTGGGAGGTTTACAGCACAAAGATATCTAGTTGATTTGAAGCAGTTCCGAGAAAGTCTAAACATAATCCCCACTTCTCCCTCCTGGCACTTTCCATGTGGGAGATATAGCAGGATGTATATTGGTTTTGAGGACAACTCAATGGACAGTGTAGGGAGAAAAGGTCCTGGCTCCTTGAATGCCGTTTCTGGAGACACTGCGATCAATGTGGGAGATATGTCAAGATGTGTGTTTGTTTTGAGGACGGCTCTCTGGAGCGTCTTAGCAAAGAGGTCACAGGGATAATCAGAGCAATTCTCAGAGACACTGAGAACAAGCTCCGCAATTCCCTCCTGGCACTTTCCCTGTAGGAGATACCGCAAGACGTTTCTGTATATTGGGCACAGCGCTCTGCACGGTGTTAGCAGAGACTTTCCCGGGACAGTGAAACCCTATGTCAGAGACACTGAGAAGAAGCCCCAATGTTCCCTCCAGGCACTTTCAGTGTGGCTGCCTTCTCCACGTGGTTCCTGGTTTCACTGCAGCTCTGAAGAGAATGTTAGCAAAGAGGTAACCGGGACAGTGAAAACAGTACTCAAAGACAGGGAGAGCAAGCTCTCTCTTGGCACTTTGGATGTGGGACATACAGCAAGATGTTTGCTACTTTTGCGTTTGGCTGTTGGGAGATTTACAGCACAAAGATATCTAGTTGATTTGAAGCAGTTCCGAGAAAGTCTAAACATAATCCCCACTTCTCCCTCCTGGCACTTTCCATGTGGGAGATATAGCAGGATGTATATTGGTTTTGAGGACAACTCAATGGACAGTGTAGGGAGAAAAGGTCCTGGCTCCTTGAATGCCGTTTCTGGAGACACTGCGATCAATGTGGGAGATATGTCAAGATGTGTGTTTGTTTTGAGGACGGCTCTCTGGAGAGTCTTAGCAAAGAGGTCACACAGATAATCAGAGCAATTCTCAGAGACACTGAGAACAAGCTCCGCAATTCCCTCCTGGCACTTTCCCTGTAGGAGATACCGCAAGACGTTTCTGTATATTGGGCACAGCGCTCTGCACGGTGTTAGCAGAGACTTCCCGGGACAGTGAAACCCTATGTCAGAGACACTGAGAAGAAGCCCCAATGTTCCCTCCAGGCACTTTCAGTGTGGGTGCTTTCTCCACGTGGTTCCTGGTTTCACTGTGGCTCTGAAGAGAATGTTAGCAAAGAGGTAACCGGGACAGTGAAAACAGTACTCAAAGACAGGGAGAGCAAGCTCTCTCTTGGCACTTTGGATGTGGGACATACAGCGAGATGTTTGCTGCTTTTGCGTTTGGCTGTTGGGAGATTTACAGCACAAAGATATCTAGTTGATTTGAAGCAGTTCCGAGAAAGTCTAAACATAATCCCCACTTCTCCCTCCTGGCACTTTCCATGTGGGAGATATAGCAGGATGTATATTGGTTTTGAGGACAACTCAATGGACAGTGTAGGGAGAAAACCTCCTGGCTCCTTGAATGCCGTTTCTGGAGACACTGCGATCAATGTGGGAGATATGTCAAGATGTGTGTTTGTTTTGAGGACGGCTCTCTGGAGCGTCTTAGCAAAGAGGTCACACAGATAATCAGAGCAATTCTCAGAGACACTGAGAACAAGCTCCGCAATTCCCTCCTGGCACTTTCCCTGTAGGAGATACCGCAAGACGTTTCTGTATATTGGGCACAGCGCTCTGCACGGTGTTAGCAGAGACTTTCCCGGGACAGTGAAACCCTATGTCAGAGACACTGAGAAGAAGCCCCAATGTTCCCTCCAGGCACTTTCAGTGTGGGTGCCTTCTCCACGTGGTTCCTGGTTTCACTGCAGCTCTGAAGAGAATGTTAGCAAAGAGGTAACCGGGACAGTGAAAACAGTACTCAAAGACAGGGAGAGCAAGCTCTCTCTTGGCACTTTGGATGTGGGACATACAGCAAGATGTTTGCTATTTTTGCGTTTGGCTGTTGGGAGATTTACAGCACAAAGATATCTAGTTGATTTGAAGCAGTTCCGAGAAAGTCTAAACATAATCCCCACTTCTCCCTCCTGGCACTTTCCATGTGGGAGATATAGCAGGATGTATATTGGTTTTGAGGACAACTCAATGGACAGTGTAGGGAGAAAAGGTCCTGGCTCCTTGAATGCCGTTTCTGGAGACACTGCGATCAATGTGGGAGATATGTCAAGATGTGTGTTTGTTTTGAGGACGGCTCTCTGGAGCGTCTTAGCAAAGAGGTCACACAGATAATCAGAGCAATTCTCAGAGACACTGAGAACAAGCTCCGCAATTCCCTCCTGGCACTTTCCCTCTAGGAGATACCGCAAGACGTTTCTGTATATTGGGCACAGCGCTCTGCACGGTGTTAGCAGAGACTTTCCCGGGACAGTGAAACCCTATGTCAGAGACACTGAGAAGAAGCCCCAATGTTCCCTCCAGGCACTTTCAGTGTGGGTGCCTTCTCCACGTGGTTCCTGGTTTCACTGCGGCTCTGAAGAGAATGTTAGCAAAGAGGTAACCGGGACAGTGAAAACAGTACTCAAAGACAGGGAGAGCAAGCTCTCTCTTGGCACTTTGGATGTGGGACATACAGCAAGATGTTTGCTATTTTTGCGTTTGGCTGTTGGGAGATTTACAGCACAAAGATATCTAGTTGATTTGAAGCAGTTCCGAGAAAGTCTAAACATAATCCCCACTTCTCCCTCCTGGCACTTTCCATGTGGGAGATATAGCAGGATGTATATTGGTTTTGAGGACAACTCAATGGACAGTGTAGGGAGAAAAGGTCCTGGCTCCTTGAATTCCGTTTCTGGAGACACTGCGATCAATGTGGGAGATATGTCAAGATGTGTGTTTGTTTTGAGGACGGCTCTCTGGAGAGTCTTAGCAAAGAGGTCACACAGATAATCAGAGCAATTCTCAGAGACACTGAGAACAAGCTCCGCAATTCCCTCCTGGCACTTTCCCTGTAGGAGATACCGCAAGACGTTTCTGTATATTGGGCACAGCGCTCTGCACGGTGTTAGCAGAGACTTTCCCGGGACAGTGAAACCCTATGTCAGAGACACTGAGAAGAAGCCCCAATGTTCCCTCCAGGCACTTTCAGTGTGGGTGCCTTCTCCACGTGGTTCCTGGTTTCACTGCAGCTCTGAAGAGAATGTTAGCAAAGAGGTAACCGGGACAGTGAAAACAGTACTCAAAGACAGGGAGAGCAAGCTCTCTCTTGGCACTTTGGATGTGGGACATACAGCAAGATGTTTGCTACTTTTGCGTTTGGCTGTTGGGAGATTTACAGCACAAAGATATCTAGTTGATTTGAAGCAGTTCCGAGAAAGTCTAAACATAATCCCCACTTCTCCCTCCTGGCACTTTCCATGTGGGAGATATAGCAGGATGTATATTGGTTTTGAGGACAACTCAATGGACAGTGTAGGGAGAAAAGGTCCTGGCTCCTTGAATGCCGTTTCTGGAGACACTGCGATCAATGTGGGAGATATGTCAAGATGTGTGTTTGTTTTGAGGACGGCTCTCTGGAGAGTCTTAGCAAAGAGGTCACAGGGATAATCAGAGCAATTCTCAGAGACACTGAGAACAAGCTCCGCAATTCCCTCCTGGCACTTTCCCTGTAGGAGATACCGCAAGACGTTTCTGTATATTGGGCACAGCGCTCTGCACGGTGTTAGCAGAGACTTTCCCGGGACAGTGAAACCCTATGTCAGAGACACTGAGAAGAAGCCCCAATGTTCCCTCCAGGCACTTTCAGTGTGGGTGCTTTCTCCACGTGGTTCCTGGTTTCACTGCAGCTCTGAAGAGAATGTTAGCAAAGAGGTAACCGGGACAGTGAAAACAGTACTCAAAGACAGGGAGAGCAAGCTCTCTCTTGGCACTTTGGATGTGGGACATACAGCGAGATGTTTGCTGCTTTTGCGTTTGGCTGTTGGGAGATTTACAGCACAAAGATATCTAGTTGATTTGAAGCAGTTCCGAGAAAGTCTAAACATAATCCCCACTTCTCCCTCCTGGCACTTTCCATGTGGGAGATATAGCAGGATGTATATTGGTTTTGAGGACAACTCAATGGACAGTGTAGGGAGAAAAGGTCCTGGCTCCTTGAATGCCGTTTCTGGAGACACTGCGATCAATGTGGGAGATATGTCAAGATGTGTGTTTGTTTTGAGGACGGCTCTCTGGAGAGTCTTAGCAAAGAGGTCACACAGATAATCAGAGCAATTCTCAGAGACACTGAGAACAAGCTCCGCAATTCCCTCCTGGCACTTTCCCTGTAGGAGATACCGCAAGACGTTTCTGTATATTGGGCACAGCGCTCTGCACGGTGTTAGCAGAGACTTTCCCGGGACAGTGAAACCCTATGTCAGAGACACTGAGAAGAAGCCCCAATGTTCCCTCCAGGCACTTTCAGTGTGGGTGCTTTCTCCACGTGGTTCCTGGTTTCACTGCAGCTCTGAAGAGAATGTTAGCAAAGAGGTAACCGGGACAGTGAAAACAGTACTCAAAGACAGGGAGAGCAAGCTCTCTCTTGGCACTTTGGATGTGGGACATACAGCGAGATGTTTGCTGCTTTTGCGTTTGGCTGTTGGGAGATTTACAGCACAAAGATATCTAGTTGATTTGAAGCAGTTCCGAGAAAGTCTAAACATAATCCCCACTTCTCCCTCCTGGCACTTTCCATGTGGGAGATATAGCAGGATGTATATTGGTTTTGAGGACAACTCAATGGACAGTGTAGGGAGAAAACCTCCTGGCTCCTTGAATGCCGTTTCTGGAGACACTGCGATCAATGTGGGAGATATGTCAAGATGTGTGTTTGTTTTGAGGACGGCTCTCTGGAGAGTCTTAGCAAAGAGGTCACAGGGATAATCAGAGCAATTCTCAGAGACACTGAGAACAAGCTCCGCAATTCCCTCCTGGCACTTTCCCTGTAGGAGATACCGCAAGACGTTTCTGTATATTGGGCACAGCGCTCTACACGGTGTTAGCAGAGACTTTCCCGGGACAGTGAAACCCTATGTCAGAGACACTGAGAAGAAGCCCCAATGTTCCCTCCAGGCACTTTCAGTGTGGGTGCTTTCTCCACGTGGTTCCTGGTTTCACTGCGGCTCTGAAGAGAATGTTAGCAAAGAGGTAACCGGGACAGTGAAAACAGTACTCAAAGACAGGGAGAGCAAGCTCTCTCTTGGCACTTTGGATGTGGGACATACAGCGAGATGTTTGCTGCTTTTGCGTTTGGCTGTTGGGAGATTTACAGCACAAAGATATCTAGTTGATTTGAAGCAGTTCCGAGAAAGTCTAAACATAATCCCCACTTCTCCCTCCTGGCACTTTCCATGTGGGAGATATAGCAGGATGTATATTGGTTTTGAGGACAACTCAATGGACAGTGTAGGGAGAAAACCTCCTGGCTCCTTGAATGCCGTTTCTGGAGACACTGCGATCAATGTGGGAGATATGTCAAGATGTGTGTTTGTTTTGAGGACGGCTCTCTGGAGCGTCTTAGCAAAGAGGTCACACAGATAATCAGAGCAATTCTCAGAGACACTGAGAACAAGCTCCGCAATTCCCTCCTGGCACTTTCCCTGTAGGAGATACCACAAGACGTTTCTGTATATTGGGCACAGCGCTCTGCACGGTGTTAGCAGAGACTTTCCCGGGACAGTGAAACCCTATGTCAGAGACACTGAGAAGAAGCCCCAATGTTCCCTCCAGGCACTTTCAGTGTGGGTGCTTTCTCCACGTGGTTCCTGGTTTCACTGCAGCTCTGAAGAGAATGTTAGCAAAGAGGTAACCGGGACAGTGAAAACAGTACTCAAAGACAGGGAGAGCAAGCTCTCTCTTGGCACTTTGGATGTGGGACATACAGCGAGATGTTTGCTATTTTTGCGTTTGGCTGTTGGGAGATTTACAGCACAAAGATATCTAGTTGATTTGAAGCAGTTCCGAGAAAGTCTAAACATAATCCCCACTTCTCCCTCCTGGCACTTTCCATGTGGGAGATATAGCAGGATGTATATTGGTTTTGAGGACAACTCAATGGACAGTGTAGGGAGAAAAGGTCCTGGCTCCTTGAATGCCGTTTCTGGAGACACTGCGATCAATGTGGGAGATATGTCAAGATGTGTGTTTGTTTTGAGGACGGCTCTCTGGAGAGTCTTAGCAAAGAGGTCACACAGATAATCAGAGCAATTCTCAGAGACACTGAGAACAAGCTCCGCAATTCCCTCCTGGCACTTTCCCTGTAGGAGATACCGCAAGACGTTTCTGTATATTGGGCACAGCGCTCTGCACGGTGTTAGCAGAGACTTCCCGGGACAGTGAAACCCTATGTCAGAGACACTGAGAAGAAGCCCCAATGTTCCCTCCAGGCACTTTCAGTGTGGGTGCCTTCTCCACGTGGTTCCTGGTTTCAGTGCAGCTCTGAAGAGAATGTTAGCAAAGAGGTAACCGGGACAGTGAAAACAGTACTCAAAGACAGGGAGAGCAAGCTCTCTCTTGGCACTTTGGATGTGGGACATACAGCGAGATGTTTGCTGCTTTTGCGTTTGGCTGTTGGGAGATTTACAGCACAAAGATATCTAGTTGATTTGAAGCAGTTCCGAGAAAGTCTAAACATAATCCCCACTTCTCCCTCCTGGCACTTTCCATGTGGGAGATATAGCAGGATGTATATTGGTTTTGAGGACAACTCAATGGACAGTGTAGGAAGAAAAGCTCCTGGCTCCTTGAATGCCGTTTCTGGAGACACTGCGATCAATGTGGGAGATATGTCAAGATGTGTGTTTGTTTTGAGGACGGCTCTCTGGAGAGTCTTAGCAAAGAGGTCACAGGGATAATCAGAGCAATTCTCAGAGACACTGAGAACAAGCTCCGCAATTCCCTCCTGGCACTTTCCCTGTAGGAGATACCGCAAGACGTTTCTGTATATTGGGCACAGCGCTCTGCACGGTGTTAGCAGAGACTTTCCCGGGACAGTGAAACCCTATGTCAGAGACACTGAGAAGAAGCCCCAATGTTCCCTCCAGGCACTTTCAGTGTGGGTGCCTTCTCCACGTGGTTCCTGGTTTCACTGCGGCTCTGAAGAGAATGTTAGCAAAGAGGTAACCGGGACAGTGAAAACAGTACTCAAAGACAGGGAGAGCAAGCTCTCTCTTGGCACTTTGGATGTGGGACATACAGCAAGATGTTTGCTACTTTTGCGTTTGGCTGTTGGGAGATTTACAGCACAAAGATATCTAGTTGATTTGAAGCAGTTCCGAGAAAGTCTAAACATAATCCCCACTTCTCCCTCCTGGCACTTTCCATGTGGGAGATATAGCAGGATGTATATTGGTTTTGAGGACAACTCAATGGACAGTGTAGGGAGAAAACCTCCTGGCTCCTTGAATGCCGTTTCTGGAGACACTGCGATCAATGTGGGAGATATGTCAAGATGTGTGTTTGTTTTGAGGACGGCTCTCTGGAGAGTCTTAGCAAAGAGGTCACACAGATAATCAGAGCAATTCTCAGAGACACTGAGAACAAGCTCCGCAATTCCCTCCTGGCACTTTCCCTGTAGGAGATACCGCAAGACGTTTCTGTATATTGGGCACAGCGCTCTGCACGGTGTTAGCAGAGACTTCCCGGGACAGTGAAACCCTATGTCAGAGACACTGAGAAGAAGCCCCAATGTTCCCTCCAGGCACTTTCAGTGTGGGTGCCTTCTCCACGTGGTTCCTGGTTTCACTGCAGCTCTGAAGAGAATGTTAGCAAAGAGGTAACCGGGACAGTGAAAACAGTACTCAAAGACAGGGAGAGCAAGCTCTCTCTTGGCACTTTGGATGTGGGACATACAGCGAGATGTTTGCTGCTTTTGCGTTTGGCTGTTGGGAGATTTACAGCACAAAGATATCTAGTTGATTTGAAGCAGTTCCGAGAAAGTCTAAACATAATCCCCACTTCTCCCTCCTGGCACTTTCCATGTGGGAGATATAGCAGGATGTATATTGGTTTTGAGGACAACTCAATGGACAGTGTAGGGAGAAAACCTCCTGGCTCCTTGAATGCCGTTTCTGGAGACACTGCGATCAATGTGGGAGATATGTCAAGATGTGTGTTTGTTTTGAGGACGGCTCTCTGGAGAGTCTTAGCAAAGAGGTCACACAGATAATCAGAGCAATTCTCAGAGACACTGAGAACAAGCTCCGCAATTCCCTCCTGGCACTTTCCCTGTAGGAGATACCGCAAGACGTTTCTGTATATTGGGCACAGCGCTCTGCACGGTGTTAGCAGAGACTTCCCGGGACAGTGAAACCCTATGTCAGAGACACTGAGAAGAAGCCCCAATGTTCCCTCCAGGCACTTTCAGTGTGGGTGCCTTCTCCACGTGGTTCCTGGTTTCACTGCAGCTCTGAAGAGAATGTTAGCAAAGAGGTAACCGGGACAGTGAAAACAGTACTCAAAGACAGGGAGAGCAAGCTCTCTCTTGGCACTTTGGATGTGGGACATACAGCGAGATGTTTGCTGCTTTTGCGTTTGGCTGTTGGGAGATTTACAGCACAAAGATATCTAGTTGATTTGAAGCAGTTCCGAGAAAGTCTAAACATAATCCCCACTTCTCCCTCCTGGCACTTTCCATGTGGGAGATATAGCAGGATGTATATTGGTTTTGAGGACAACTCAATGGACAGTGTAGGGAGAAAACCTCCTGGCTCCTTGAATGCCGTTTCTGGAGACACTGCGATCAATGTGGGAGATATGTCAAGATGTGTGTTTGTTTTGAGGACGGCTCTCTGGAGAGTCTTAGCAAAGAGGTCACACAGATAATCAGAGCAATTCTCAGAGACACTGAGAACAAGCTCCACAATTCCCTCCTGGCACTTTCCCTGTAGGAGATACCGCAAGACGTTTCTGTATATTGGGCACAGCGCTCTGCACGGTGTTAGCAGAGACTTTCCCGGGACAGTGAAACCCTATGTCAGAGACACTGAGAAGAAGCCCCAATGTTCCCTCCAGGCACTTTCAGTGTGGGTGCCTTCTCCACGTGGTTCCTGGTTTCACTGCGGCTCTGAAGAGAATGTTAGCAAAGAGGTAACCGGGACAGTGAAAACAGTACTCAAAGACAGGGAGAGCAAGCTCTCTCTTGGCACTTTGGATGTGGGACATACAGCGAGATGTTTGCTACTTTTGCGTTTGGCTGTTGGGAGATTTACAGCACAAAGATATCTAGTTGATTTGAAGCAGTTCCGAGAAAGTCTAAACATAATCCCCACTTCTCCCTCCTGGCACTTTCCATGTGGGAGATATAGCAGGATGTATATTGGTTTTGAGGACAACTCAATGGACAGTGTAGGGAGAAAACCTCCTGGCTCCTTGAATGCCGTTTCTGGAGACACTGCGATCAATGTGGGAGATATGTCAAGATGTGTGTTTGTTTTGAGGACGGCTCTCTGGAGAGTCTTAGCAAAGAGGTCACACAGATAATCAGAGCAATTCTCAGAGACACTGAGAACAAGCTCCGCAATTCCCTCCTGGCACTTTCCCTGTAGGAGATACCGCAAGACGTTTCTGTATATTGGGCACAGCGCTCTGCACGGTGTTAGCAGAGACTTTCCCGGGACAGTGAAACCCTATGTCAGAGACACTGAGAAGAAGCCCCAATGTTCCCTCCAGGCACTTTCAGTGTGGCTGCCTTCTCCACGTGGTTCCTGGTTTCACTGCAGCTCTGAAGAGAATGTTAGCAAAGAGGTAACCGGGACAGTGAAAACAGTACTCAAAGACAGGGAGAGCAAGCTCTCTCTTGGCACTTTGGATGTGGGACATACAGCGAGATGTTTGCTGCTTTTGCGTTTGGCTGTTGGGAGATTTACAGCACAAAGATATCTAGTTGATTTGAAGCAGTTCCGAGAAAGTCTAAACATAATCCCCACTTCTCCCTCCTGGCACTTTCCATGTGGGAGATATAGCAGGATGTATATTGGTTTTGAGGACAACTCAATGGACAGTGTAGGGAGAAAAGGTCCTGGCTCCTTGAATGCCGTTTCTGGAGACACTGCGATCAATGTGGGAGATATGTCAAGATGTGTGTTGGTTTTGAGGACGGCTCTCTGGAGAGTCTTAGCAAAGAGGTCACACAGATAATCAGAGCAATTCTCAGAGACACTGAGAACAAGCTCCGCAATTCCCTCCTGGCACTTTCCCTGTAGGAGATACCGCAAGACGTTTCTGTATATTGGGCACAGCGCTCTGCACGGTGTTAGCAGAGACTTTCCCGGGACAGTGAAACCCTATGTCAGAGACACTGAGAAGAAGCCCCAATGTTCCCTCCAGGCACTTTCAGTGTGGGTGCCTTCTCCACGTGGTTCCTGGTTTCACTGCAGCTCTGAAGAGAATGTTAGCAAAGAGGTAACCGGGACAGTGAAAACAGTACTCAAAGACAGGGAGAGCAAGCTCTCTCTTGGCACTTTGGATGTGGGACATACAGCGAGATGTTTGCTGCTTTTGCGTTTGGCTGTTGGGAGATTTACAGCACAAAGATATCTAGTTGATTTGAAGCAGTTCCGAGAAAGTCTAAACATAATCCCCACTTCTCCCTCCTGGCACTTTCCATGTGGGAGATATAGCAGGATGTATATTGGTTTTGAGGACAACTCAATGGACAGTGTAGGGAGAAAAGGTCCTGGCTCCTTGAATGCCGTTTCTGGAGACACTGCGATCAATGTGGGAGATATGTCAAGATGTGTGTTTGTTTTGAGGACGGCTCTCTGGAGAGTCTTAGCAAAGAGGTCACACAGATAATCAGAGCAATTCTCAGAGACACTGAGAACAAGCTCCGCAATTCCCTCCTGGCACTTTCCCTGTAGGAGATACCGCAAGACGTTTCTGTATATTGGGCACAGCGCTCTGCACGGTGTTAGCAGAGACTTCCCGGGACAGTGAAACCCTATGTCAGAGACACTGAGAAGAAGCCCCAATGTTCCCTCCAGGCACTTTCAGTGTGGGTGCCTTCTCCACGTGGTTCCTGGTTTCACTGCAGCTCTGAAGAGAATGTTAGCAAAGAGGTAACCGGGACAGTGAAAACAGTACTCAAAGACAGGGAGAGCAAGCTCTCTCTTGGCACTTTGGATGTGGGACATACAGCGAGATGTTTGCTGCTTTTGCGTTTGGCTGTTGGGAGATTTACAGCACAAAGATATCTAGTTGATTTGAAGCAGTTCCGAGAAAGTCTAAACATAATCCCCACTTCTCCCTCCTGGCACTTTCCATGTGGGAGATATAGCAGGATGTATATTGGTTTTGAGGACAACTCAATGGACAGTGTAGGGAGAAAACCTCCTGGCTCCTTGAATGCCGTTTCTGGAGACACTGCGATCAATGTGGGAGATATGTCAAGATGTGTGTTTGTTTTGAGGACGGCTCTCTGGAGAGTCTTAGCAAAGAGGTCACACAGATAATCAGAGTAATTCTCAGAGACACTGAGAACAAGCTCTGCAATTCCCTCCTGGCACTTTCCCTGTAGGAGATACCGCAAGACGTTTCTGTATATTGGGCACAGCGCTCTGCACGGTGTTAGCAGAGACTTTCTCGGGACAGTGAAACCCTATGTCAGAGACACTGAGAAGAAGCCCCAATGTTCCCTCCAGGCACTTTCAGTGTGGGTGCCTTCTCCACGTGGTTCCTGGTTTCACTGCAGCTCTGAAGAGAATGTTAGCAAAGAGGTAACCGGGACAGTGAAAACAGTACTCAAAGACAGGGAGAGCAAGCTCTCTCTTGGCACTTTGGATGTGGGACATACAGCGAGATGTTTGCTGCTTTTGCGTTTCGCTGTTGGGAGATTTACAGCACAAAGATATCTAGTTGATTTGAAGCAGTTCCGAGAAAGTCTAAACATAATCCCCACTTCTCCCTCCTGGCACTTTCCATGTGGGAGATATAGCAGGATGTATATTGGTTTTGAGGACAACTCAATGGACAGTGTAGGGAGAAAAGGTCCTGGCTCCTTGAATGCCGTTTCTGGAGACACTGCGATCAATGTGGGAGATATGTCAAGATGTGTGTTTGTTTTGAGGATGGCTCTCTGGAGAGTCTTAGCAAAGAGGTCACACAGATAATCAGAGCAATTCTCAGAGACACTGAGAACAAGCTCCGCAATTCCCTCCTGGCACTTTCCCTGTAGGAGATACCGCAAGACGTTTCTGTATATTGGGCACAGCGCTCTGCACGGTGTTAGCAGAGACTTTCCCGGGACAGTGAAACCCTATGTCAGAGACACTGAGAAGAAGCCCCAATGTTCCCTCCAGGCACTTTCAGTGTGGGTGCCTTCTCCACGTGGTTCCTGGTTTCACTGCGGCTCTGAAGAGAATGTTAGCAAAGAGGTAACCGGGACAGTGAAAACAGTACTCAAAGACAGGGAGAGCAAGCTCTCTCTTGGCACTTTGGATGTGGGACATACAGCGAGATGTTTGCTGCTTTTGCGTTTGGCTGTTGGGAGATTTACAGCACAAAGATATCTAGTTGATTTGAAGCAGTTCCGAGAAAGTCTAAACATAATCCCCACTTCTCCCTCCTGGCACTTTCCATGTGGGAGATATAGCAGGATGTATATTGGTTTTGAGGACAACTCAATGGACAGTGTAGGGAGAAAAGGTCCTGGCTCCTTGAATGCCGTTTCTGGAGACACTGCGATCAATGTGGGAGATATGTCAAGATGTGTGTTGGTTTTGAGGACGGCTCTCTGGAGAGTCTTAGCAAAGAGGTCACACAGATAATCAGAGCAATTCTCAGAGACACTGAGAACAAGCTCCGCAATTCCCTCCTGGCACTTTCCCTGTAGGAGATACCGCAAGACGTTTCTGTATATTGGGCACAGCGCTCTGCACGGTGTTAGCAGAGACTTCCCGGGACAGTGAAACCCTATGTCAGAGACACTGAGAAGAAGCCCCAATGTTCCCTCCAGGCACTTTCAGTGTGGGTGCCTTCTCCACGTGGTTCCTGGTTTCACTGCAGCTCTGAAGAGAATGTTAGCAAAGAGGTAACCGGGACAGTGAAAACAGTACTCAAAGACAGGGAGAGCAAGCTCTCTCTTGGCACTTTGGATGTGGGACATACAGCGAGATGTTTGCTGCTTTTGCGTTTGGCTGTTGGGAGATTTACAGCACAAAGATATCTAGTTGATTTGAAGCAGTTCCGAGAAAGTCTAAACATAATCCCCACTTCTCCCTCCTGGCACTTTCCATGTGGGAGATATAGCAGGATGTATATTGGTTTTGAGGACAACTCAATGGACAGTGTAGGGAGAAAAGGTCCTGGCTCCTTGAATGCCGTTTCTGGAGACACTGCGATCAATGTGGGAGATATGTCAAGATGTGTGTTTGTTTTGAGGACGGCTCTCTGGAGAGTCTTAGCAAAGAGGTCACACAGATAATCAGAGCAATTCTCAGAGACACTGAGAACAAGCTCCGCAATTCCCTCCTGGCACTTTCCCTGTAGGAGATACCGCAAGACGTTTCTGTATATTGGGCACAGCGCTCTGCACGGTGTTAGCAGAGACTTTCCCGGGACAGTGAAACCCTATGTCAGAGACACTGAGAAGAAGCCCCAATGTTCCCTCCAGGCACTTTCAGTGTGGGTGCTTTCTCCACGTGGTTCCTGGTTTCACTGCGGCTCTGAAGAGAATGTTAGCAAAGAGGTAACCGGGACAGTGAAAACAGTACTCAAAGACAGGGAGAGCAAGCTCTCTCTTGGCACTTTGGATGTGGGACATACAGCGAGATGTTTGCTGCTTTTGCGTTTCGCTGTTGGGAGATTTACAGCACAAAGATATCTAGTTGATTTGAAGCAGTTCCGAGAAAGTCTAAACATAATCCCCACTTCTCCCTCCTGGCACTTTCCATGTGGGAGATATAGCAGGATGTATATTGGTTTTGAGGACAACTCAATGGACAGTGTAGGGAGAAAAGGTCCTGGCTCCTTGAATGCCGTTTCTGGAGACACTGCGATCAATGTGGGAGATATGTCAAGATGTGTGTTTGTTTTGAGGATGGCTCTCTGGAGAGTCTTAGCAAAGAGGTCACACAGATAATCAGAGCAATTCTCAGAGACACTGAGAACAAGCTCCGCAATTCCCTCCTGGCACTTTCCCTGTAGGAGATACCGCAAGACGTTTCTGTATATTGGGCACAGCGCTCTGCACGGTGTTAGCAGAGACTTTCCCGGGACAGTGAAACCCTATGTCAGAGACACTGAGAAGAAGCCCCAATGTTCCCTCCAGGCACTTTCAGTGTGGGTGCCTTCTCCACGTGGTTCCTGGTTTCACTGCAGCTCTGAAGAGAATGTTAGCAAAGAGGTAACCGGGACAGTGAAAACAGTACTCAAAGACAGGGAGAGCAAGCTCTCTCTTGGCACTTTGGATGTGGGACATACAGCGAGATGTTTGCTGCTTTTGCGTTTGGCTGTTGGGAGATTTACAGCACAAAGATATCTAGTTGATTTGAAGCAGTTCCGAGAAAGTCTAAACATAATCCCCACTTCTCCCTCCTGGCACTTTCCATGTGGGAGATATAGCAGGATGTATATTGGTTTTGAGGACAACTCAATGGACAGTGTAGGGAGAAAAGGTCCTGGCTCCTTGAATGCCGTTTCTGGAGACACTGCGATCAATGTGGGAGATATGTCAAGATGTGTGTTGGTTTTGAGGACGGCTCTCTGGAGAGTCTTAGCAAAGAGGTCACACAGATAATCAGAGCAATTCTCAGAGACACTGAGAACAAGCTCCGCAATTCCCTCCTGGCACTTTCCCTGTAGGAGATACCGCAAGACGTTTCTGTATATTGGGCACAGCGCTCTGCACGGTGTTAGCAGAGACTTCCCGGGACAGTGAAACCCTATGTCAGAGACACTGAGAAGAAGCCCCAATGTTCCCTCCAGGCACTTTCAGTGTGGGTGCCTTCTCCACGTGGTTCCTGGTTTCACTGCAGCTCTGAAGAGAATGTTAGCAAAGAGGTAACCGGGACAGTGAAAACAGTACTCAAAGACAGGGAGAGCAAGCTCTCTCTTGGCACTTTGGATGTGGGACATACAGCGAGATGTTTGCTGCTTTTGCGTTTGGCTGTTGGGAGATTTACAGCACAAAGATATCTAGTTGATTTGAAGCAGTTCCGAGAAAGTCTAAACATAATCCCCACTTCTCCCTCCTGGCACTTTCCATGTGGGAGATATAGCAGGATGTATATTGGTTTTGAGGACAACTCAATGGACAGTGTAGGGAGAAAAGGTCCTGGCTCCTTGAATGCCGTTTCTGGAGACACTGCGATCAATGTGGGAGATATGTCAAGATGTGTGTTTGTTTTGAGGACGGCTCTCTGGAGAGTCTTAGCAAAGAGGTCACACAGATAATCAGAGCAATTCTCAGAGACACTGAGAACAAGCTCCGCAATTCCCTCCTGGCACTTTCCCTGTAGGAGATACCGCAAGACGTTTCTGTATATTGGGCACAGCGCTCTGCACGGTGTTAGCAGAGACTTTCCCGGGACAGTGAAACCCTATGTCAGAGACACTGAGAAGAAGCCCCAATGTTCCCTCCAGGCACTTTCAGTGTGGGTGCTTTCTCCACGTGGTTCCTGGTTTCACTGCGGCTCTGAAGAGAATGTTAGCAAAGAGGTAACCGGGACAGTGAAAACAGTACTCAAAGACAGGGAGAGCAAGCTCTCTCTTGGCACTTTGGATGTGGGACATACAGCGAGATGTTTGCTGCTTTTGCGTTTCGCTGTTGGGAGATTTACAGCACAAAGATATCGAGTTGATTTGAAGCAGTTCCGAGAAAGTCTAAACATAATCCCCACTTCTCCCTCCTGGCACTTTCCATGTGGGAGATATAGCAGGATGTATATTGGTTTTGAGGACAACTCAATGGACAGTGTAGGGAGAAAAGGTCCTGGCTCCTTGAATGCCGTTTCTGGAGACACTGCGATCAATGTGGGAGATATGTCAAGATGTGTGTTTGTTTTGAGGATGGCTCTCTGGAGAGTCTTAGCAAAGAGGTCACACAGATAATCAGAGCAATTCTCAGAGACACTGAGAACAAGCTCCGCAATTCCCTCCTGGCACTTTCCCTGTAGGAGATACCGCAAGACGTTTCTGTATATTGGGCACAGCGCTCTGCACGGTGTTAGCAGAGACTTTCCCGGGACAGTGAAACCCTATGTCAGAGACACTGAGAAGAAGCCCCAATGTTCCCTCCAGGCACTTTCAGTGTGGGTGCCTTCTCCACGTGGTTCCTGGTTTCACTGCAGCTCTGAAGAGAATGTTAGCAAAGAGGTAACCGGGACAGTGAAAACAGTACTCAAAGACAGGGAGAGCAAGCTCTCTCTTGGCACTTTGGATGTGGGACATACAGCGAGATGTTTGCTGCTTTTGCGTTTCGCTGTTGGGAGATTTACAGCACAAAGATATCTAGTTGATTTGAAGCAGTTCCGAGAAAGTCTAAACATAATCCCCACTTCTCCCTCCTGGCACTTTCCATGTGGGAGATATAGCAGGATGTATATTGGTTTTGAGGACAACTCAATGGACAGTGTAGGGAGAAAAGGTCCTGGCTCCTTGAATGCCGTTTCTGGAGACACTGCGATCAATGTGGGAGATATGTCAAGATGTGTGTTGGTTTTGAGGACGGCTCTCTGGAGAGTCTTAGCAAAGAGGTCACACAGATAATCAGAGCAATTCTCAGAGACACTGAGAACAAGCTCCGCAATTCCCTCCTGGCACTTTCCCTGTAGGAGATACCGCAAGACGTTTCTGTATATTGGGCACAGCGCTCTGCACGGTGTTAGCAGAGACTTCCCGGGACAGTGAAACCCTATGTCAGAGACACTGAGAAGAAGCCCCAATGTTCCCTCCAGGCACTTTCAGTGTGGCTGCCTTCTCCACGTGGTTCCTGGTTTCACTGCAGCTCTGAAGAGAATGTTAGCAAAGAGGTAACCGGGACAGTGAAAACAGTACTCAAAGACAGGGAGAGCAAGCTCTCTCTTGGCACTTTGGATGTGGGACATACAGCGAGATGTTTGCTGCTTTTGCGTTTGGCTGTTGGGAGATTTACAGCACAAAGATATCTAGTTGATTTGAAGCAGTTCCGAGAAAGTCTAAACATAATCCCCACTTCTCCCTCCTGGCACTTTCCATGTGGGAGATATAGCAGGATGTATATTGGTTTTGAGGACAACTCAATGGACAGTGTAGGGAGAAAAGGTCCTGGCTCCTTGAATGCCGTTTCTGGAGACACTGCGATCAATGTGGGAGATATGTCAAGATGTGTGTTTGTTTTGAGGACGGCTCTCTGGAGAGTCTTAGCAAAGAGGTCACAGGGATAATCAGAGCAATTCTCAGAGACACTGAGAACAAGCTCCGCAATTCCCTCCTGGCACTTTCCCTGTAGGAGATACCGCAAGACGTTTCTGTATATTGGGCACAGCGCTCTGCACGGTGTTAGCAGAGACTTTCCCGGGACAGTGAAACCCTATGTCAGAGACACTGAGAAGAAGCCCCAATGTTCCCTCCAGGCACTTTCAGTGTGGGTGCCTTCTCCACGTGGTTCCTGGTTTCACTGCAGCTCTGAAGAGAATGTTAGCAAAGAGGTAACCGGGACAGTGAAAACAGTACTCAAAGACAGGGAGAGCAAGCTCTCTCTTGGCACTTTGGATGTGGGACATACAGCGAGATGTTTGCTGCTTTTGCGTTTGGCTGTTGGGAGATTTACAGCACAAAGATATCTAGTTGATTTGAAGCAGTTCCGAGAAAGTCTAAACATAATCCCCACTTCTCCCTCCTGGCACTTTCCATGTGGGAGATATAGCAGGATGTATATTGGTTTTGAGGACAACTCAATGGACAGTGTAGGGAGAAAAGGTCCTGGCTCCTTGAATGCCGTTTCTGGAGACACTGCGATCAATGTGGGAGATATGTCAAGATGTGTGTTGGTTTTGAGGACGGCTCTCTGGAGAGTCTTAGCAAAGAGGTCACACAGATAATCAGAGCAATTCTCAGAGACACTGAGAACAAGCTCCGCAATTCCCTCCTGGCACTTTCCCTGTAGGAGATACCGCAAGACGTTTCTGTATATTGGGCACAGCGCTCTGCACGGTGTTAGCAGAGACTTCCCGGGACAGTGAAACCCTATGTCAGAGACACTGAGAAGAAGCCCCAATGTTCCCTCCAGGCACTTTCAGTGTGGGTGCCTTCTCCACGTGGTTCCTGGTTTCACTGCAGCTCTGAAGAGAATGTTAGCAAAGAGGTAACCGGGACAGTGAAAACAGTACTCAAAGACAGGGAGAGCAAGCTCTCTCTTGGCACTTTGGATGTGGGACATACAGCGAGATGTTTGCTGCTTTTGCGTTTGGCTGTTGGGAGATTTACAGCACAAAGATATCTAGTTGATTTGAAGCAGTTCCGAGAAAGTCTAAACATAATCCCCACTTCTCCCTCCTGGCACTTTCCATGTGGGAGATATAGCAGGATGTATATTGGTTTTGAGGACAACTCAATGGACAGTGTAGGGAGAAAAGGTCCTGGCTCCTTGAATGCCGTTTCTGGAGACACTGCGATCAATGTGGGAGATATGTCAAGATGTGTGTTTGTTTTGAGGACGGCTCTCTGGAGAGTCTTAGCAAAGAGGTCACACAGATAATCAGAGCAATTCTCAGAGACACTGAGAACAAGCTCCGCAATTCCCTCCTGGCACTTTCCCTGTAGGAGATACCGCAAGACGTTTCTGTATATTGGGCACAGCGCTCTGCACGGTGTTAGCAGAGACTTTCCCGGGACAGTGAAACCCTATGTCAGAGACACTGAGAAGAAGCCCCAATGTTCCCTCCAGGCACTTTCAGTGTGGGTGCTTTCTCCACGTGGTTCCTGGTTTCACTGCGGCTCTGAAGAGAATGTTAGCAAAGAGGTAACCGGGACAGTGAAAACAGTACTCAAAGACAGGGAGAGCAAGCTCTCTCTTGGCACTTTGGATGTGGGACATACAGCGAGATGTTTGCTGCTTTTGCGTTTCGCTGTTGGGAGATTTACAGCACAAAGATATCGAGTTGATTTGAAGCAGTTCCGAGAAAGTCTAAACATAATCCCCACTTCTCCCTCCTGGCACTTTCCATGTGGGAGATATAGCAGGATGTATATTGGTTTTGAGGACAACTCAATGGACAGTGTAGGGAGAAAAGGTCCTGGCTCCTTGAATGCCGTTTCTGGAGACACTGCGATCAATGTGGGAGATATGTCAAGATGTGTGTTTGTTTTGAGGATGGCTCTCTGGAGAGTCTTAGCAAAGAGGTCACACAGATAATCAGAGCAATTCTCAGAGACACTGAGAACAAGCTCCGCAATTCCCTCCTGGCACTTTCCCTGTAGGAGATACCGCAAGACGTTTCTGTATATTGGGCACAGCGCTCTGCACGGTGTTAGCAGAGACTTTCCCGGGACAGTGAAACCCTATGTCAGAGACACTGAGAAGAAGCCCCAATGTTCCCTCCAGGCACTTTCAGTGTGGGTGCCTTCTCCACGTGGTTCCTGGTTTCACTGCAGCTCTGAAGAGAATGTTAGCAAAGAGGTAACCGGGACAGTGAAAACAGTACTCAAAGACAGGGAGAGCAAGCTCTCTCTTGGCACTTTGGATGTGGGACATACAGCGAGATGTTTGCTGCTTTTGCGTTTCGCTGTTGGGAGATTTACAGCACAAAGATATCTAGTTGATTTGAAGCAGTTCCGAGAAAGTCTAAACATAATCCCCACTTCTCCCTCCTGGCACTTTCCATGTGGGAGATATAGCAGGATGTATATTGGTTTTGAGGACAACTCAATGGACAGTGTAGGGAGAAAAGGTCCTGGCTCCTTGAATGCCGTTTCTGGAGACACTGCGATCAATGTGGGAGATATGTCAAGATGTGTGTTGGTTTTGAGGACGGCTCTCTGGAGAGTCTTAGCAAAGAGGTCACACAGATAATCAGAGCAATTCTCAGAGACACTGAGAACAAGCTCCGCAATTCCCTCCTGGCACTTTCCCTGTAGGAGATACCGCAAGACGTTTCTGTATATTGGGCACAGCGCTCTGCACGGTGTTAGCAGAGACTTCCCGGGACAGTGAAACCCTATGTCAGAGACACTGAGAAGAAGCCCCAATGTTCCCTCCAGGCACTTTCAGTGTGGGTGCCTTCTCCACGTGGTTCCTGGTTTCACTGCAGCTCTGAAGAGAATGTTAGCAAAGAGGTAACCGGGACAGTGAAAACAGTACTCAAAGACAGGGAGAGCAAGCTCTCTCTTGGCACTTTGGATGTGGGACATACAGCGAGATGTTTGCTGCTTTTGCGTTTGGCTGTTGGGAGATTTACAGCACAAAGATATCTAGTTGATTTGAAGCAGTTCCGAGAAAGTCTAAACATAATCCCCACTTCTCCCTCCTGGCACTTTCCATGTGGGAGATATAGCAGGATGTATATTGGTTTTGAGGACAACTCAATGGACAGTGTAGGGAGAAAAGGTCCTGGCTCCTTGAATGCCGTTTCTGGAGACACTGCGATCAATGTGGGAGATATGTCAAGATGTGTGTTTGTTTTGAGGACGGCTCTCTGGAGAGTCTTAGCAAAGAGGTCACACAGATAATCAGAGCAATTCTCAGAGACACTGAGAACAAGCTCCGCAATTCCCTCCTGGCACTTTCCCTGTAGGAGATACCGCAAGACGTTTCTGTATATTGGGCACAGCGCTCTGCACGGTGTTAGCAGAGACTTTCCCGGGACAGTGAAACCCTATGTCAGAGACACTGAGAAGAAGCCCCAATGTTCCCTCCAGGCACTTTCAGTGTGGGTGCTTTCTCCACGTGGTTCCTGGTTTCACTGCGGCTCTGAAGAGAATGTTAGCAAAGAGGTAACCGGGACAGTGAAAACAGTACTCAAAGACAGGGAGAGCAAGCTCTCTCTTGGCACTTTCGATGTGGGACATACAGCGAGATGTTTGCTGCTTTTGCGTTTGGCTGTTGGGAGGTTTACAGCACAAAGATATCTAGTTGATTTGAAGCAGTTCCGAGAAAGTCTAAACATAATCCCCACTTCTCCCTCCTGGCACTTTCCATGTGGGAGATATAGCAGGATGTATATTGGTTTTGAGGACAACTCAATGGACAGTGTAGGGAGAAAACCTCCTGGCTCCTTGAATGCCGTTTCTGGAGACACTGCGATCAATGTGGGAGATATGTCAAGATGTGTGTTTGTTTTGAGGACGGCTCTCTGGAGAGTCTTAGCAAAGAGGTCACACAGATAATCAGAGCAATTCTCAGAGACACTGAGAACAAGCTCCGCAATTCCCTCCTGGCACTTTCCCTGTAGGAGATACCGCTAGACGTTTCTGTATATTGGGCACAGCGCTCTGCACGGTGTTAGCAGAGACTTTCCCGGGACAGTGAAACCCTATGTCAGAGACACTGAGAAGAAGCCCCAATGTTCCCTCCAGGCACTTTCAGTGTGGGTGCTTTCTCCACGTGGTTCCTGGTTTCACTGCGGCTCTGAAGAGAATGTTAGCAAAGAGGTAACCGGGACAGTGAAAACAGTACTCAAAGACAGGGAGAGCAAGCTCTCTCTTGGCACTTTGGATGTGGGACATACAGCGAGATGTTTGCTGCTTTTGCGTTTGGCTGTTGGGAGATTTACAGCACAAAGATATCTAGTTGATTTGAAGCAGTTCCGAGAAAGTCTAAACATAATCCCCACTTCTCCCTCCTGGCACTTTCCATGTGGGAGATATAGCAGGATGTATATTGGTTTTGAGGACAACTCAATGGACAGTGTAGGGAGAAAACCTCCTGGCTCCTTGAATGCCGTTTCTGGAGACACTGCGATCAATGTGGGAGATATGTCAAGATGTGTGTTTGTTTTGAGGACGGCTCTCTGGAGAGTCTTAGCAAAGAGGTCACACAGATAATCAGAGCAATTCTCAGAGACACTGAGAACAAGCTCCGCAATTCCCTCCTGGCACTTTCCCTGTAGGAGATACCGCAAGACGTTTCTGTATATTGGGCACAGCGCTCTGCACGGTGTTAGCAGAGACTTTCCCGGGACAGTGAAACCCTATGTCAGAGACACTGAGAAGAAGCCCCAATGTTCCCTCCAGGCACTTTCAGTGTGGGTGCCTTCTCCACGTGGTTCCTGGTTTCACTGCGGCTCTGAAGAGAATGTTAGCAAAGAGGTAACCGGGACAGTGAAAACAGTACTCAAAGACAGGGAGAGCAAGCTCTCTCTTGGCACTTTGGATGTGGGACATACAGCGAGATGTTTGCTGCTTTTGCGTTTGGCTGTTGGGAGATTTACAGCACAAAGATATCTAGTTGATTTGAAGCAGTTCCGAGAAAGTCTAAACATAATCCCCACTTCTCCCTCCTGGCACTTTCCATGTGGGAGATATAGCAGGATGTATATTGGTTTTGAGGACAACTCAATGGACAGTGTAGGGAGAAAAGGTCCTGGCTCCTTGAATGCCGTTTCTGGAGACACTGCGATCAATGTGGGAGATATGTCAAGATGTGTGTTTGTTTTGAGGACGGCTCTCTGGAGAGTCTTAGCAAAGAGGTCACAGGGATAATCAGAGCAATTCTCAGAGACACTGAGAACAAGCTCCGCAATTCCCTCCTGGCACTTTCCCTGTAGGAGATACCGCAAGACGTTTCTGTATATTGGGCACAGCGCTCTGCACGGTGTTAGCAGAGACTTTCCCGGGACAGTGAAACCCTATGTCAGAGACACTGAGAAGAAGCCCCAATGTTCCCTCCAGGCACTTTCAGTGTGGCTGCCTTCTCCACGTGGTTCCTGGTTTCACTGCGGCTCTGAAGAGAATGCTAGCAAAGAGGTAACCGGGACAGTGAAAACAGTACTCAAAGACAGGGAGAGCAAGCTCTCTCTTGGCACTTTGGATGTGGGACATACAGCGAGATGTTTGCTGCTTTTGCGTTTGGCTGTTGGGAGATTTACAGCACAAAGATATCTAGTTGATTTGAAGCAGTTCCGAGAAAGTCTAAACATAATCCCCACTTCTCCCTCCTGGCACTTTCCATGTGGGAGATATAGCAGGATGTATATTGGTTTTGAGGACAACTCAATGGACAGTGTAGGGAGAAAAGGTCCTGGCTCCTTGAATGCCGTTTCTGGAGACACTGCGATCAATGTGGGAGATATGTCAAGATGTGTGTTTGTTTTGAGGACGGCTCTCTGGAGAGTCTTAGCAAAGAGGTCACAGGGATAATCAGAGCAATTCTCAGAGACACTGAGAACAAGCTCCGCAATTCCCTCCTGGCACTTTCCCTGTAGGAGATACCGCAAGACGTTTCTGTATATTGGGCACAGCGCTCTGCACGGTGTTAGCAGAGACTTTCCCGGGACAGTGAAACCCTATGTCAGAGACACTGAGAAGAAGCCCCAATGTTCCCTCCAGGCACTTTCAGTGTGGGTGCTTTCTCCACGTGGTTCCTGGTTTCACTGCGGCTCTGAAGAGAATGTTAGCAAAGAGGTAACCGGGACAGTGAAAACAGTACTCAAAGACAGGGAGAGCAAGCTCTCTCTTGGCACTTTGGATGTGGGACATACAGCGAGATGTTTGCTGCTTTTGCGTTTGGCTGTTGGGAGATTTACAGCACAAAGATATCGAGTTGATTTGAAGCAGTTCCGAGAAAGTCTAAACATAATCCCCACTTCTCCCTCCTGGCACTTTCCATGTGGGAGATATAGCAGGATGTATATTGGTTTTGAGGACAACTCAATGGACAGTGTAGGGAGAAAAGGTCCTGGCTCCTTGAATGCCGTTTCTGGAGACACTGCGATCAATGTGGGAGATATGTCAAGATGTGTGTTTGTTTTGAGGACGGCTCTCTGGAGAGTCTTAGCAAAGAGGTCACACAGATAATCAGAGCAATTCTCAGAGACACTGAGAACAAGCTCCACAATTCCCTCCTGGCACTTTCCCTGTAGGAGATACCGCAAGACGTTTCTGTATATTGGGCACAGCGCTCTGCACGGTGTTAGCAGAGACTTTCGCGGGACAGTGAAACCCTATGTCAGAGACACTGAGAAGAAGCCCCAATGTTCCCTCCAGGCACTTTCAGTGTGGGTGCTTTCTCCACGTGGTTCCTGGTTTCACTGCGGCTCTGAAGAGAATGTTAGCAAAGAGGTAACCGGGACAGTGAAAACAGTACTCAAAGACAGGGAGAGCAAGCTCTCTCTTGGCACTTTGGATGTGGGACATACAGCGAGATGTTTGCTGCTTTTGCGTTTGGCTGTTGGGAGATTTACAGCACAAAGATATCTAGTTGATTTGAAGCAGTTCCGAGAAAGTCTAAACATAATCCCCACTTCTCCCTCCTGGCACTTTCCATGTGGGAGATATAGCAGGATGTATATTGGTTTTGAGGACAACTCAATGGACAGTGTAGGGAGAAAAGGTCCTGGCTCCTTGAATGCCGTTTCTGGAGACACTGCGATCAATGTGGGAGATATGTCAAGATGTGTGTTTGTTTTGAGGACGGCTCTCTGGAGAGTCTTAGCAAAGAGGTCACACAGATAATCAGAGCAATTCTCAGAGACACTGAGAACAAGCTCCGCAATTCCCTCCTGGCACTTTCCCTGTAGGAGATACCGCAAGACGTTTCTGTATATTGGGCACAGCGCTCTGCACGGTGTTAGCAGAGACTTTCCCGGGACAGTGAAACCCTATGTCAGAGACACTGAGAAGAAGCCCCAATGTTCCCTCCAGGCACTTTCAGTGTGGGTGCTTTCTCCACGTGGTTCCTGGTTTCACTGCGGCTCTGAAGAGAATGTTAGCAAAGAGGTAACCGGGACAGTGAAAACAGTACTCAAAGACAGGGAGAGCAAGCTCTCTCTTGGCACTTTGGATGTGGGACATACAGCGAGATGTTTGCTGCTTTTGCGTTTGGCTGTTGGGAGATTTACAGCACAAAGATATCTAGTTGATTTGAAGCAGTTCCGAGAAAGTCTAAACATAATCCCCACTTCTCCCTCCTGGCACTTTCCATGTGGGAGATATAGCAGGATGTATATTGGTTTTGAGGACAACTCAATGGACAGTGTAGGGAGAAAACCTCCTGGCTCCTTGAATGCCGTTTCTGGAGACACTGCGATCAATGTGGGAGATATGTCAAGATGTGTGTTTGTTTTGAGGACGGCTCTCTGGAGAGTCTTAGCAAAGAGGTCACAGGGATAATCAGAGCAATTCTCAGAGACACTGAAAACAAGCTCCGCAATTCCCTCCTGGCACTTTCCCTGTAGGAGATACCGCAAGACGTTTCTGTATATTGGGCACAGCGCTCTGCACGGTGTTAGCAGAGACTTTCCCGGGACAGTGAAACCCTATGTCAGAGACACTGAGAAGAAGCCCCAATGTTCCCTCCAGGCACTTTCAGTGTGGCTGCCTTCTCCACGTGGTTCCTGGTTTCACTGCAGCTCTGAAGAGAATGTTAGCAAAGAGGTAACCGGGACAGTGAAAACAGTACTCAAAGACAGGGAGAGCAAGCTCTCTCTTGGCACTTTGGATGTGGGACATACAGCGAGATGTTTGCTGCTTTTGCGTTTGGCTGTTGGGAGATTTACAGCACAAAGATATCTAGTTGATTTGAAGCAGTTCCGAGAAAGTCTAAACATAATCCCCACTTCTCCCACCTGGCACTTTCCATGTGGGAGATATAGCAGGATGTATATTGGTTTTGAGGACAACTCAATGGACAGTGTAGGGAGAAAACCTCCTGGCTCCTTGAATGCCGTTTCTGGAGACACTGCGATCAATGTGGGAGATATGTCAAGATGTGTGTTTGTTTTGAGGACGGCTCTCTGGAGAGTCTTAGCAAAGAGGTCACACAGATAATCAGAGCAATTCTCAGAGACACTGAGAACAAGCTCCGCAATTCCCTCCTGGCACTTTCCCTGTAGGAGATACCGCAAGACGTTTCTGTATATTGGGCACAGCGCTCTGCACGGTGTTAGCAGAGACTTTCCCGGGACAGTGAAACCCTATGTCAGAGACACTGAGAAGAAGCCCCAATGTTCCCTCCAGGCACTTTCAGTGTGGGTGCCTTCTCCACGTGGTTCCTGGTTTCACTGCGGCTCTGAAGAGAATGTTAGCAAAGAGGTAACCGGGACAGTGAAAACAGTACTCAAAGACAGGGAGAGCAAGCTCTCTCTTGGCACTTTGGATGTGGGACATACAGCGAGATGTTTGCTGCTTTTGCGTTTGGCTGTTGGGAGATTTACAGCACAAAGATATCTAGTTGATTTGAAGCAGTTCCGAGAAAGTCTAAACATAATCCCCACTTCTCCCTCCTGGCACTTTCCATGTGGGAGATATAGCAGGATGTATATTGGTTTTGAGGACAACTCAATGGACAGTGTAGGGAGAAAACCTCCTGGCTCCTTGAATGCCGTTTCTGGAGACACTGCGATCAATGTGGGAGATATGTCAAGATGTGTGTTTGTTTTGAGGACGGCTCTCTGGAGAGTCTTAGCAAAGAGGTCACACAGATAATCAGAGCAATTCTCAGAGACACTGAGAACAAGCTCCGCAGTTCCCTCCTGGCACTTTCCCTGTAGGAGATACCGCAAGACGTTTCTGTATATTGGGCACAGCGCTCTGCACGGTGTTAGCAGAGACTTTCCCGGGACAGTGAAACCCTATGTCAGAGACACTGAGAAGAAGCCCCAATGTTCCCTCCAGGCACTTTCAGTGTGGGTGCTTTCTCCACGTGGTTCCTGGTTTCACTGCGGCTCTGAAGAGAATGTTAGCAAAGAGGTAACCGGGACAGTGAAAACAGTACTCAAAGACAGGGAGAGCAAGCTCTCTCTTGGCACTTTGGATGTGGGACATACAGCGAGATGTTTGCTGCTTTTGCGTTTGGCTGTTGGGAGATTTACAGCACAAAGATATCTAGTTGATTTGAAGCAGTTCCGAGAAAGTCTAAACATAATCCCCACTTCTCCCTCCTGGCACTTTCCATGTGGGAGATATAGCAGGATGTATATTGGTTTTGAGGACAACTCAATGGACAGTGTAGGGAGAAAAGGTCCTGGCTCCTTGAATGCCGTTTCTGGAGACACTTCGATCAATGTGGGAGATATGTCAAGATGTGTGTTGGTTTTGAGGACGGCTCTCTGGAGAGTCTTAGCAAAGAGGTCACAGGGATAATCAGAGCAATTCTCAGAGACACTGAGAACAAGCTCCGCAATTCCCTCCTGGCACTTTCCCTGTAGGAGATACCGCAAGACGTTTCTGTATATTGGGCACAGCGCTCTGCACGGTGTTAGCAGAGACTTTCCCGGGACAGTGAAACCCTATGTCAGAGACACTGAGAAGAAGCCCCAATGTTCCCTCCAGGCACTTTCAGTGTGGCTGCCTTCTCCACGTGGTTCCTGGTTTCACTGCGGCTCTGAAGAGAATGTTAGCAAAGAGGTAACCGGGACAGTGAAAACAGTACTCAAAGACAGGGAGAGCAAGCTCTCTCTTGGCACTTTGGATGTGGGACATACAGCGAGATGTTTGCTGCTTTTGCGTTTGGCTGTTGGGAGATTTACAGCACAAAGATATCTAGTTGATTTGAAGCAGTTCCGAGAAAGTCTAAACATAATCCCCACTTCTCCCTCCTGGCACTTTCCATGTGGGAGATATAGCAGGATGTATATTGGTTTTGAGGACAACTCAATGGACAGTGTAGGAAGAAAAGGTCCTGGCTCCTTGAATGCCGTTTCTGGAGACACTGCGATCAATGTGGGAGATATGTCAAGATGTGTGTTTGTTTTGAGGACGGCTCTCTGGAGAGTCTTAGCAAAGAGGTCACACAGATAATCAGAGCAATTCTCAGAGACACTGAAAACAAGCTCCGCAATTCCCTCCTGGCACTTTCCCTGTAGGAGATACCGCAAGACGTTTCTGTATATTGGGCACAGCGCTCTGCACGGTGTTAGCAGAGACTTTCCCGGGAC
The DNA here is from genome assembly GCF_964199755.1 of Larus michahellis. NCBI lineage: Eukaryota > Metazoa > Chordata > Aves > Charadriiformes > Laridae > Larus > Larus michahellis. Next base: position 1,347,040 of record NW_027436161.1, on the reverse strand, counting down.
AGTGAAACCCTATGTCAGAGACACTGAGAAGAAGCCCCAATGTTCCCTCCAGGCACTTTCAGTGTGGCTGCCTTCTCCACGTGGTTCCTGGTTTCACTGCAGCTCTGAAGAGAATGTTAGCAAAGAGGTAACCGGGACAGTGAAAACAGTACTCAAAGACAGGGAGAGCAAGCTCTCTCTTGGCACTTTGGATGTGGGACATACAGCGAGATGTTTGCTGCTTTTGCGTTTGGCTGTTGGGAGATTTACAGCACAAAGATATCTAGTTGATTTGAAGCAGTTCCGAGAAAGTCTAAACATAATCCCCACTTCTCCCACCTGGCACTTTCCATGTGGGAGATATAGCAGGATGTATATTGGTTTTGAGGACAACTCAATGGACAGTGTAGGGAGAAAACCTCCTGGCTCCTTGAATGCCGTTTCTGGAGACACTGCGATCAATGTGGGAGATATGTCAAGATGTGTGTTTGTTTTGAGGACGGCTCTCTGGAGAGTCTTAGCAAAGAGGTCACACAGATAATCAGAGCAATTCTCAGAGACACTGAGAACAAGCTCCGCAATTCCCTCCTGGCACTTTCCCTGTAGGAGATACCGCAAGACGTTTCTGTATATTGGGCACAGCGCTCTGCACGGTGTTAGCAGAGACTTTCCCGGGACAGTGAAACCCTATGTCAGAGACACTGAGAAGAAGCCCCAATGTTCCCTCCAGGCACTTTCAGTGTGGGTGCCTTCTCCACGTGGTTCCTGGTTTCACTGCGGCTCTGAAGAGAATGTTAGCAAAGAGGTAACCGGGACAGTGAAAACAGTACTCAAAGACAGGGAGAGCAAGCTCTCTCTTGGCACTTTGGATGTGGGACATACAGCGAGATGTTTGCTGCTTTTGCGTTTGGCTGTTGGGAGATTTACAGCACAAAGATATCTAGTTGATTTGAAGCAGTTCCGAGAAAGTCTAAACATAATCCCCACTTCTCCCTCCTGGCACTTTCCATGTGGGAGATATAGCAGGATGTATATTGGTTTTGAGGACAACTCAATGGACAGTGTAGGGAGAAAACCTCCTGGCTCCTTGAATGCCGTTTCTGGAGACACTGCGATCAATGTGGGAGATATGTCAAGATGTGTGTTTGTTTTGAGGACGGCTCTCTGGAGAGTCTTAGCAAAGAGGTCACACAGATAATCAGAGCAATTCTCAGAGACACTGAGAACAAGCTCCGCAGTTCCCTCCTGGCACTTTCCCTGTAGGAGATACCGCAAGACGTTTCTGTATATTGGGCACAGCGCTCTGCACGGTGTTAGCAGAGACTTTCCCGGGACAGTGAAACCCTATGTCAGAGACACTGAGAAGAAGCCCCAATGTTCCCTCCAGGCACTTTCAGTGTGGGTGCTTTCTCCACGTGGTTCCTGGTTTCACTGCGGCTCTGAAGAGAATGTTAGCAAAGAGGTAACCGGGACAGTGAAAACAGTACTCAAAGACAGGGAGAGCAAGCTCTCTCTTGGCACTTTGGATGTGGGACATACAGCGAGATGTTTGCTGCTTTTGCGTTTGGCTGTTGGGAGATTTACAGCACAAAGATATCTAGTTGATTTGAAGCAGTTCCGAGAAAGTCTAAACATAATCCCCACTTCTCCCTCCTGGCACTTTCCATGTGGGAGATATAGCAGGATGTATATTGGTTTTGAGGACAACTCAATGGACAGTGTAGGGAGAAAAGGTCCTGGCTCCTTGAATGCCGTTTTTGGAGACACTGCGATCAATGTGGGAGATATGTCAAGATGTGTGTTTGTTTTGAGGACGGCTCTCTGGAGAGTCTTAGCAAAGAGGTCACACAGATAATCAGAGCAATTCTCAGAGACACTGAGAACAAGCTCCGCAATTCCCTCCTGGCACTTTCCCTGTAGGAGATACCGCAAGACGTTTCTGTATATTGGGCACAGCGCTCTGCACGGTGTTAGCAGAGACTTTCCCGGGACAGTGAAACCCTATGTCAGAGACACTGAGAAGAAGCCCCAATGTTCCCTCCAGGCACTTTCAGTGTGGGTGCTTTCTCCACGTGGTTCCTGGTTTCACTGCGGCTCTGAAGAGAATGTTAGCAAAGAGGTAACCGGGACAGTGAAAACAGTACTCAAAGACAGGGAGAGCAAGCTCTCTCTTGGCACTTTGGATGTGGGACATACAGCGAGATGTTTGGTGCTTTTGCGTTTGGCTGTTGGGAGATTTACAGCACAAAGATATCGAGTTGATTTGAAGCAGTTCCGAGAAAGTCTAAACATAATCCCCACTTCTCCCTCCTGGCACTTTCCATGTGGGAGATATAGCAGGATGTATATTGGTTTTGAGGACAACTCAATGGACAGTGTAGGGAGAAAAGGTCCTGGCTCCTTGAATGCCGTTTCTGGAGACACTGCGATCAATGTGGGAGATATGTCAAGATGTGTGTTTGTTTTGAGGACGGCTCTCTGGAGAGTCTTAGCAAAGAGGTCACACAGATAATCAGAGCAATTCTCAGAGACACTGAGAACAAGCTCCACAATTCCCTCCTGGCACTTTCCCTGTAGGAGATACCGCAAGACGTTTCTGTATATTGGGCACAGCGCTCTGCACGGTGTTAGCAGAGACTTTCCCGGGACAGTGAAACCCTATGTCAGAGACACTGAGAAGAAGCCCCAATGTTCCCTCCAGGCACTTTCAGTGTGGGTGCCTTCTCCACGTGGTTCCTGGTTTCACTGCGGCTCTGAAGAGAATGTTAGCAAAGAGGTAACCGGGACAGTGAAAACAGTACTCAAAGACAGGGAGAGCAAGCTCTCTCTTGGCACTTTGGATGTGGGACATACAGCGAGATGTTTGCTGCTTTTGCGTTTGGCTGTTGGGAGATTTACAGCACAAAGATATCTAGTTGATTTGAAGCAGTTCCGAGAAAGTCTAAACATAATCCCCACTTCTCCCTCCTGGCACTTTCCATGTGGGAGATATAGCAGGATGTATATTGGTTTTGAGGACAACTCAATGGACAGTGTAGGGAGAAAACCTCCTGGCTCCTTGAATGCCGTTTCTGGAGACACTGCGATCAATGTGGGAGATATGTCAAGATGTGTGTTTGTTTTGAGGACGGCTCTCTGGAGAGTCTTAGCAAAGAGGTCACAGGGATAATCAGAGCAATTCTCAGAGACACTGAGAACAAGCTCCGCAATTCCCTCCTGGCACTTTCCCTGTAGGAGATACCGCAAGACGTTTCTGTATATTGGGCACAGCGCTCTGCACGGTGTTAGCAGAGACTTTCCCGGGACAGTGAAACCCTATGTCAGAGACACTGAGAAGAAGCCCCAATGTTCCCTCCAGGCACTTTCAGTGTGGCTGCCTTCTCCACGTGGTTCCTGGTTTCACTGCAGCTCTGAAGAGAATGTTAGCAAAGAGGTAACCGGGACAGTGAAAACAGTACTCAAAGACAGGGAGAGCAAGCTCTCTCTTGGCACTTTGGATGTGGGACATACAGCGAGATGTTTGCTGCTTTTGCGTTTGGCTGTTGGGAGATTTACAGCACAAAGATATCTAGTTGATTTGAAGCAGTTCCGAGAAAGTCTAAACATAATCCCCACTTCTCCCTCCTGGCACTTTCCATGTGGGAGATATAGCAGGATGTATATTGGTTTTGAGGACAACTCAATGGACAGTGTAGGGAGAAAAGGTCCTGGCTCCTTGAATGCCGTTTTTGGAGACACTGCGATCAATGTGGGAGATATGTCAAGATGTGTGTTTGTTTTGAGGACGGCTCTCTGGAGAGTCTTAGCAAAGAGGTCACACAGATAATCAGAGCAATTCTCAGAGACACTGAGAACAAGCTCCGCAATTCCCTCCTGGCACTTTCCCTGTAGGAGATACCGCAAGACGTTTCTGTATATTGGGCACAGCGCTCTGCACGGTGTTAGCAGAGACTTTCCCGGGACAGTGAAACCCTATGTCAGAGACACTGAGAAGAAGCCCCAATGTTCCCTCCAGGCACTTTCAGTGTGGGTGCTTTCTCCACGTGGTTCCTGGTTTCACTGCGGCTCTGAAGAGAATGTTAGCAAAGAGGTAACCGGGACAGTGAAAACAGTACTCAAAGACAGGGAGAGCAAGCTCTCTCTTGGCACTTTGGATGTGGGACATACAGCGAGATGTTTGCTGCTTTTGCGTTTGGCTGTTGGGAGATTTACAGCACAAAGATATCTAGTTGATTTGAAGCAGTTCCGAGAAAGTCTAAACATAATCCCCACTTCTCCCTCCTGGCACTTTCCATGTGGGAGATATAGCAGGATGTATATTGGTTTTGAGGACAACTCAATGGACAGTGTAGGGAGAAAAGGTCCTGGCTCCTTGAATGCCGTTTCTGGAGACACTGCGATCAATGTGGGAGATATGTCAAGATGTGTGTTTGTTTTGAGGACGGCTCTCTGGAGAGTCTTAGCAAAGAGGTCACACAGATAATCAGAGCAATTCTCAGAGACACTGAGAACAAGCTCCGCAATTCCCTCCTGGCACTTTCCCTGTAGGAGATACCGCAAGACGTTTCTGTATATTGGGCACAGCGCTCTGCACGGTGTTAGCAGAGACTTTCCCGGGACAGTGAAACCCTATGTCAGAGACACTGAGAAGAAGCCCCAATGTTCCCTCCAGGCACTTTCAGTGTGGGTGCTTTCTCCACGTGGTTCCTGGTTTCACTGCGGCTCTGAAGAGAATGTTAGCAAAGAGGTAACCGGGACAGTGAAAACAGTACTCAAAGACAGGGAGAGCAAGCTCTCTCTTGGCACTTTGGATGTGGGACATACAGCGAGATGTTTGGTGCTTTTGCGTTTGGCTGTTGGGAGATTTACAGCACAAAGATATCGAGTTGATTTGAAGCAGTTCCGAGAAAGTCTAAACATAATCCCCACTTCTCCCTCCTGGCACTTTCCATGTGGGAGATATAGCAGGATGTATATTGGTTTTGAGGACAACTCAATGGACAGTGTAGGGAGAAAAGGTCCTGGCTCCTTGAATGCCGTTTCTGGAGACACTGCGATCAATGTGGGAGATATGTCAAGATGTGTGTTTGTTTTGAGGACGGCTCTCTGGAGAGTCTTAGCAAAGAGGTCACACAGATAATCAGAGCAATTCTCAGAGACACTGAGAACAAGCTCCACAATTCCCTCCTGGCACTTTCCCTGTAGGAGATACCGCAAGACGTTTCTGTATATTGGGCACAGCGCTCTGCACGGTGTTAGCAGAGACTTTCCCGGGACAGTGAAACCCTATGTCAGAGACACTGAGAAGAAGCCCCAATGTTCCCTCCAGGCACTTTCAGTGTGGCTGCCTTCTCCACGTGGTTCCTGGTTTCACTGCGGCTCTGAAGAGAATGTTAGCAAAGAGGTAACCGGGACAGTGAAAACAGTACTCAAAGACAGGGAGAGCAAGCTCTCTCTTGGCACTTTGGATGTGGGACATACAGCGAGATGTTTGCTGCTTTTGCGTTTGGCTGTTGGGAGATTTACAGCACAAAGATATCTAGTTGATTTGAAGCAGTTCCGAGAAAGTCTAAACATAATCCCCACTTCTCCCTCCTGGCACTTTCCATGTGGGAGATATAGCAGGATGTATATTGGTTTTGAGGACAACTCAATGGACAGTGTAGGGAGAAAACCTCCTGGCTCCTTGAATGCCGTTTCTGGAGACACTGCGATCAATGTGGGAGATATGTCAAGATGTGTGTTTGTTTTGAGGACGGCTCTCTGGAGAGTCTTAGCAAAGAGGTCACAGGGATAATCAGAGCAATTCTCAGAGACACTGAGAACAAGCTCCGCAATTCCCTCCTGGCACTTTCCCTGTAGGAGATACCGCAAGACGTTTCTGTATATTGGGCACAGCGCTCTGCACGGTGTTAGCAGAGACTTTCCCGGGACAGTGAAACCCTATGTCAGAGACACTGAGAAGAAGCCCCAATGTTCCCTCCAGGCACTTTCAGTGTGGCTGCCTTCTCCACGTGGTTCCTGGTTTCACTGCAGCTCTGAAGAGAATGTTAGCAAAGAGGTAACCGGGACAGTGAAAACAGTACTCAAAGACAGGGAGAGCAAGCTCTCTCTTGGCACTTTGGATGTGGGACATACAGCGAGATGTTTGCTGCTTTTGCGTTTGGCTGTTGGGAGATTTACAGCACAAAGATATCTAGTTGATTTGAAGCAGTTCCGAGAAAGTCTAAACATAATCCCCACTTCTCCCTCCTGGCACTTTCCATGTGGGAGATATAGCAGGATGTATATTGGTTTTGAGGACAACTCAATGGACAGTGTAGGGAGAAAAGGTCCTGGCTCCTTGAATGCCGTTTTTGGAGACACTGCGATCAATGTGGGAGATATGTCAAGATGTGTGTTTGTTTTGAGGACGGCTCTCTGGAGAGTCTTAGCAAAGAGGTCACACAGATAATCAGAGCAATTCTCAGAGACACTGAGAACAAGCTCCGCAATTCCCTCCTGGCACTTTCCCTGTAGGAGATACCGCAAGACGTTTCTGTATATTGGGCACAGCGCTCTGCACGGTGTTAGCAGAGACTTTCCCGGGACAGTGAAACCCTATGTCAGAGACACTGAGAAGAAGCCCCAATGTTCCCTCCAGGCACTTTCAGTGTGGGTGCTTTCTCCACGTGGTTCCTGGTTTCACTGCGGCTCTGAAGAGAATGTTAGCAAAGAGGTAACCGGGACAGTGAAAACAGTACTCAAAGACAGGGAGAGCAAGCTCTCTCTTGGCACTTTGGATGTGGGACATACAGCGAGATGTTTGGTGCTTTTGCGTTTGGCTGTTGGGAGATTTACAGCACAAAGATATCGAGTTGATTTGAAGCAGTTCCGAGAAAGTCTAAACATAATCCCCACTTCTCCCTCCTGGCACTTTCCATGTGGGAGATATAGCAGGATGTATATTGGTTTTGAGGACAACTCAATGGACAGTGTAGGGAGAAAAGGTCCTGGCTCCTTGAATGCCGTTTCTGGAGACACTGCGATCAATGTGGGAGATATGTCAAGATGTGTGTTTGTTTTGAGGACGGCTCTCTGGAGAGTCTTAGCAAAGAGGTCACACAGATAATCAGAGCAATTCTCAGAGACACTGAGAACAAGCTCCACAATTCCCTCCTGGCACTTTCCCTGTAGGAGATACCGCAAGACGTTTCTGTATATTGGGCACAGCGCTCTGCACGGTGTTAGCAGAGACTTTCCCGGGACAGTGAAACCCTATGTCAGAGACACTGAGAAGAAGCCCCAATGTTCCCTCCAGGCACTTTCAGTGTGGCTGCCTTCTCCACGTGGTTCCTGGTTTCACTGCGGCTCTGAAGAGAATGTTAGCAAAGAGGTAACCGGGACAGTGAAAACAGTACTCAAAGACAGGGAGAGCAAGCTCTCTCTTGGCACTTTGGATGTGGGACATACAGCGAGATGTTTGCTGCTTTTGCGTTTGGCTGTTGGGAGATTTACAGCACAAAGATATCTAGTTGATTTGAAGCAGTTCCGAGAAAGTCTAAACATAATCCCCACTTCTCCCTCCTGGCACTTTCCATGTGGGAGATATAGCAGGATGTATATTGGTTTTGAGGACAACTCAATGGACAGTGTAGGGAGAAAACCTCCTGGCTCCTTGAATGCCGTTTCTGGAGACACTGCGATCAATGTGGGAGATATGTCAAGATGTGTGTTTGTTTTGAGGACGGCTCTCTGGAGAGTCTTAGCAAAGAGGTCACAGGGATAATCAGAGCAATTCTCAGAGACACTGAGAACAAGCTCCGCAATTCCCTCCTGGCACTTTCCCTGTAGGAGATACCGCAAGACGTTTCTGTATATTGGGCACAGCGCTCTGCACGGTGTTAGCAGAGACTTTCCCGGGACAGTGAAACCCTATGTCAGAGACACTGAGAAGAAGCCCCAATGTTCCCTCCAGGCACTTTCAGTGTGGCTGCCTTCTCCACGTGGTTCCTGGTTTCACTGCAGCTCTGAAGAGAATGTTAGCAAAGAGGTAACCGGGACAGTGAAAACAGTACTCAAAGACAGGGAGAGCAAGCTCTCTCTTGGCACTTTGGATGTGGGACATACAGCGAGATGTTTGCTGCTTTTGCGTTTGGCTGTTGGGAGATTTACAGCACAAAGATATCTAGTTGATTTGAAGCAGTTCCGAGAAAGTCTAAACATAATCCCCACTTCTCCCTCCTGGCACTTTCCATGTGGGAGATATAGCAGGATGTATATTGGTTTTGAGGACAACTCAATGGACAGTGTAGGGAGAAAAGGTCCTGGCTCCTTGAATGCCGTTTCTGGAGACACTGCGATCAATGTGGGAGATATGTCAAGATGTGTGTTTGTTTTGAGGACGGCTCTCTGGAGAGTCTTAGCAAAGAGGTCACAGGGATAATCAGAGCAATTCTCAGAGACACTGAGAACAAACTCCGCAATTCCCTCCTGGCACTTTCCCTGTAGGAGATACCGCAAGACGTTTCTGTATATTGGGCACAGCGCTCTGCACGGTGTTAGCAGAGACTTTCCCGGGACAGTGAAACCCTATGTCAGAGACACTGAGAAGAAGCCCCAATGTTCCCTCCAGGCACTTTCAGTGTGGCTGCCTTCTCCACGTGGTTCCTGGTTTCACTGCAGCTCTGAAGAGAATGTTAGCAAAGAGGTAACCGGGACAGTGAAAACAGTACTCAAAGACAGGGAGAGCAAGCTCTCTCTTGGCACTTTGGATGTGGGACATACAGCGAGATGTTTGCTGCTTTTGCGTTTGGCTGTTGGGAGATTTACAGCACAAAGATATCTAGTTGATTTGAAGCAGTTCCGAGAAAGTCTAAACATAATCCCCACTTCTCCCTCCTGGCACTTTCCATGTGGGAGATATAGCAGGATGTATATTGGTTTTGAGGACAACTCAATGGACAGTGTAGGGAGAAAACCTCCTGGCTCCTTGAATGCCGTTTCTGGAGACACTGCGATCAATGTGGGAGATATGTCAAGATGTGTGTTTGTTTTGAGGACGGCTCTCTGGAGAGTCTTAGCAAAGAGGTCACACAGATAATCAGAGCAATTCTCAGAGACACTGAGAACAAGCTCCGCAGTTCCCTCCTGGCACTTTCCCTGTAGGAGATACCGCAAGACGTTTCTGTATATTGGGCACAGCGCTCTGCACGGTGTTAGCAGAGACTTTCCCGGGACAGTGAAACCCTATGTCAGAGACACTGAGAAGAAGCCCCAATGTTCCCTCCAGGCACTTTCAGTGTGGGTGCTTTCTCCACGTGGTTCCTGGTTTCACTGCGGCTCTGAAGAGAATGTTAGCAAAGAGGTAACCGGGACAGTGAAAACAGTACTCAAAGACAGGGAGAGCAAGCTCTCTCTTGGCACTTTGGATGTGGGACATACAGCGAGATGTTTGCTGCTTTTGCGTTTGGCTGTTGGGAGATTTACAGCACAAAGATATCTAGTTGATTTGAAGCAGTTCCGAGAAAGTCTAAACATAATCCCCACTTCTCCCTCCTGGCACTTTCCATGTGGGAGATATAGCAGGATGTATATTGGTTTTGAGGACAACTCAATGGACAGTGTAGGGAGAAAACCTCCTGGCTCCTTGAATGCCGTTTTTGGAGACACTGCGATCAATGTGGGAGATATGTCAAGATGTGTGTTTGTTTTGAGGACGGCTCTCTGGAGAGTCTTAGCAAAGAGGTCACACAGATAATCAGAGCAATTCTCAGAGACACTGAGAACAAGCTCCGCAATTCCCTCCTGGCACTTTCCCTGTAGGAGATACCGCAAGACGTTTCTGTATATTGGGCACAGCGCTCTGCACGGTGTTAGCAGAGACTTTCCCGGGACAGTGAAACCCTATGTCAGAGACACTGAGAAGAAGCCCCAATGTTCCCTCCAGGCACTTTCAGTGTGGGTGCTTTCTCCACGTGGTTCCTGGTTTCACTGCGGCTCTGAAGAGAATGTTAGCAAAGAGGTAACCGGGACAGTGAAAACAGTACTCAAAGACAGGGAGAGCAAGCTCTCTCTTGGCACTTTGGATGTGGGACATACAGCGAGATGTTTGGTGCTTTTGCGTTTGGCTGTTGGGAGATTTACAGCACAAAGATATCGAGTTGATTTGAAGCAGTTCCGAGAAAGTCTAAACATAATCCCCACTTCTCCCTCCTGGCACTTTCCATGTGGGAGATATAGCAGGATGTATATTGGTTTTGAGGACAACTCAATGGACAGTGTAGGGAGAAAAGGTCCTGGCTCCTTGAATGCCGTTTGTGGAGACACTGCGATCAATGTGGGAGATATGTCAAGATGTGTGTTTGTTTTGAGGACGGCTCTCTGGAGAGTCTTAGCAAAGAGGTCACACAGATAATCAGAGCAATTCTCAGAGACACTGAGAACAAGCTCCGCAATTCCCTCCTGGCACTTTCCCTGTAGGAGATACCGCAAGACGTTTCTGTATATTGGGCACAGCGCTCTGCACGGTGTTAGCAGAGACTTTCCCGGGACAGTGAAACCCTATGTCAGAGACACTGAGAAGAAGCCCCAATGTTCCCTCCAGGCACTTTCAGTGTGGCTGCCTTCTCCACGTGGTTCCTGGTTTCACTGCGGCTCTGAAGAGAATGTTAGCAAAGAGGTAACCGGGACAGTGAAAACAGTACTCAAAGACAGGGAGAGCAAGCTCTCTCTTGGCACTTTGGATGTGGGACATACAGCGAGATGTTTGCTGCTTTTGCGTTTGGCTGTTGGGAGATTTACAGCACAAAGATATCTAGTTGATTTGAAGCAGTTCCGAGAAAGTCTAAACATAATCCCCACTTCTCCCTCCTGGCACTTTCCATGTGGGAGATATAGCAGGATGTATATTGGTTTTGAGGACAACTCAATGGACAGTGTAGGGAGAAAACCTCCTGGCTCCTTGAATGCCGTTTCTGGAGACACTGCGATCAATGTGGGAGATATGTCAAGATGTGTGTTTGTTTTGAGGACGGCTCTCTGGAGAGTCTTAGCAAAGAGGTCACAGGGATAATCAGAGCAATTCTCAGAGACACTGAGAACAAGCTCCGCAATTCCCTCCTGGCACTTTCCCTGTAGGAGATACCGCAAGACGTTTCTGTATATTGGGCACAGCGCTCTGCACGGTGTTAGCAGAGACTTTCCCGGGACAGTGAAACCCTATGTCAGAGACACTGAGAAGAAGCCCCAATGTTCCCTCCAGGCACTTTCAGTGTGGCTGCCTTCTCCACGTGGTTCCTGGTTTCACTGCAGCTCTGAAGAGAATGTTAGCAAAGAGGTAACCGGGACAGTGAAAACAGTACTCAAAGACAGGGAGAGCAAGCTCTCTCTTGGCACTTTGGATGTGGGACATACAGCGAGATGTTTGCTGCTTTTGCGTTTGGCTGTTGGGAGATTTACAGCACAAAGATATCTAGTTGATTTGAAGCAGTTCCGAGAAAGTCTAAACATAATCCCCACTTCTCCCTCCTGGCACTTTCCATGTGGGAGATATAGCAGGATGTATATTGGTTTTGAGGACAACTCAATGGACAGTGTAGGGAGAAAAGGTCCTGGCTCCTTGAATGCCGTTTCTGGAGACACTGCGATCAATGTGGGAGATATGTCAAGATGTGTGTTTGTTTTGAGGACGGCTCTCTGGAGAGTCTTAGCAAAGAGGTCACAGGGATAATCAGAGCAATTCTCAGAGACACTGAGAACAAACTCCGCAATTCCCTCCTGGCACTTTCCCTGTAGGAGATACCGCAAGACGTTTCTGTATATTGGGCACAGCGCTCTGCACGGTGTTAGCAGAGACTTTCCCGGGACAGTGAAACCCTATGTCAGAGACACTGAGAAGAAGCCCCAATGTTCCCTCCAGGCACTTTCAGTGTGGCTGCCTTCTCCACGTGGTTCCTGGTTTCACTGCAGCTCTGAAGAGAATGTTAGCAAAGAGGTAACCGGGACAGTGAAAACAGTACTCAAAGACAGGGAGAGCAAGCTCTCTCTTGGCACTTTGGATGTGGGACATACAGCGAGATGTTTGCTGCTTTTGCGTTTGGCTGTTGGGAGATTTACAGCACAAAGATATCTAGTTGATTTGAAGCAGTTCCGAGAAAGTCTAAACATAATCCCCACTTCTCCCTCCTGGCACTTTCCATGTGGGAGATATAGCAGGATGTATATTGGTTTTGAGGACAACTCAATGGACAGTGTAGGGAGAAAAGGTCCTGGCTCCTTGAATGCCGTTTCTGGAGACACTGCGATCAATGTGGGAGATATGTCAAGATGTGTGTTTGTTTTGAGGACGGCTCTCTGGAGAGTCTTAGCAAAGAGGTCACAGGGATAATCAGAGCAATTCTCAGAGACACTGAGAACAAGCTCCGCAATTCCCTCCTGGCACTTTCCCTGTAGGAGATACCGCAAGACGTTTCTGTATATTGGGCACAGCGCTCTGCACGGTGTTAGCAGAGACTTTCCCGGGACAGTGAAACCCTATGTCAGAGACACTGAGAAGAAGCCCCAATGTTCCCTCCAGGCACTTTCAGTGTGGCTGCCTTCTCCACGTGGTTCCTGGTTTCAGTGCAGCTCTGAAGAGAATGTTAGCAAAGAGGTAACCGGGACAGTGAAAACAGTACTCAAAGACAGGGAGAGCAAGCTCTCTCTTGGCACTTTGGATGTGGGACATACAGCGAGATGTTTGCTGCTTTTGCGTTTGGCTGTTGGGAGATTTACAGCACAAAGATATCTAGTTGATTTGAAGCAGTTCCGAGAAAGTCTAAACATAATCCCCACTTCTCCCTCCTGGCACTTTCCATGTGGGAGATATAGCAGGATGTATATTGGTTTTGAGGACAACTCAATGGACAGTGTAGGGAGAAAAGGTCCTGGCTCCTTGAATGCCGTTTCTGGAGACACTGCGATCAATGTGGGAGATATGTCAAGATGTGTGTTTGTTTTGAGGACGGCTCTCTGGAGAGTCTTAGCAAAGAGGTCACACAGATAATCAGAGCAATTCTCAGAGACACTGAGAACAAGCTCCGCAATTCCCTCCTGGCACTTTCCCTGTAGGAGATACCGCAAGACGTTTCTGTATATTGGGCACAGCGCTCTGCACGGTGTTAGCAGAGACTTTCCCGGGACAGTGAAACCCTATGTCAGAGACACTGAGAAGAAGCCCCAATGTTCCCTCCAGGCACTTTCAGTGTGGGTGCCTTCTCCACGTGGTTCCTGGTTTCACTGCGGCTCTGAAGAGAATGTTAGCAAAGAGGTAACCGGGACAGTGAAAACAGTACTCAAAGACAGGGAGAGCAAGCTCTCTCTTGGCACTTTGGATGTGGGACATACAGCGAGATGTTTGGTGCTTTTGCGTTTGGCTGTTGGGAGATTTACAGCACAAAGATATCTAGTTGATTTGAAGCAGTTCCGAGAAAGTCTAAACATAATCCCCACTTCTCCCTCCTGGCACTTTCCATGTGGGAGATATAGCAGGATGTATATTGGTTTTGAGGACAACTCAATGGACAGTGTAGGGAGAAAACCTCCTGGCTCCTTGAATGCCGTTTCTGGAGACACTGCGATCAATGTGGGAGATATGTCAAGATGTGTGTTTGTTTTGAGGACGGCTCTCTGGAGAGTCTTAGCAAAGAGGTCACACAGATAATCAGAGCAATTCTCAGAGACACTGAGAACAAGCTCCGCAATTCCCTCCTGGCACTTTCCCTGTAGGAGATACCGCAAGACGTTTCTGTATATTGGGCACAGCGCTCTGCACGGTGTTAGCAGAGACTTTCCCGGGACAGTGAAACCCTATGTCAGAGACACTGAGAAGAAGCCCCAATGTTCCCTCCAGGCACTTTCAGTGTGGGTGCTTTCTCCACGTGGTTCCTGGTTTCACTGCGGCTCTGAAGAGAATGTTAGCAAAGAGGTAACCGGGACAGTGAAAACAGTACTCAAAGACAGGGAGAGCAAGCTCTCTCTTGGCACTTTGGATGTGGGACATACAGCGAGATGTTTGCTGCTTTTGCGTTTGGCTGTTGGGAGATTTACAGCACAAAGATATCTAGTTGATTTGAAGCAGTTCCGAGAAAGTCTAAACATAATCCCCACTTCTCCCTCCTGGCACTTTCCATGTGGGAGATATAGCAGGATGTATATTGGTTTTGAGGACAACTCAATGGACAGTGTAGGGAGAAAAGGTCCTGGCTCCTTGAATGCCGTTTTTGGAGACACTGCGATCAATGTGGGAGATATGTCAAGATGTGTGTTTGTTTTGAGGACGGCTCTCTGGAGAGTCTTAGCAAAGAGGTCACACAGATAATCAGAGCAATTCTCAGAGACACTGAGAACAAGCTCCGCAATTCCCTCCTGGCACTTTCCCTGTAGGAGATACCGCAAGACGTTTCTGTATATTGGGCACAGCGCTCTGCACGGTGTTAGCAGAGACTTTCCCGGGACAGTGAAACCCTATGTCAGAGACACTGAGAAGAAGCCCCAATGTTCCCTCCAGGCACTTTCAGTGTGGGTGCTTTCTCCACGTGGTTCCTGGTTTCACTGCGGCTCTGAAGAGAATGTTAGCAAAGAGGTAACCGGGACAGTGAAAACAGTACTCAAAGACAGGGAGAGCAAGCTCTCTCTTGGCACTTTGGATGTGGGACATACAGCGAGATGTTTGCTGCTTTTGCGTTTGGCTGTTGGGAGATTTACAGCACAAAGATATCTAGTTGATTTGAAGCAGTTCCGAGAAAGTCTAAACATAATCCCCACTTCTCCCTCCTGGCACTTTCCATGTGGGAGATATAGCAGGATGTATATTGGTTTTGAGGACAACTCAATGGACAGTGTAGGGAGAAAAGGTCCTGGCTCCTTGAATGCCGTTTCTGGAGACACTGCGATCAATGTGGGAGATATGTCAAGATGTGTGTTTGTTTTGAGGACGGCTCTCTGGAGAGTCTTAGCAAAGAGGTCACACAGATAATCAGAGCAATTCTCAGAGACACTGAGAACAAGCTCCACAATTCCCTCCTGGCACTTTCCCTGTAGGAGATACCGCAAGACGTTTCTGTATATTGGGCACAGCGCTCTGCACGGTGTTAGCAGAGACTTTCCCGGGACAGTGAAACCCTATGTCAGAGACACTGAGAAGAAGCCCCAATGTTCCCTCCAGGCACTTTCAGTGTGGGTGCTTTCTCCACGTGGTTCCTGGTTTCACTGCGGCTCTGAAGAGAATGTTAGCAAAGAGGTAACCGGGACAGTGAAAACAGTACTCAAAGACAGGGAGAGCAAGCTCTCTCTTGGCACTTTGGATGTGGGACATACAGCGAGATGTTTGCTGCTTTTGCGTTTGGCTGTTGGGAGATTTACAGCACAAAGATATCTAGTTGATTTGAAGCAGTTCCGAGAAAGTCTAAACATAATCCCCACTTCTCCCTCCTGGCACTTTCCATGTGGGAGATATAGCAGGATGTATATTGGTTTTGAGGACAACTCAATGGACAGTGTAGGGAGAAAAGGTCCTGGCTCCTTGAATGCCGTTTCTGGAGACACTGCGATCAATGTGGGAGATATGTCAAGATGTGTGTTTGTTTTGAGGACGGCTCTCTGGAGAGTCTTAGCAAAGAGGTCACACAGATAATCAGAGCAATTCTCAGAGACACTGAGAACAAGCTCCACAATTCCCTCCTGGCACTTTCCCTGTAGGAGATACCGCAAGACGTTTCTGTATATTGGGCACAGCGCTCTGCACGGTGTTAGCAGAGACTTTCCCGGGACAGTGAAACCCTATGTCAGAGACACTGAGAAGAAGCCCCAATGTTCCCTCCAGGCACTTTCAGTGTGGGTGCTTTCTCCACGTGGTTCCTGGTTTCACTGCGGCTCTGAAGAGAATGTTAGCAAAGAGGTAACCGGGACAGTGAAAACAGTACTCAAAGACAGGGAGAGCAAGCTCTCTCTTGGCACTTTGGATGTGGGACATACAGCGAGATGTTTGCTGCTTTTGCGTTTGGCTGTTGGGAGATTTACAGCACAAAGATATCGAGTTGATTTGAAGCAGTTCCGAGAAAGTCTAAACATAATCCCCACTTCTCCCTCCTGGCACTTTCCATGTGGGAGATATAGCAGGATGTATATTGGTTTTGAGGACAACTCAATGGACAGTGTAGGGAGAAAAGGTCCTGGCTCCTTGAATGCCGTTTCTGGAGACACTGCGATCAATGTGGGAGATATGTCAAGATGTGTGTTTGTTTTGAGGACGGCTCTCTGGAGAGTCTTAGCAAAGAGGTCACACAGATAATCAGAGCAATTCTCAGAGACACTGAGAACAAGCTCCGCAATTCCCTCCTGGCACTTTCCCTGTAGGAGATACCGCAAGATGTTTCTGTATATTGGGCACAGCGCTCTGCACGGTGTTAGCAGAGACTTTCCCGGGACAGTGAAACCCTATGTCAGAGACACTGAGAAGAAGCCCCAATGTTCCCTCCAGGCACTTTCAGTGTGGGTGCCTTCTCCACGTGGTTCCTGGTTTCACTGCAGCTCTGAAGAGAATGTTAGCCAAGAGGTAACCGGGACAGTGAAAACAGTACTCAAAGACAGGGAGAGCAAGCTCTCTCTTGGCACTTTGGATGTGGGACATACAGCGAGATGTTTGCTGCTTTTGCGTTTGGCTGTTGGGAGATTTACAGCACAAAGATATCTAGTTGATTTGAAGCAGTTCCGAGAAAGTCTAAACATAATCCCCACTTCTCCCTCCTGGCACTTTCCATGTGGGAGATATAGCAGGATGTACATTGGTTTTGAGGACAACTCAATGGACAGTGTAGGGAGAAAAGGTCCTGGCTCCTTGAATGCCGTTTCTGGAGACACTGCGATCAATGTGGGAGATATGTCAAGATGTGTGTTGGTTTTGAGGACGGCTCTCTGGAGAGTCTTAGCAAAGAGGTCACACAGATAATCAGAGCAATTCTCAGAGACACTGAGAACAAGCTCCACAATTCCCTCCTGGCACTTTCCCTGTAGGAGATACCGCAAGACGTATCTGTATATTGGGCACAGCGCTCTGCACGGTGTTAGCAGAGACTTTCCCGGGACAGTGAAACCCTATGTCAGAGACACTGAGAAGAAGCCCCAATGTTCCCTCCAGGCACTTTCAGTGTGGGTGCCTTCTCCACGTGGTTCCTGGTTTCACTGCAGCTCTGAAGAGAATGTTAGCAAAGAGGTAACCGGGACAGTGAAAACAGTACTCAAAGACAGGGAGAGCAAGCTCTCTCTTGGCACTTTGGATGTGGGACATACAGCGAGATGTTTGCTGCTTTTGCGTTTGGCTGTTGGGAGATTTACAGCACAAAGATATCTAGTTGATTTGAAGCAGTTCCGAGAAAGTCTAAACATAATCCCCACTTCTCCCTCCTGGCACTTTCCATGTGGGAGATATAGCAGGATGTATATTGGTTTTGAGGACAACTCAATGGACAGTGTAGGGAGAAAAGGTCCTGGCTCCTTGAATGCCGTTTCTGGAGACACTGCGATCAATGTGGGAGATATGTCAAGATGTGTGTTTGTTTTGAGGACGGCTCTCTGGAGAGTCTTAGCAAAGAGGTCACACAGATAATCAGAGCAATTCTCAGAGACACTGAGAACAAGCTCCGCAATTCCCTCCTGGCACTTTCCCTGTAGGAGATACCGCAAGACGTTTCTGTATATTGGGCACAGCGCTCTGCACGGTGTTAGCAGAGACTTTCCCGGGACAGTGAAACCCTATGTCAGAGACACTGAGAAGAAGCCCCAATGTTCCCTCCAGGCACTTTCAGTGTGGGTGCTTTCTCCACGTGGTTCCTGGTTTCACTGCAGCTCTGAAGAGAATGTTAGCAAAGAGGTAACCGGGACAGTGAAAACAGTACTCAAAGACAGGGAGAGCAAGCTCTCTCTTGGCACTTTGGATGTGGGACATACAGCGAGATGTTTGCTGCTTTTGCGTTTGGCTGTTGGGAGATTTACAGCACAAAGATATCTAGTTGATTTGAAGCAGTTCCGAGAAAGTCTAAACATAATCCCCACTTCTCCCTCCTGGCACTTTCCATGTGGGAGATATAGCAGGATGTATATTGGTTTTGAGGACAACTCAATGGACAGTGTAGGGAGAAAAGGTCCTGGCTCCTTGAATGCCGTTTCTGGAGACACTGCGATCAATGTGGGAGATATGTCAAGATGTGTGTTTGTTTTGAGGACGGCTCTCTGGAGAGTCTTAGCAAAGAGGTCACAGGGATAATCAGAGCAATTCTCAGAGACACTGAGAACAAGCTCCGCAATTCCCTCCTGGCACTTTCCCTGTAGGAGATACCGCAAGACGTTTCTGTATATTGGGCACAGCGCTCTGCACGGTGTTAGCAGAGACTTTCCCGGGACAGTGAAACCCTATGTCAGAGACACTGAGAAGAAGCCCCAATGTTCCCTCCAGGCACTTTCAGTGTGGCTGCCTTCTCCACGTGGTTCCTGGTTTCACTGCAGCTCTGAAGAGAATGTTAGCAAAGAGGTAACCGGGACAGTGAAAACAGTACTCAAAGACAGGGAGAGCAAGCTCTCTCTTGGCACTTTGGATGTGGGACATACAGCGAGATGTTTGCTGCTTTTGCGTTTGGCTGTTGGGAGATTTACAGCACAAAGATATCTAGTTGATTTGAAGCAGTTCCGAGAAAGTCTAAACATAATCCCCACTTCTCCCTCCTGGCACTTTCCATGTGGGAGATATAGCAGGATGTATATTGGTTTTGAGGACAACTCAATGGACAGTGTAGGGAGAAAAGGTCCTGGCTCCTTGAATGCTGTTTCTGGAGACACTGCGATCAATGTGGGAGATATGTCAAGATGTGTGTTTGTTTTGAGGACGGCTCTCTGGAGAGTCTTAGCAAAGAGGTCACAGGGATAATCAGAGCAATTCTCAGAGACACTGAGAACAAGCTCCGCAATTCCCTCCTGGCACTTTCCCTGTAGGAGATACCGCAAGACGTTTCTGTATATTGGGCACAGCGCTCTGCACGGTGTTAGCAGAGACTTTCCCGGGACAGTGAAACCCTATGTCAGAGACACTGAGAAGAAGCCCCAATGTTCCCTCCAGGCACTTTCAGTGTGGCTGCCTTCTCCACGTGGTTCCTGGTTTCACTGCAGCTCTGAAGAGAATGTTAGCAAAGAGGTAACCGGGACAGTGAAAACAGTACTCAAAGACAGGGAGAGCAAGCTCTCTCTTGGCACTTTGGATGTGGGACATACAGCGAGATGTTTGCTGCTTTTGCGTTTGGCTGTTGGGAGATTTACAGCACAAAGATATCTAGTTGATTTGAAGCAGTTCCGAGAAAGTCTAAACATAATCCCCACTTCTCCCTCCTGGCACTTTCCATGTGGGAGATATAGCAGGATGTATATTGGTTTTGAGGACAACTCAATGGACAGTGTAGGGAGAAAAGGTCCTGGCTCCTTGAATGCCGTTTCTGGAGACACTGCGATCAATGTGGGAGATATGTCAAGATGTGTGTTTGTTTTGAGGACGGCTCTCTGGAGAGTCTTAGCAAAGAGGTCACACAGATAATCAGAGCAATTCTCAGAGACACTGAGAACAAGCTCCGCAGTTCCCTCCTGGCACTTTCCCTGTAGGAGATACCGCAAGACGTTTCTGTATATTGGGCACAGCGCTCTGCACGGTGTTAGCAGAGACTTTCCCGGGACAGTGAAACCCTATGTCAGAGACACTGAGAAGAAGCCCCAATGTTCCCTCCAGGCACTTTCAGTGTGGGTGCTTTCTCCACGTGGTTCCTGGTTTCACTGCGGCTCTGAAGAGAATGTTAGCAAAGAGGTAACCGGGACAGTGAAAACAGTACTCAAAGACAGGGAGAGCAAGCTCTCTCTTGGCACTTTGGATGTGGGACATACAGCGAGATGTTTGCTGCTTTTGCGTTTGGCTGTTGGGAGATTTACAGCACAAAGATATCTAGTTGATTTGAAGCAGTTCCGAGAAAGTCTAAACATAATCCCCACTTCTCCCTCCTGGCACTTTCCATGTGGGAGATATAGCAGGATGTATATTGGTTTTGAGGACAACTCAATGGACAGTGTAGGGAGAAAAGGTCCTGGCTCCTTGAATGCCGTTTTTGGAGACACTGCGATCAATGTGGGAGATATGTCAAGATGTGTGTTTGTTTTGAGGACGGCTCTCTGGAGAGTCTTAGCAAAGAGGTCACACAGATAATCAGAGCAATTCTCAGAGACACTGAGAACAAGCTCCGCAATTCCCTCCTGGCACTTTCCCTGTAGGAGATACCGCAAGACGTTTCTGTATATTGGGCACAGCGCTCTGCACGGTGTTAGCAGAGACTTTCCCGGGACAGTGAAACCCTATGTCAGAGACACTGAGAAGAAGCCCCAATGTTCCCTCCAGGCACTTTCAGTGTGGGTGCTTTCTCCACGTGGTTCCTGGTTTCACTGCGGCTCTGAAGAGAATGTTAGCAAAGAGGTAACCGGGACAGTGAAAACAGTACTCAAAGACAGGGAGAGCAAGCTCTCTCTTGGCACTTTGGATGTGGGACATACAGCGAGATGTTTGGTGCTTTTGCATTTGGCTGTTGGGAGATTTACAGCACAAAGATATCGAGTTGATTTGAAGCAGTTCCGAGAAAGTCTAAACATAATCCCCACTTCTCCCTCCTGGCACTTTCCATGTGGGAGATATAGCAGGATGTATATTGGTTTTGAGGACAACTCAATGGACAGTGTAGGGAGAAAAGGTCCTGGCTCCTTGAATGCCGTTTCTGGAGACACTGCGATCAATGTGGGAGATATGTCAAGATGTGTGTTTGTTTTGAGGACGGCTCTCTGGAGAGTCTTAGCAAAGAGGTCACACAGATAATCAGAGCAATTCTCAGAGACACTGAGAACAAGCTCCGCAATTCCCTCCTGGCACTTTCCCTGTAGGAGATACCGCAAGACGTTTCTGTATATTGGGCACAGCGCTCTGCACGGTGTTAGCAGAGACTTTCCCGGGACAGTGAAACCCTATGTCAGAGACACTGAGAAGAAGCCCCAATGTTCCCTCCAGGCACTTTCAGTGTGGGTGCCTTCTCCACGTGGTTCCTGGTTTCACTGCGGCTCTGAAGAGAATGTTAGCAAAGAGGTAACCGGGACAGTGAAAACAGTACTCAAAGACAGGGAGAGCAAGCTCTCTCTTGGCACTTTGGATGTGGGACATACAGCGAGATGTTTGCTGCTTTTGCGTTTGGCTGTTGGGAGATTTACAGCACAAAGATATCTAGTTGATTTGAAGCAGTTCCGAGAAAGTCTAAACATAATCCCCACTTCTCCCTCCTGGCACTTTCCATGTGGGAGATATAGCAGGATGTATATTGGTTTTGAGGACAACTCAATGGACAGTGTAGGGAGAAAAGGTCCTGGCTCCTTGAATGCCGTTTCTGGAGACACTGCGATCAATGTGGGAGATATGTCAAGATGTGTGTTTGTTTTGAGGACGGCTCTCTGGAGAGTCTTAGCAAAGAGGTCACACAGATAATCAGAGCAATTCTCAGAGACACTGAGAACAAGCTCCACAATTCCCTCCTGGCACTTTCCCTGTAGGAGATACCGCAAGACGTTTCTGTATATTGGGCACAGCGCTCTGCATGGTGTTAGCAGAGACTTTCCCGGGACAGTGAAACCCTATGTCAGAGACACTGAGAAGAAGCCCCAATGTTCCCTCCAGGCACTTTCAGTGTGGGTGCTTTCTCCACGTGGTTCCTGGTTTCACTGCGGCTCTGAAGAGAATGTTAGCAAAGAGGTAACCGGGACAGTGAAAACAGTACTCAAAGACAGGGAGAGCAAGCTCTCTCTTGGCACTTTGGATGTGGGACATACAGCGAGATGTTTGCTGCTTTTGCGTTTGGCTGTTGGGAGATTTACAGCACAAAGATATCGAGTTGATTTGAAGCAGTTCCGAGAAAGTCTAAACATAATCCCCACTTCTCCCTCCTGGCACTTTCCATGTGGGAGATATAGCAGGATGTACATTGGTTTTGAGGACAACTCAATGGACAGTGTAGGGAGAAAAGGTCCTGGCTCCTTGAATGCCGTTTCTGGAGACACTGCGATCAATGTGGGAGATATGTCAAGATGTGTGTTTGTTTTGAGGACGGCTCTCTGGAGAGTCTTAGCAAAGAGGTCACACAGATAATCAGAGCAATTCTCAGAGACACTGAGAACAAGCTCCACAATTCCCTCCTGGCACTTTCCCTGTAGGAGATACCGCAAGACGTTTCTGTATATTGGGCACAGCGCTCTGCACGGTGTTAGCAGAGACTTTCCCGGGACAGTGAAACCCTATGTCAGAGACACTGAGAAGAAGCCCCAATGTTCCCTCCAGGCACTTTCAGTGTGGGTGCTTTCTCCACGTGGTTCCTGGTTTCACTGCGGCTCTGAAGAGAATGTTAGCAAAGAGGTAACCGGGACAGTGAAAACAGTACTCAAAGACAGGGAGAGCAAGCTCTCTCTTGGCACTTTGGATGTGGGACATACAGCGAGATGTTTGCTGCTTTTGCGTTTGGCTGTTGGGAGATTTACAGCACAAAGATATCTAGTTGATTTGAAGCAGTTCCGAGAAAGTCTAAACATAATCCCCACTTCTCCCTCCTGGCACTTTCCATGTGGGAGATATAGCAGGATGTATATTGGTTTTGAGGACAACTCAATGGACAGTGTAGGGAGAAAACCTCCTGGCTCCTTGAATGCCGTTTCTGGAGACACTGCGATCAATGTGGGAGATATGTCAAGATGTGTGTTTGTTTTGAGGACGTCTCTCTGGAGCGTCTTAGCAAAGAGGTCACACAGATAATCAGAGCAATTCTCAGAGACACTGAGGACAAGCTCCGCAATTCCCTCCTGGCACTTTCCCTGTAGGAGATACCGCAAGATGTTTCTGTATATTGGGCACAGCGCTCTGCACGGTGTTAGCAGAGACTTTCCCGGGACAGTGAAACCCTATGTCAGAGACACTGAGAAGAAGCCCCAATGTTCCCTCCAGGCACTTTCAGTGTGGGTGCTTTCTCCACGTGGTTCCTGGTTTCACTGCGGCTCTGAAGAGAATGTTAGCAAAGAGGTAACCGGGACAGTGAAAACAGTACTCAAAGACAGGGAGAGCAAGCTCTCTCTTGGCACTTTGGATGTGGGACATACAGCGAGATGTTTGCTGCTTTTGCGTTTGGCTGTTGGGAGATTTACAGCACAAAGATATCTAGTTGATTTGAAGCAGTTCCGAGAAAGTCTAAACATAATCCCCACTTCTCCCTCCTGGCACTTTCCATGTGGGAGATATAGCAGGATGTATATTGGTTTTGAGGACAACTCAATGGACAGTGTAGGGAGAAAAGGTCCTGGCTCCTTGAATGCCGTTTCTGGAGACACTGCGATCAATGTGGGAGATATGTCAAGATGTGTGTTGGTTTTGAGGACGGCTCTCTGGAGAGTCTTAGCAAAGAGGTCACACAGATAATCAGAGCAATTCTCAGAGACACTGAGAACAAGCTCCGCAATTCCCTCCTGGCACTTTCCCTGTAGGAGATACCGCAAGACGTTTCTGTATATTGGGCACAGCGCTCTGCACGGTGTTAGCAGAGACTTTCCCGGGACAGTGAAACCCTATGTCAGAGACACTGAGAAGAAGCCCCAATGTTCCCTCCAGGCACTTTCAGTGTGGGTGCTTTCTCCACGTGGTTCCTGGTTTCACTGCAGCTCTGAAGAGAATGTTAGCAAAGAGGTAACCGGGACAGTGAAAACAGTACTCAAAGACAGGGAGAGCAAGCTCTCTCTTGGCACTTTGGATGTGGGACATACAGCGAGATGTTTGCTGCTTTTGCGTTTGGCTGTTGGGAGATTTACAGCACAAAGATATCTAGTTGATTTGAAGCAGTTCCGAGAAAGTCTAAACATAATCCCCACTTCTCCCTCCTGGCACTTTCCATGTGGGAGATATAGCAGGATGTATATTGGTTTTGAGGACAACTCAATGGACAGTGTAGGGAGAAAAGGTCCTGGCTCCTTGAATGCCGTTTCTGGAGACACTGCAATCAATGTGGGAGATATGTCAAGATGTGTGTTGGTTTTGAGGACGGCTCTCTGGAGAGTCTTAGCAAAGAGGTCACACAGATAATCAGAGCAATTCTCAGAGACACTGAGAACAAGCTCCGCAATTCCCTCCTGGCACTTTCCCTGTAGGAGATACCGCAAGACGTTTCTGTATATTGGGCACAGCGCTCTGCACGGTGTTAGCAGAGACTTTCCCGGGACAGTGAAACCCTTTGTCAGAGACACTGAGAAGAAGCCCCAATGTTCCCTCCAGGCACTTTCAGTGTGGGTGCTTTCTCCACGTGGTTCCTGGTTTCACTGCAGCTCTGAAGAGAATGTTAGCAAAGAGGTAACCGGGACAGTGAAAACAGTACTCAAAGACAGGGAGAGCAAGCTCTCTCTTGGCACTTTGGATGTGGGACATACAGCGAGATGTTTGCTGCTTTTGCGTTTGGCTGTTGGGAGATTTACAGCACAAAGATATCTAGTTGATTTGAAGCAGTTCCGAGAAAGTCTAAACATAATCCCCACTTCTCCCTCCTGGCACTTTCCATGTGGGAGATATAGCAGGATGTATATTGGCTTTGAGGACAACTCAATGGACAGTGTAGGGAGAAAAGGTCCTGGCTCCTTGAATGCCGTTTCTGGAGACACTGCGATCAATGTGGGAGATATGTCAAGATGTGTGTTTGTTTTGAGGACGGCTCTCTGGAGAGTCTTAGCAAAGAGGTCACAGGGATAATCAGAGCAATTCTCAGAGACACTGAGAACAAGCTCCGCAATTCCCTCCTGGCACTTTCCCTGTAGGAGATACCGCAAGACGTTTCTGTATATTGGGCACAGCGCTCTGCAGGGTGTTAGCAGAGACTTTCCTGGGACAGTGAAACCCTATGTCAGAGACACTGAGAAGAAGCCCCAATGTTCCCTCCAGGCACTTTCAGTGTGGGTGCTTTCTCCACGTGGTTCCTGGTTTCACAGCGGCTCTGAAGAGAATGTTAGCAAAGAGGTAACCGGGACAGTGAAAACAGTACTCAAAGACAGGGAGAGCAAGCTCTCTCTTGGCACTTTGGATGTGGGACATACAGCGAGATGTTTGCTGCTTTTGCGTTTGGCTGTTGGGAGATTTACAGCACAAAGATATCTAGTTGATTTGAAGCAGTTCCGAGAAAGTCTAAACATAATCCCCACTTCTCCCTCCTGGCACTTTCCATGTGGGAGATATAGCAGGATGTATATTGGTTTTGAGGACAACTCAATGGACAGTGTAGGGAGAAAAGGTCCTGGCTCCTTGAATGCCGTTTCTGGAGACACTGCGATCAATGTGGGAGATATGTCAAGATGTGTGTTTGTTTTGAGGACGGCTCTCTGGAGAGTCTTAGCAAAGAGGTCACACAGATAATCAGAGCAATTCTCAGAGACACTGAGAACAAGCTCCACAATTCCCTCCTGGCACTTTCCCTGTAGGAGATACCGCAAGACGTTTCTGTATATTGGGCACAGCGCTCTGCACGGTGTTAGCAGAGACTTTCCCGGGACAGTGAAACCCTATGTCAGAGACACTGAGAAGAAGCCCCAATGTTCCCTCCAGGCACTTTCAGTGTGGGTGCCTTCTCCACGTGGTTCCTGGTTTCACTGCGGCTCTGAAGAGAATGTTAGCAAAGAGGTAACCGGGACAGTGAAAACAGTACTCAAAGACAGGGAGAGCAAGCTCTCTCTTGGCACTTTGGATGTGGGACATACAGCGAGATGTTTGCTGCTTTTGCGTTTGGCTGTTGGGAGATTTACAGCACAAAGATATCTAGTTGATTTGAAGCAGTTCCGAGAAAGTCTAAACATAATCCCCACTTCTCCCTCCTGGCACTTTCCATGTGGGAGATATAGCAGGATGTATATTGGTTTTGAGGACAACTCAATGGACAGTGTAGGGAGAAAAGGTCCTGGCTCCTTGAATGCCGTTTCTGGAGACACTGCGATCAATGTGGGAGATATGTCAAGATGTGTGTTGGTTTTGAGGACGGCTCTCTGGAGAGTCTTAGCAAAGAGGTCACACAGATAATCAGAGCAATTCTCAGAGACACTGAGAACAAGCTCCGCAATTCCCTCCTGGCACTTTCCCTGTAGGAGATACCGCAAGACGTTTCTGTATATTGGGCACAGCGCTCTGCAGGGTGTTAGCAGAGACTTTCCCGGGACAGTGAAACCCTATGTCAGAGACACTGAGAAGAAGCCCCAATGTTCCCTCCAGGCACTTTCAGTGTGGGTGCTTTCTCCACGTGGTTCCTGGTTTCACTGCGGCTCTGAAGAGAATGTTAGCAAAGAGGTAACCGGGACAGTGAAAACAGTACTCAAAGACAGGGAGAGCAAGGTCTCTCTTGGCACTTTGGATGTGGGACATACAGCGAGATGTTTGCTGCTTTTGCGTTTGGCTGTTGGGAGATTTACAGCACAAAGATATCTAGTTGATTTGAAGCAGTTCCGAGAAAGTCTAAACATAATCCCCACTTCTCCCTCCTGGCACTTTCCATGTGGGAGATATAGCAGGATGTATATTGGTTTTGAGGACAACTCAATGGACAGTGTAGGGAGAAAAGGTCCTGGCTCCTTGAATGCCGTTTCTGGAGACACTGCGATCAATGTGGGAGATATGTCAAGATGTGTGTTTGTTTTGAGGACGGCTCTCTGGAGAGTCTTAGCAAAGAGGTCACACAGATAATCAGAGCAATTCTCAGAGACACTGAGAACAAGCTCCACAATTCCCTCCTGGCACTTTCCCTGTAGGAGATACCGCAAGACGTTTCTGTATATTGGGCACAGCGCTCTGCACGGTGTTAGCAGAGACTTTCCCGGGACAGTGAAACCCTATGTCAGAGACACTGAGAAGAAGCCCCAATGTTCCCTCCAGGCACTTTCAGTGTGGGTGCCTTCTCCACGTGGTTCCTGGTTTCACTGCGGCTCTGAAGAGAATGTTAGCAAAGAGGTAACCGGGACAGTGAAAACAGTACTCAAAGACAGGGAGAGCAAGCTCTCTCTTGGCACTTTGGATGTGGGACATACAGCGAGATGTTTGCTGCTTTTGCGTTTGGCTGTTGGGAGATTTACAGCACAAAGATATCTAGTTGATTTGAAGCAGTTCCGAGAAAGTCTAAACATAATCCCCACTTCTCCCTCCTGGCACTTTCCATGTGGGAGATATAGCAGGATGTATATTGGTTTTGAGGACAACTCAATGGACAGTGTAGGGAGAAAAGGTCCTGGCTCCTTGAATGCCGTTTCTGGAGACACTGCGATCAATGTGGGAGATATGTCAAGATGTGTGTTTGTTTTGAGGACGGCTCTCTGGAGAGTCTTAGCAAAGAGGTCACAGGGATAATCAGAGCAATTCTCAGAGACACTGAGAACAAGCTCTGCAATTCCCTCCTGGCACTTTCCCTGTAGGAGATACCGCAAGACGTTTCTGTATATTGGGCACAGCGCTCTGCACGGTGTTAGCAGAGACTTTCCCGGGACAGTGAAACCCTATGTCAGAGACACTGAGAAGAAGCCCCAATGTTCCCTCCAGGCACTTTCAGTGTGGGTGCTTTCTCCACGTGGTTCCTGGTTTCACTGCAGCTCTGAAGAGAATGTTAGCAAAGAGGTAACCGGGACAGTGAAAACAGTACTCAAAGACAGGGAGAGCAAGCTCTCTCTTGGCACTTTGGATGTGGGACATACAGCGAGATGTTTGCTGCTTTTGCGTTTGGCTGTTGGGAGATTTACAGCACAAAGATATCTAGTTGATTTGAAGCAGTTCCGAGAAAGTCTAAACATAATCCCCACTTCTCCCTCCTGGCACTTTCCATGTGGGAGATATAGCAGGATGTATATTGGTTTTGAGGACAACTCAATGGACAGTGTAGGGAGAAAAGGTCCTGGCTCCTTGAATGCCGTTTCTGGAGACACTGCGATCAATGTGGGAGATATGTCAAGATGTGTGTTTGTTTTGAGGACGGCTCTCTGGAGAGTCTTAGCAAAGAGGTCACACAGATAATCAGAGCAATTCTCAGAGACACTGAGAACAAGCTCCACAATTCCCTCCTGGCACTTTCCCTGTAGGAGATACCGCAAGACGTTTCTGTATATTGGGCACAGCGCTCTGCACGGTGTTAGCAGAGACTTTCCCGGGACAGTGAAACCCTATGTCAGAGACACTGAGAAGAAGCCCCAATGTTCCCTCCAGGCACTTTCAGTGTGGGTGCCTTCTCCACGTGGTTCCTGGTTTCACTGCGGCTCTGAAGAGAATGTTAGCAAAGAGGTAACCGGGACAGTGAAAACAGTACTCAAAGACAGGGAGAGCAAGCTCTCTCTTGGCACTTTGGATGTGGGACATACAGCGAGATGTTTGCTGCTTTTGCGTTTGGCTGTTGGGAGATTTACAGCACAAAGATATCTAGTTGATTTGAAGCAGTTCCGAGAAAGTCTAAACATAATCCCCACTTCTCCCTCCTGGCACTTTCCATGTGGGAGATATAGCAGGATGTATATTGGTTTTGAGGACAACTCAATGGACAGTGTAGGGAGAAAACCTCCTGGCTCCTTGAATGCCGTTTCTGGAGACACTGCGATCAATGTGGGAGATATGTCAAGATGTGTGTTTGTTTTGAGGACGGCTCTCTGGAGAGTCTTAGCAAAGAGGTCACACAGATAATCAGAGCAATTCTCAGAGACACTGAGAACAAGCTCTGCAATTCCCTCCTGGCACTTTCCCTGTAGGAGATACCGCAAGACGTTTCTGTATATTGGGCACAGCGCTCTGCACGGTGTTAGCAGAGACTTTCCCGGGACAGTGAAACCCTATGTCAGAGACACTGAGAAGAAGCCCCAATGTTCCCTCCAGGCACTTTCAGTGTGGGTGCTTTCTCCACGTGGTTCCTGGTTTCACTGCAGCTCTGAAGAGAATGTTAGCAAAGAGGTAACCGGGACAGTGAAAACAGTACTCAAAGACAGGGAGAGCAAGCTCTCTCTTGGCACTTTGGATGTGGGACATACAGCGAGATGTTTGCTGCTTTTGCGTTTGGCTGTTGGGAGATTTACAGCACAAAGATATCTAGTTGATTTGAAGCAGTTCCGAGAAAGTCTAAACATAATCCCCACTTCTCCCTCCTGGCACTTTCCATGTGGGAGATATAGCAGGATGTATATTGGTTTTGAGGACAACTCAATGGACAGTGTAGGGAGAAAAGGTCCTGGCTCCTTGAATGCCGTTTCTGGAGACACTGCGATCAATGTGGGAGATATGTCAAGATGTGTGTTTGTTTTGAGGACGGCTCTCTGGAGAGTCTTAGCAAAGAGGTCACACAGATAATCAGAGCAATTCTCAGAGACACTGAGAACAAGCTCCACAATTCCCTCCTGGCACTTTCCCTGTAGGAGATACCGCAAGACGTTTCTGTATATTGGGCACAGCGCTCTGCACGGTGTTAGCAGAGACTTTCCCGGGACAGTGAAACCCTATGTCAGAGACACTGAGAAGAAGCCCCAATGTTCCCTCCAGGCACTTTCAGTGTGGGTGCCTTCTCCACGTGGTTCCTGGTTTCACTGCGGCTCTGAAGAGAATGTTAGCAAAGAGGTAACCGGGACAGTGAAAACAGTACTCAAAGACAGGGAGAGCAAGCTCTCTCTTGGCACTTTGGATGTGGGACATACAGCGAGATGTTTGCTGCTTTTGCGTTTGGCTGTTGGGAGATTTACAGCACAAAGATATCTAGTTGATTTGAAGCAGTTCCGAGAAAGTCTAAACATAATCCCCACTTCTCCCTCCTGGCACTTTCCATGTGGGAGATATAGCAGGATGTATATTGGTTTTGAGGACAACTCAATGGACAGTGTAGGGAGAAAAGGTCCTGGCTCCTTGAATGCCGTTTCTGGAGACACTGCGATCAATGTGGGAGATATGTCAAGATGTGTGTTTGTTTTGAGGACGGCTCTCTGGAGAGTCTTAGCAAAGAGGTCACAGGGATAATCAGAGCAATTCTCAGAGACACTGAGAACAAGCTCTGCAATTCCCTCCTGGCACTTTCCCTGTAGGAGATACCGCAAGACGTTTCTGTATATTGGGCACAGCGCTCTGCACGGTGTTAGCAGAGACTTTCCCGGGACAGTGAAACCCTATGTCAGAGACACTGAGAAGAAGCCCCAATGTTCCCTCCAGGCACTTTCAGTGTGGGTGCTTTCTCCACGTGGTTCCTGGTTTCACTGCAGCTCTGAAGAGAATGTTAGCAAAGAGGTAACCGGGACAGTGAAAACAGTACTCAAAGACAGGGAGAGCAAGCTCTCTCTTGGCACTTTGGATGTGGGACATACAGCGAGATGTTTGCTGCTTTTGCGTTTGGCTGTTGGGAGATTTACAGCACAAAGATATCTAGTTGATTTGAAGCAGTTCCGAGAAAGTCTAAACATAATCCCCACTTCTCCCTCCTGGCACTTTCCATGTGGGAGATATAGCAGGATGTATATTGGTTTTGAGGACAACTCAATGGACAGTGTAGGGAGAAAAGGTCCTGGCTCCTTGAATGCCGTTTCTGGAGACACTGCGATCAATGTGGGAGATATGTCAAGATGTGTGTTTGTTTTGAGGACGGCTCTCTGGAGAGTCTTAGCAAAGAGGTCACACAGATAATCAGAGCAATTCTCAGAGACACTGAGAACAAGCTCCGCAATTCCCTCCTGGCACTTTCCCTGTAGGAGATACCGCAAGACGTTTCTGTATATTGGGCACAGCGCTCTGCACGGTGTTAGCAGAGACTTTCCCGGGACAGTGAAACCCTATGTCAGAGACACTGAGAAGAAGCCCCAATGTTCCCTCCAGGCACTTTCAGTGTGGGTGCCTTCTCCACGTGGTTCCTGGTTTCACTGCGGCTCTGAAGAGAATGTTAGCAAAGAGGTAACCGGGACAGTGAAAACAGTACTCAAAGACAGGGAGAGCAAGCTCTCTCTTGGCACTTTGGATGTGGGACATACAGCGAGATGTTTGCTGCTTTTGCGTTTGGCTGTTGGGAGATTTACAGCACAAAGATATCTAGTTGATTTGAAGCAGTTCCGAGAAAGTCTAAACATAATCCCCACTTCTCCCTCCTGGCACTTTCCATGTGGGAGATATAGCAGGATGTATATTGGTTTTGAGGACAACTCAATGGACAGTGTAGGGAGAAAACCTCCTGGCTCCTTGAATGCCGTTTCTGGAGACACTGCGATCAATGTGGGAGATATGTCAAGATGTGTGTTTGTTTTGAGGACGGCTCTCTGGAGAGTCTTAGCAAAGAGGTCACACAGATAATCAGAGCAATTCTCAGAGACACTGAGAACAAGCTCTGCAATTCCCTCCTGGCACTTTCCCTGTAGGAGATACCGCAAGACGTTTCTGTATATTGGGCACAGCGCTCTGCACGGTGTTAGCAGAGACTTTCCCGGGACAGTGAAACCCTATGTCAGAGACACTGAGAAGAAGCCCCAATGTTCCCTCCAGGCACTTTCAGTGTGGGTGCTTTCTCCACGTGGTTCCTGGTTTCACTGCAGCTCTGAAGAGAATGTTAGCAAAGAGGTAACCGGGACAGTGAAAACAGTACTCAAAGACAGGGAGAGCAAGCTCTCTCTTGGCACTTTGGATGTGGGACATACAGCGAGATGTTTGCTGCTTTTGCGTTTGGCTGTTGGGAGATTTACAGCACAAAGATATCTAGTTGATTTGAAGCAGTTCCGAGAAAGTCTAAACATAATCCCCACTTCTCCCTCCTGGCACTTTCCATGTGGGAGATATAGCAGGATGTATATTGGTTTTGAGGACAACTCAATGGACAGTGTAGGGAGAAAAGGTCCTGGCTCCTTGAATGCCGTTTCTGGAGACACTGCGATCAATGTGGGAGATATGTCAAGATGTGTGTTTGTTTTGAGGACGGCTCTCTGGAGAGTCTTAGCAAAGAGGTCACACAGATAATCAGAGCAATTCTCAGAGACACTGAGAACAAGCTCCACAATTCCCTCCTGGCACTTTCCCTGTAGGAGATACCGCAAGACGTTTCTGTATATTGGGCACAGCGCTCTGCACGGTGTTAGCAGAGACTTTCCCGGGACAGTGAAACCCTATGTCAGAGACACTGAGAAGAAGCCCCAATGTTCCCTCCAGGCACTTTCAGTGTGGGTGCTTTCTCC
Source organism: Larus michahellis (assembly GCF_964199755.1). NCBI lineage: Eukaryota > Metazoa > Chordata > Aves > Charadriiformes > Laridae > Larus > Larus michahellis. The sequence continues at coordinate 1,314,769 of NW_027436161.1, read as the reverse complement.
ACGTGGTTCCTGGTTTCACTGCAGCTCTGAAGAGAATGTTAGCAAAGAGGTAACCGGGACAGTGAAAACAGTACTCAAAGACAGGGAGAGCAAGCTCTCTCTTGGCACTTTGGATGTGGGACATACAGCGAGATGTTTGCTGCTTTTGCGTTTGGCTGTTGGGAGATTTACAGCACAAAGATATCTAGTTGATTTGAAGCAGTTCCGAGAAAGTCTAAACATAATCCCCACTTCTCCCTCCTGGCACTTTCCATGTGGGAGATATAGCAGGATGTATATTGGTTTTGAGGACAACTCAATGGACAGTGTAGGGAGAAAAGGTCCTGGCTCCTTGAATGCCGTTTCTGGAGACACTGCGATCAATGTGGCAGATATGTCAAGATGTGTGTTTGTTTTGAGGACGGCTCTCTGGAGAGTCTTAGCAAAGAGGTCACAGGGATAATCAGAGCAATTCTCAGAGACACTGAGAACAAGCTCCGCAATTCCCTCCTGGCACTTTCCCTGTAGGAGATACCGCAAGACGTTTCTGTATATTGGGCACAGCGCTCTGCACGGTGTTAGCAGAGACTTTCCCGGGACAGTGAAACCCTATGTCAGAGACACTGAGAAGAAGCCCCAATGTTCCCTCCAGGCACTTTCAGTGTGGGTGCTTTCTCCACGTGGTTCCTGGTTTCACTGCAGCTCTGAAGAGAATGTTAGCAAAGAGGTAACCGGGACAGTGAAAACAGTACTCAAAGACAGGGAGAGCAAGCTCTCTCTTGGCACTTTGGATGTGGGACATACAGCGAGATGTTTGCTGCTTTTGCGTTTGGCTGTTGGGAGATTTACAGCACAAAGATATCTAGTTGATTTGAAGCAGTTCCGAGAAAGTCTAAACATAATCCCCACTTCTCCCTCCTGGCACTTTCCATGTGGGAGATATAGCAGGATGTATATTGGTTTTGAGGACAACTCAATGGACAGTGTAGGGAGAAAACCTCCTGGCTCCTTGAATGCCGTTTCTGGAGACACTGCGATCAATGTGGCAGATATGTCAAGATGTGTGTTTGTTTTGAGGACGGCTCTCTGGAGAGTCTTAGCAAAGAGGTCACAGGGATAATCAGAGCAATTCTCAGAGACACTGAGAACAAGCTCCGCAATTCCCTCCTGGCACTTTCCCTGTAGGAGATACCGCAAGACGTTTCTGTATATTGGGCACAGCGCTCTGCACGGTGTTAGCAGAGACTTTCCCGGGACAGTGAAACCCTATGTCAGAGACACTGAGAAGAAGCCCCAATGTTCCCTCCAGGCACTTTCAGTGTGGGTGCTTTCTCCACGTGGTTCCTGGTTTCACTGCAGCTCTGAAGAGAATGTTAGCAAAGAGGTAACCGGGACAGTGAAAACAGTACTCAAAGACAGGGAGAGCAAGCTCTCTCTTGGCACTTTGGATGTGGGACATACAGCGAGATGTTTGCTGCTTTTGCGTTTGGCTGTTGGGAGATTTACAGCACAAAGATATCTAGTTGATTTGAAGCAGTTCCGAGAAAGTCTAAACATAATCCCCACTTCTCCCTCCTGGCACTTTCCATGTGGGAGATATAGCAGGATGTATATTGGTTTTGAGGACAACTCAATGGACAGTGTAGGGAGAAAACCTCCTGGCTCCTTGAATGCCGTTTCTGGAGACACTGCGATCAATGTGGGAGATATGTCAAGATGTGTGTTGGTTTTGAGGACGGCTCTCTGGAGAGTCTTAGCAAAGAGGTCACACAGATAATCAGAGCAATTCTCAGAGACACTGAGAACAAGCTCCGCAATTCCCTCCTGGCACTTTCCCTGTAGGAGATACCGCAAGACGTTTCTGTATATTGGGCACAGCGCTCTGCACGGTGTTAGCAGAGACTTTCCCGGGACAGTGAAACCCTATGTCAGAGACACTGAGAAGAAGCCCCAATGTTCCCTCCAGGCACTTTCAGTGTGGGTGCTTTCTCCACGTGGTTCCTGGTTTCACTGCAGCTCTGAAGAGAATGTTAGCAAAGAGGTAACCGGGACAGTGAAAACAGTACTCAAAGACAGGGAGAGCAAGCTCTCTCTTGGCACTTTGGATGTGGGACATACAGCGAGATGTTTGCTGCTTTTGCGTTTGGCTGTTGGGAGATTTACAGCACAAAGATATCTAGTTGATTTGAAGCAGTTCCGAGAAAGTCTAAACATAATCCCCACTTCTCCCTCCTGGCACTTTCCATGTGGGAGATATAGCAGGATGTATATTGGTTTTGAGGACAACTCAATGGACAGTGTAGGGAGAAAAGGTCCTGGCTCCTTGAATGCCGTTTCTGGAGACACTGCGATCAATGTGGGAGATATGTCAAGATGTGTGTTTGTTTTGAGGACGGCTCTCTGGAGAGTCTTAGCAAAGAGGTCACACAGATAATCAGAGCAATTCTCAGAGACACTGAGAACAAGCTCCGCAATTCCCTCCTGGCACTTTCGCTGTAGGAGATACCGCAAGACGTTTCTGTATATTGGGCACAGCGCTCTGCACGGTGTTAGCAGAGACTTTCCCGGGACAGTGAAACCCTATGTCAGAGACACTGAGAAGAAGCCCCAATGTTCCCTCCAGGCACTTTCAGTGTGGGTGCTTTCTCCACGTGGTTCCTGGTTTCACTGCGGCTCTGAAGAGAATGTTAGCAAAGAGGTAACCGGGACAGTGAAAACAGTACTCAAAGACAGGGAGAGCAAGCTCTCTCTTGGCACTTTGGATGTGGGACATACAGCGAGATGTTTGCTGCTTTTGCGTTTGGCTGTTGGGAGATTTACAGCACAAAGATATCTAGTTGATTTGAAGCAGTTCCGAGAAAGTCTAAACATAATCCCCACTTCTCCCTCCTGGCACTTTCCATGTGGGAGATATAGCAGGATGTATATTGGCTTTGAGGACAACTCAATGGACAGTGTAGGGAGAAAAGGTCCTGGCTCCTTGAATGCCGTTTCTGGAGACACTGCGATCAATGTGGGAGATATGTCAAGATGTGTGTTTGTTTTGAGGACGGCTCTCTGGAGAGTCTTAGCAAAGAGGTCACACAGATAATCAGAGCAATTCTCAGAGACACTGAGAACAAGCTCCACAATTCCCTCCTGGCACTTTCCCTGTAGGAGATACCGCAAGACGTTTCTGTATATTGGGCACAGCGCTCTGCACGGTGTTAGCAGAGACTTTCCCGGGACAGTGAAACCCTATGTCAGAGACACTGAGAAGAAGCCCCAATGTTCCCTCCAGGCACTTTCAGTGTGGGTGCCTTCTCCACGTGGTTCCTGGTTTCACTGCAGCTCTGAAGAGAATGTTAGCAAAGAGGTAACCGGGACAGTGAAAACAGTACTCAAAGACAGGGAGAGCAAGCTCTCTCTTGGCACTTTGGATGTGGGACATACAGCGAGATGTTTGCTGCTTTTGCGTTTGGCTGTTGGGAGATTTACAGCACAAAGATATCTAGTTGATTTGAAGCAGTTCCGAGAAAGTCTAAACATAATCCCCACTTCTCCCTCCTGGCACTTTCCATGTGGGAGATATAGCAGGATGTATATTGGTTTTGAGGACAACTCAATGGACAGTGTAGGGAGAAAAGGTCCTGGCTCCTTGAATGCCGTTTCTGGAGACACTGTGATCAATGTGGGAGATATGTCAAGATGTGTGTTTGTTTTGAGGACGGCTCTCTGGAGAGTCTTAGCAAAGAGGTCACACAGATAATCAGAGTAATTCTCAGAGACACTGAGAACAAGCTCCGCAATTCCCTCCTGGCACTTTCCCTGTAGGAGATACCGCAAGACGTTTCTGTATATTGGGCACAGCGCTCTGCACGGTGTTAGCAGAGACTTTCCCGGGACAGTGAAACCCTATGTCAGAGACACTGAGAAGAAGCCCCAATGTTCCCTCCAGGCACTTTCAGTGTGGGTGCTTTCTCCACGTGGTTCCTGGTTTCACTGCAGCTCTGAAGAGAATGTTAGCAAAGAGGTAACCGGGACAGTGAAAACAGTACTCAAAGACAGGGAGAGCAAGCTCTCTCTTGGCACTTTGGATGTGGGACATACAGCGAGATGTTTGCTGCTTTTGCGTTTGGCTGTTGGGAGATTTACAGCACAAAGATATCTAGTTGATTTGAAGCAGTTCCGAGAAAGTCTAAACATAATCCCCACTTCTCCCTCCTGGCACTTTCCATGTGGGAGATATAGCAGGATGTATATTGGTTTTGAGGACAACTCAATGGACAGTGTAGGGAGAAAAGGTCCTGGCTCCTTGAATGCCGTTTCTGGAGACACTGTGATCAATGTGGGAGATATGTCAAGATGTGTGTTTGTTTTGAGGACGGCTCTCTGGAGAGTCTTAGCAAAGAGGTCACACAGATAATCAGAGCAATTCTCAGAGACACTGAGAACAAGCTCCGCAATTCCCTCCTGGCACTTTCCCTGTAGGAGATACCGCAAGACGTTTCTGTATATTGGGCACAGCGCTCTGCACGGTGTTAGCAGAGACTTTCCCGGGACAGTGAAACCCTATGTCAGAGACACTGAGAAGAAGCCCCAATGTTCCCTCCAGGCACTTTCAGTGTGGGTGCTTTCTCCACGTGGTTCCTGGTTTCACTGCGGCTCTGAAGAGAATGTTAGCAAAGAGGTAACCGGGACAGTTAAAACAGTACTCAAAGACAGGGAGAGCAAGCTCTCTCTTGGCACTTTGGATGTGGGACATACAGCGAGATGTTTGCTGCTTTTGCGTTTGGCTGTTGGGAGATTTACAGCACAAAGATATCTAGTTGATTTGAAGCAGTTCCGAGAAAGTCTAAACATAATCCCCACTTCTCCCTCCTGGCACTTTCCATGTGGGAGATATAGCAGGATGTATATTGGTTTTGAGGACAACTCAATGGACAGTGTAGGGAGAAAACCTCCTGGCTCCTTGAATGCCGTTTCTGGAGACACTGCGATCAATGTGGGAGATATGTCAAGATGTGTGTTTGTTTTGAGGACGGCTCTCTGGAGAGTCTTAGCAAAGAGGTCACAGGGATAATCAGAGCAATTCTCAGAGACACTGAGAACAAGCTCCGCAATTCCCTCCTGGCACTTTCCCTGTAGGAGATACCGCAAGACGTTTCTGTATATTGGGCACAGCGCTCTGCACGGTGTTAGCAGAGACTTTCCCGGGACAGTGAAACCCTATGTCAGAGACACTGAGAAGAAGCCCCAATGTTCCCTCCAGGCACTTTCAGTGTGGGTGCTTTCTCCACGTGGTTCCTGGTTTCACTGCAGCTCTGAAGAGAATGTTAGCAAAGAGGTAACCGGGACAGTGAAAACAGTACTCAAAGACAGGGAGAGCAAGCTCTCTCTTGGCACTTTGGATGTGGGACATACAGCGAGATGTTTGCTGCTTTTGCGTTTGGCTGTTGGGAGATTTACAGCACAAAGATATCTAGTTGATTTGAAGCAGTTCCGAGAAAGTCTAAACATAATCCCCACTTCTCCCTCCTGGCACTTTCCATGTGGGAGATATAGCAGGATGTATATTGGTTTTGAGGACAACTCAATGGACAGTGTAGGGAGAAAAGGTCCTGGCTCCTTGAATGCCGTTTCTGGAGACACTGCGATCAATGTGGGAGATATGTCAAGATGTGTGTTGGTTTTGAGGACGGCTCTCTGGAGAGTCTTAGCAAAGAGGTCACACAGATAATCAGAGCAATTCTCAGAGACACTGAGAACAAGCTCCGCAATTCCCTCCTGGCACTTTCCCTGTAGGAGATACCGCAAGACGTTTCTGTATATTGGGCACAGCGCTCTGCACGGTGTTAGCAGAGACTTTCCCGGGACAGTGAAACCCTTTGTCAGAGACACTGAGAAGAAGCCCCAATGTTCCCTCCAGGCACTTTCAGTGTGGGTGCTTTCTCCACGTGGTTCCTGGTTTCACTGCAGCTCTGAAGAGAATGTTAGCAAAGAGGTAACCGGGACAGTGAAAACAGTACTCAAAGACAGGGAGAGCAAGCTCTCTCTTGGCACTTTGGATGTGGGACATACAGCGAGATGTTTGCTGCTTTTGCGTTTGGCTGTTGGGAGATTTACAGCACAAAGATATCTAGTTGATTTGAAGCAGTTCCGAGAAAGTCTAAACATAATCCCCACTTCTCCCTCCTGGCACTTTCCATGTGGGAGATATAGCAGGATGTATATTGGTTTTGAGGACAACTCAATGGACAGTGTAGGGAGAAAAGGTCCTGGCTCCTTGAATGCCGTTTCTGGAGACACTGCGATCAATGTGGGAGATATGTCAAGATGTGTGTTTGTTTTGAGGACGGCTCTCTGGAGAGTCTTAGCAAAGAGGTCACACAGATAATCAGAGCAATTCTCAGAGACACTGAGAACAAGCTCCACAATTCCCTCCTGGCACTTTCCCTGTAGGAGATACCGCAAGACGTTTCTGTATATTGGGCACAGCGCTCTGCACGGTGTTAGCAGAGACTTTCCCGGGACAGTGAAACCCTATGTCAGAGACACTGAGAAGAAGCCCCAATGTTCCCTCCAGGCACTTTCAGTGTGGGTGCCTTCTCCACGTGGTTCCTGGTTTCACTGCGGCTCTGAAGAGAATGTTAGCAAAGAGGTAACCGGGACAGTGAAAACAGTACTCAAAGACAGGGAGAGCAAGCTCTCTCTTGGCACTTTGGATGTGGGACATACAGCGAGATGTTTGCTGCTTTTGCGTTTGGCTGTTGGGAGATTTACAGCACAAAGATATCTAGTTGATTTGAAGCAGTTCCGAGAAAGTCTAAACATAATCCCCACTTCTCCCTCCTGGCACTTTCCATGTGGGAGATATAGCAGGATGTATATTGGTTTTGAGGACAACTCAATGGACAGTGTAGGGAGAAAAGGTCCTGGCTCCTTGAATGCCGTTTCTGGAGACACTGCGATCAATGTGGGAGATATGTCAAGATGTGTGTTTGTTTTGAGGACGGCTCTCTGGAGAGTCTTAGCAAAGAGGTCACAGGGATAATCAGAGCAATTCTCAGAGACACTGAGAACAAGCTCCGCAATTCCCTCCTGGCACTTTCCCTGTAGGAGATACCGCAAGACGTTTCTGTATATTGGGCACAGCGCTCTGCACGGTGTTAGCAGAGACTTTCCCGGGACAGTGAAACCCTATGTCAGAGACACTGAGAAGAAGCCCCAATGTTCCCTCCAGGCACTTTCAGTGTGGGTGCTTTCTCCACGTGGTTCCTGGTTTCACTGCGGCTCTGAAGAGAATGTTAGCAAAGAGGTAACCGGGACAGTGAAAACAGTACTCAAAGACAGGGAGAGCAAGCTCTTTCTTGGCACTTTGGATGTGGGACATACAGCGAGATGTTTGCTGCTTTTGCGTTTGGCTGTTGGGAGATTTACAGCACAAAGATATCTAGTTGATTTGAAGCAGTTCCGAGAAAGTCTAAACATAATCCCCACTTCTCCCTCCTGGCACTTTCCATGTGGGAGATATAGCAGGATGTATATTGGCTTTGAGGACAACTCAATGGACAGTGTAGGGAGAAAAGGTCCTGGCTCCTTGAATGCCGTTTCTGGAGACACTGCGATCAATGTGGGAGATATGTCAAGATGTGTGTTTGTTTTGAGGACGGCTCTCTGGAGAGTCTTAGCAAAGAGGTCACACAGATAATCAGAGCAATTCTCAGAGACACTGAGAACAAGCTCCACAATTCCCTCCTGGCACTTTCCCTGTAGGAGATACCGCAAGACGTTTCTGTATATTGGGCACAGCGCTCTGCACGGTGTTAGCAGAGACTTTCCCGGGACAGTGAAACCCTATGGCAGAGACACTGAGAAGAAGCCCCAATGTTCCCTCCAGGCACTTTCAGTGTGGGTGCCTTCTCCACGTGGTTCCTGGTTTCACTGCAGCTCTGAAGAGAATGTTAGCAAAGAGGTAACCGGGACAGTGAAAACAGTACTCAAAGACAGGGAGAGCAAGCTCTCTCTTGGCACTTTGGATGTGGGACATACAGCGAGATGTTTGCTGCTTTTGCGTTTGGCTGTTGGGAGATTTACAGCACAAAGATATCTAGTTGATTTGAAGCAGTTCCGAGAAAGTCTAAACATAATCCCCACTTCTCCCTCCTGGCACTTTCCATGTGGGAGATATAGCAGGATGTATATTGGTTTTGAGGACAACTCAATGGACAGTGTAGGGAGAAAAGGTCCTGGCTCCTTGAATGCCGTTTCTGGAGACACTGCGATCAATGTGGGAGATATGTCAAGATGTGTGTTTGTTTTGAGGACGGCTCTCTGGAGAGTCTTAGCAAAGAGGTCACACAGATAATCAGAGTAATTCTCAGAGACACTGAGAACAAGCTCCGCAATTCCCTCCTGGCACTTTCCCTGTAGGAGATACCGCAAGACGTTTCTGTATATTGGGCACAGCGCTCTGCACGGTGTTAGCAGAGACTTTCCCGGGACAGTGAAACCCTATGTCAGAGACACTGAGAAGAAGCCCCAATGTTCCCTCCAGGCACTTTCAGTGTGGGTGCTTTCTCCACGTGGTTCCTGGTTTCACTGCAGCTCTGAAGAGAATGTTAGCAAAGAGGTAACCGGGACAGTGAAAACAGTACTCAAAGACAGGGAGAGCAAGCTCTCTCTTGGCACTTTGGATGTGGGACATACAGCGAGATGTTTGCTGCTTTTGCGTTTGGCTGTTGGGAGATTTACAGCACAAAGATATCTAGTTGATTTGAAGCAGTTCCGAGAAAGTCTAAACATAATCCCCACTTCTCCCTCCTGGCACTTTCCATGTGGGAGATATAGCAGGATGTATATTGGTTTTGAGGACAACTCAATGGACAGTGTAGGGAGAAAAGGTCCTGGCTCCTTGAATGCCGTTTCTGGAGACACTGTGATCAATGTGGGAGATATGTCAAGATGTGTGTTTGTTTTGAGGACGGCTCTCTGGAGAGTCTTAGCAAAGAGGTCACACAGATAATCAGAGCAATTCTCAGAGACACTGAGAACAAGCTCCACAATTCCCTCCTGGCACTTTCCCTGTAGGAGATACCGCAAGACGTTTCTGTATATTGGGCACAGCGCTCTGCACGGTGTTAGCAGAGACTTTCCCGGGACAGTGAAACCCTATGTCAGAGACACTGAGAAGAAGCCCCAATGTTCCCTCCAGGCACTTTCAGTGTGGGTGCCTTCTCCACGTGGTTCCTGGTTTCACTGCGGCTCTGAAGAGAATGTTAGCAAAGAGGTAACCGGGACAGTGAAAACAGTACTCAAAGACAGGGAGAGCAAGCTCTCTCTTGGCACTTTGGATGTGGGACATACAGCGAGATGTTTGCTGCTTTTGCGTTTGGCTGTTGGGAGATTTACAGCACAAAGATATCTAGTTGATTTGAAGCAGTTCCGAGAAAGTCTAAACATAATCCCCACTTCTCCCTCCTGGCACTTTCCATGTGGGAGATATAGCAGGATGTATATTGGTTTTGAGGACAACTCAATGGACAGTGTAGGGAGAAAAGGTCCTGGCTCCTTGAATGCCGTTTCTGGAGACACTGCGATCAATGTGGGAGATATGTCAAGATGTGTGTTTGTTTTGAGGACGGCTCTCTGGAGAGTCTTAGCAAAGAGGTCACAGGGATAATCAGAGCAATTCTCAGAGACACTGAGAACAAGCTCTGCAATTCCCTCCTGGCACTTTCCCTGTAGGAGATACCGCAAGACGTTTCTGTATATTGGGCACAGCGCTCTGCACGGTGTTAGCAGAGACTTTCCCGGGACAGTGAAACCCTATGTCAGAGACACTGAGAAGAAGCCCCAATGTTCCCTCCAGGCACTTTCAGTGTGGGTGCTTTCTCCACGTGGTTCCTGGTTTCACTGCAGCTCTGAAGAGAATGTTAGCAAAGAGGTAACCGGGACAGTGAAAACAGTACTCAAAGACAGGGAGAGCAAGCTCTCTCTTGGCACTTTGGATGTGGGACATACAGCGAGATGTTTGCTGCTTTTGCGTTTGGCTGTTGGGAGATTTACAGCACAAAGATATCTAGTTGATTTGAAGCAGTTCCGAGAAAGTCTAAACATAATCCCCACTTCTCCCTCCTGGCACTTTCCATGTGGGAGATATAGCAGGATGTATATTGGTTTTGAGGACAACTCAATGGACAGTGTAGGGAGAAAAGGTCCTGGCTCCTTGAATGCCGTTTCTGGAGACACTGCGATCAATGTGGGAGATATGTCAAGATGTGTGTTTGTTTTGAGGACGGCTCTCTGGAGAGTCTTAGCAAAGAGGTCACACAGATAATCAGAGCAATTCTCAGAGACACTGAGAACAAGCTCCGCAATTCCCTCCTGGCACTTTCCCTGTAGGAGATACCGCAAGACGTTTCTGTATATTGGGCACAGCGCTCTGCACGGTGTTAGCAGAGACTTTCCCGGGACAGTGAAACCCTATGTCAGAGACACTGAGAAGAAGCCCCAATGTTCCCTCCAGGCACTTTCAGTGTGGGTGCTTTCTCCACGTGGTTCCTGGTTTCACTGCGGCTCTGAAGAGAATGTTAGCAAAGAGGTAACCGGGACAGTGAAAACAGTACTCAAAGACAGGGAGAGCAAGCTCTTTCTTGGCACTTTGGATGTGGGACATACAGCGAGATGTTTGCTGCTTTTGCGTTTGGCTGTTGGGAGATTTACAGCACAAAGATATCTAGTTGATTTGAAGCAGTTCCGAGAAAGTCTAAACATAATCCCCACTTCTCCCTCCTGGCACTTTCCATGTGGGAGATATAGCAGGATGTATATTGGCTTTGAGGACAACTCAATGGACAGTGTAGGGAGAAAAGGTCCTGGCTCCTTGAATGCCGTTTCTGGAGACACTGCGATCAATGTGGGAGATATGTCAAGATGTGTGTTTGTTTTGAGGACGGCTCTCTGGAGAGTCTTAGCAAAGAGGTCACACAGATAATCAGAGCAATTCTCAGAGACACTGAGAACAAGCTCCACAATTCCCTCCTGGCACTTTCCCTGTAGGAGATACCGCAAGACGTTTCTGTATATTGGGCACAGCGCTCTGCACGGTGTTAGCAGAGACTTTCCCGGGACAGTGAAACCCTATGGCAGAGACACTGAGAAGAAGCCCCAATGTTCCCTCCAGGCACTTTCAGTGTGGGTGCCTTCTCCACGTGGTTCCTGGTTTCACTGCAGCTCTGAAGAGAATGTTAGCAAAGAGGTAACCGGGACAGTGAAAACAGTACTCAAAGACAGGGAGAGCAAGCTCTCTCTTGGCACTTTGGATGTGGGACATACAGCGAGATGTTTGCTGCTTTTGCGTTTGGCTGTTGGGAGATTTACAGCACAAAGATATCTAGTTGATTTGAAGCAGTTCCGAGAAAGTCTAAACATAATCCCCACTTCTCCCTCCTGGCACTTTCCATGTGGGAGATATAGCAGGATGTATATTGGTTTTGAGGACAACTCAATGGACAGTGTAGGGAGAAAAGGTCCTGGCTCCTTGAATGCCGTTTCTGGAGACACTGCGATCAATGTGGGAGATATGTCAAGATGTGTGTTTGTTTTGAGGACGGCTCTCTGGAGAGTCTTAGCAAAGAGGTCACACAGATAATCAGAGTAATTCTCAGAGACACTGAGAACAAGCTCCGCAATTCCCTCCTGGCACTTTCCCTGTAGGAGATACCGCAAGACGTTTCTGTATATTGGGCACAGCGCTCTGCACGGTGTTAGCAGAGACTTTCCCGGGACAGTGAAACCCTATGTCAGAGACACTGAGAAGAAGCCCCAATGTTCCCTCCAGGCACTTTCAGTGTGGGTGCTTTCTCCACGTGGTTCCTGGTTTCACTGCAGCTCTGAAGAGAATGTTAGCAAAGAGGTAACCGGGACAGTGAAAACAGTACTCAAAGACAGGGAGAGCAAGCTCTCTCTTGGCACTTTGGATGTGGGACATACAGCGAGATGTTTGCTGCTTTTGCGTTTGGCTGTTGGGAGATTTACAGCACAAAGATATCTAGTTGATTTGAAGCAGTTCCGAGAAAGTCTAAACATAATCCCCACTTCTCCCTCCTGGCACTTTCCATGTGGGAGATATAGCAGGATGTATATTGGTTTTGAGGACAACTCAATGGACAGTGTAGGGAGAAAAGGTCCTGGCTCCTTGAATGCCGTTTCTGGAGACACTGTGATCAATGTGGGAGATATGTCAAGATGTGTGTTTGTTTTGAGGACGGCTCTCTGGAGAGTCTTAGCAAAGAGGTCACACAGATAATCAGAGCAATTCTCAGAGACACTGAGAACAAGCTCCGCAATTCCCTCCTGGCACTTTCCCTGTAGGAGATACCGCAAGACGTTTCTGTATATTGGGCACAGCGCTCTGCACGGTGTTAGCAGAGACTTTCCCGGGACAGTGAAACCCTATGTCAGAGACACTGAGAAGAAGCCCCAATGTTCCCTCCAGGCACTTTCAGTGTGGCTGCCTTCTCCACTTGGTTCCTGGTTTCACTGCGGCTCTGAAGAGAATGTTAGCAAAGAGGTAACCGGGACAGTGAAAACAGTACTCAAAGACAGGGAGAGCAAGCTCTCTCTTGGCACTTTGGATGTGGGACATACAGCGAGATGTTTGCTGCTTTTGCGTTTGGCTGTTGGGAGATTTACAGCACAAAGATATCTAGTTGATTTGAAGCAGTTCCGAGAAAGTCTAAACATAATCCCCACTTCTCCCTCCTGGCACTTTCCATGTGGGAGATATAGCAGGATGTATATTGGTTTTGAGGACAACTCAATGGACAGTGTAGGGAGAAAACCTCCTGGCTCCTTGAATGCCGTTTCTGGAGACACTGCGATCAATGTGGGAGATATGTCAAGATGTGTGTTTGTTTTGAGGACGGCTCTCTGGAGAGTCTTAGCAAAGAGGTCACAGGGATAATCAGAGCAATTCTCAGAGACACTGAGAACAAGCTCCGCAATTCCCTCCTGGCACTTTCCCTGTAGGAGATACCGCAAGACGTTTCTGTATATTGGGCACAGCGCTCTGCACGGTGTTAGCAGAGACTTTCCCGGGACAGTGAAACCCTATGTCAGAGACACTGAGAAGAAGCCCCAATGTTCCCTCCAGGCACTTTCAGTGTGGGTGCTTTCTCCACGTGGTTCCTGGTTTCACTGCGGCTCTGAAGAGAATGTTAGCAAAGAGGTAACCGGGACAGTGAAAACAGTACTCAAAGACAGGGAGAGCAAGCTCTCTCTTGGCACTTTGGATGTGGGACATACAGCGAGATGTTTGCTGCTTTTGCGTTTGGCTGTTGGGAGATTTACAGCACAAAGATATCTAGTTGATTTGAAGCAGTTCCGAGAAAGTCTAAACATAATCCCCACTTCTCCCTCCTGGCACTTTCCATGTGGGAGATATAGCAGGATGTATATTGGTTTTGAGGACAACTCAATGGACAGTGTAGGGAGAAAAGGTCCTGGCTCCTTGAATGCCGTTTCTGGAGACACTGCGATCAATGTGGGAGATATGTCAAGATGTGTGTTTGTTTTGAGGACGGCTCTCTGGAGAGTCTTAGCAAAGAGGTCACAGGGATAATCAGAGCAATTCTCAGAGACACTGAGAACAAGCTCCACAATTCCCTCCTGGCACTTTCCCTGTAGGAGATACCGCAAGACGTTTCTGTATATTGGGCACAGCGCTCTGCACGGTGTTAGCAGAGACTTTCCCGGGACAGTGAAACCCTATGTCAGAGACACTGAGAAGAAGCCCCAATGTTCCCTCCAGGCACTTTCAGTGTGGGTGCCTTCTCCACGTGGTTCCTGGTTTCACTGCAGCTCTGAAGAGAATGTTAGCAAAGAGGTAACCGGGACAGTGAAAACAGTACTCAAAGACAGGGAGAGCAAGCTCTCTCTTGGCACTTTGGATGTGGGACATACAGCGAGATGTTTGCTGCTTTTGCGTTTGGCTGTTGGGAGATTTACAGCACAAAGATATCTAGTTGATTTGAAGCAGTTCCGAGAAAGTCTAAACATAATCCCCACTTCTCCCTCCTGGCACTTTCCATGTGGGAGATATAGCAGGATGTATATTGGTTTTGAGGACAACTCAATGGACAGTGTAGGGAGAAAAGGTCCTGGCTCCTTGAATGCCGTTTCTGGAGACACTGCGATCAATGTGGGAGATATGTCAAGATGTGTGTTGGTTTTGAGGACGGCTCTCTGGAGAGTCTTAGCAAAGAGGTCACACAGATAATCAGAGCAATTCTCAGAGACACTGAGAACAAGCTCCGCAATTCCCTCCTGGCACTTTCCCTGTAGGAGATACCGCAAGACGTTTCTGTATATTGGGCACAGCGCTCTGCACGGTGTTAGCAGAGACTTTCCCGGGACAGTGAAACCCTTTGTCAGAGACACTGAGAAGAAGCCCCAATGTTCCCTCCAGGCACTTTCAGTGTGGGTGCCTTCTCCACGTGGTTCCTGGTTTCACTGCAGCTCTGAAGAGAATGTTAGCAAAGAGGTAACCGGGACAGTGAAAACAGTACTCAAAGACAGGGAGAGCAAGCTCTCTCTTGGCACTTTGGATGTGGGACATACAGCGAGATGTTTGCTGCTTTTGCGTTTGGCTGTTGGGAGATTTACAGCACAAAGATATCTAGTTGATTTGAAGCAGTTCCGAGAAAGTCTAAACATAATCCCCACTTCTCCCTCCTGGCACTTTCCATGTGGGAGATATAGCAGGATGTATATTGGTTTTGAGGACAACTCAATGGACAGTGTAGGGAGAAAAGGTCCTGGCTCCTTGAATGCCGTTTCTGGAGACACTGCGATCAATGTGGGAGATATGTCAAGATGTGTGTTTGTTTTGAGGACGGCTCTCTGGAGAGTCTTAGCAAAGAGGTCACAGGGATAATCAGAGCAATTCTCAGAGACACTGAGAACAAGCTCTGCAATTCCCTCCTGGCACTTTCCCTGTAGGAGATACCGCAAGACGTTTCTGTATATTGGGCACAGCGCTCTGCACGGTGTTAGCAGAGACTTTCCCGGGACAGTGAAACCCTATGTCAGAGACACTGAGAAGAAGCCCCAATGTTCCCTCCAGGCACTTTCAGTGTGGGTGCCTTCTCCACGTGGTTTCTGGTTTCACTGCAGCTCTGAAGAGAATGTTAGCAAAGAGGTAACCGGGACAGTGAAAACAGTACTCAAAGACAGGGAGAGCAAGCTCTCTCTTGGCACTTTGGATGTGGGACATACAGCGAGATGTTTGCTGCTTTTGCGTTTGGCTGTTGGGAGATTTACAGCACAAAGATATCTAGTTGATTTGAAGCAGTTCCGAGAAAGTCTAAACATAATCCCCACTTCTCCCTCCTGGCACTTTCCATGTGGGAGATATAGCAGGATGTATATTGGTTTTGAGGACAACTCAATGGACAGTGTAGGGAGAAAACCTCCTGGCTCCTTGAATGCCGTTTCTGGAGACACTGCGATCAATGTGGGAGATATGTCAAGATGTGTGTTTGTTTTGAGGACGGCTCTCTGGAGAGTCTTAGCAAAGAGGTCACAGGGATAATCAGAGCAATTCTCAGAGACACTGAGAACAAGCTCCGCAATTCCCTCCTGGCACTTTCCCTGTAGGAGATACCGCAAGACGTTTCTGTATATTGGGCACAGCGCTCTGCACGGTGTTAGCAGAGACTTTCCCGGGACAGTGAAACCCTATGTCAGAGACACTGAGAAGAAGCCCCAATGTTCCCTCCAGGCACTTTCAGTGTGGGTGCTTTCTCCACGTGGTTCCTGGTTTCACTGCGGCTCTGAAGAGAATGTTAGCAAAGAGGTAACCGGGACAGTGAAAACAGTACTCAAAGACAGGGAGAGCAAGCTCTCTCTTGGCACTTTGGATGTGGGACATACAGCGAGATGTTTGCTGCTTTTGCGTTTGGCTGTTGGGAGATTTACAGCACAAAGATATCTAGTTGATTTGAAGCAGTTCCGAGAAAGTCTAAACATAATCCCCACTTCTCCCTCCTGGCACTTTCCATGTGGGAGATATAGCAGGATGTATATTGGTTTTGAGGACAACTCAATGGACAGTGTAGGGAGAAAAGGTCCTGGCTCCTTGAATGCCGTTTCTGGAGACACTGCGATCAATGTGGGAGATATGTCAAGATGTGTGTTTGTTTTGAGGACGGCTCTCTGGAGAGTCTTAGCAAAGAGGTCACAGGGATAATCAGAGCAATTCTCAGAGACACTGAGAACAAGCTCCGCAATTCCCTCCTGGCACTTTCCCTGTAGGAGATACCGCAAGACGTTTCTGTATATTGGGCACAGCGCTCTGCACGGTGTTAGCAGAGACTTTCCCGGGACAGTGAAACCCTATGTCAGAGACACTGAGAAGAAGCCCCAATGTTCCCTCCAGGCACTTTCAGTGTGGGTGCTTTCTCCACGTGGTTCCTGGTTTCACTGCGGCTCTGAAGAGAATGTTAGCAAAGAGGTAACCGGGACAGTGAAAACAGTACTCAAAGACAGGGAGAGCAAGCTCTCTCTTGGCACTTTGGATGTGGGACATACAGCGAGATGTTTGCTGCTTTTGCGTTTGGCTGTTGGGAGATTTACAGCACAAAGATATCTAGTTGATTTGAAGCAGTTCCGAGAAAGTCTAAACATAATCCCCACTTCTCCCTCCTGGCACTTTCCATGTGGGAGATATAGCAGGATGTATATTGGTTTTGAGGACAACTCAATGGACAGTGTAGGGAGAAAAGGTCCTGGCTCCTTGAATGCCGTTTCTGGAGACACTGCGATCAATGTGGGAGATATGTCAAGATGTGTGTTTGTTTTGAGGACGGCTCTCTGGAGAGTCTTAGCAAAGAGGTCACACAGATAATCAGAGCAATTCTCAGAGACACTGAGAACAAGCTCCGCAATTCCCTCCTGGCACTTTCCCTGTAGGAGATACCGCAAGACGTTTCTGTATATTGGGCACAGCGCTCTGCACGGTGTTAGCAGAGACTTTCCCGGGACAGTGAAACCCTATGTCAGAGACACTGAGAAGAAGCCCCAATGTTCCCTCCAGGCACTTTCAGTGTGGGTGCTTTCTCCACGTGGTTCCTGGTTTCACTGCGGCTCTGAAGAGAATGTTAGCAAAGAGGTAACCGGGACAGTGAAAACAGTACTCAAAGACAGGGAGAGCAAGCTCTCTCTTGGCACTTTGGATGTGGGACATACAGCGAGATGTTTGCTGCTTTTGCGTTTGGCTGTTGGGAGATTTACAGCACAAAGATATCTAGTTGATTTGAAGCAGTTCCGAGAAAGTCTAAACATAATCCCCACTTCTCCCTCCTGGCACTTTCCATGTGGGAGATATAGCAGGATGTATATTGGTTTTGAGGACAACTCAATGGACAGTGTAGGGAGAAAAGGTCCTGGCTCCTTGAATGCCGTTTCTGGAGACACTGCGATCAATGTGGGAGATATGTCAAGATGTGTGTTTGTTTTGAGGACGGCTCTCTGGAGAGTCTTAGCAAAGAGGTCACAGGGATAATCAGAGCAATTCTCAGAGACACTGAGAACAAGCTCCGCAATTCCCTCCTGGCACTTTCCCTGTAGGAGATACCGCAAGACGTTTCTGTATATTGGGCACAGCGCTCTGCACGGTGTTAGCAGAGACTTTCCCGGGACAGTGAAACCCTATGGCAGAGACACTGAGAAGAAGCCCCAATGTTCCCTCCAGGCACTTTCAGTGTGGGTGCTTTCTCCACGTGGTTCCTGGTTTCACTGCGGCTCTGAAGAGAATGTTAGCAAAGAGGTAACCGGGACAGTGAAAACAGTACTCAAAGACAGGGAGAGCAAGCTCTCTCTTGGCACTTTGGATGTGGGACATACAGCGAGATGTTTGCTGCTTTTGCGTTTGGCTGTTGGGAGATTTACAGCACAAAGATATCTAGTTGATTTGAAGCAGTTCCGAGAAAGTCTAAACATAATCCCCACTTCTCCCTCCTGGCACTTTCCATGTGGGAGATATAGCAGGATGTATATTGGTTTTGAGGACAACTCAATGGACAGTGTAGGGAGAAAAGGTCCTGGCTCCTTGAATGCCGTTTCTGGAGACACTGCGATCAATGTGGGAGATATGTCAAGATGTGTGTTTGTTTTGAGGACGGCTCTCTGGAGAGTCTTAGCAAAGAGGTCACACAGATAATCAGAGCAATTCTCAGAGACACTGAGAACAAGCTCCGCAATTCCCTCCTGGCACTTTCCCTGTAGGAGATACCGCAAGACGTTTCTGTATATTGGGCACAGCGCTCTGCACGGTGTTAGCAGAGACTTTCCCGGGACAGTGAAACCCTATGTCAGAGACACTGAGAAGAAGCCCCAATGTTCCCTCCAGGCACTTTCAGTGTGGGTGCTTTCTCCACGTGGTTCCTGGTTTCACTGCGGCTCTGAAGAGAATGTTAGCAAAGAGGTAACCGGGACAGTGAAAACAGTACTCAAAGACAGGGAGAGCAAGCTCTCTCTTGGCACTTTGGATGTGGGACATACAGCGAGATGTTTGCTGCTTTTGCGTTTGGCTGTTGGGAGATTTACAGCACAAAGATATCTAGTTGATTTGAAGCAGTTCCGAGAAAGTCTAAACATAATCCCCACTTCTCCCTCCTGGCACTTTCCATGTGGGAGATATAGCAGGATGTATATTGGTTTTGAGGACAACTCAATGGACAGTGTAGGGAGAAAAGGTCCTGGCTCCTTGAATGCCGTTTCTGGAGACACTGCGATCAATGTGGGAGATATGTCAAGATGTGTGTTGGTTTTGAGGACGGCTCTCTGGAGAGTCTTAGCAAAGAGGTCACACAGATAATCAGAGCAATTCTCAGAGACACTGAGAACAAGCTCCACAATTCCCTCCTGGCACTTTCCCTGTAGGAGATACCGCAAGACGTTTCTGTATATTGGGCACAGCGCTCTGCACGGTGTTAGCAGAGACTTTCCCGGGACAGTGAAACCCTATGGCAGAGACACTGAGAAGAAGCCCCAATGTTCCCTCCAGGCACTTTCAGTGTGGGTGCTTTCTCCACGTGGTTCCTGGTTTCACTGCGGCTCTGAAGAGAATGTTAGCAAAGAGGTAACCGGGACAGTGAAAACAGTACTCAAAGACAGGGAGAGCAAGCTCTCTCTTGGCACTTTGGATGTGGGACATACAGCGAGATGTTTGCTGCTTTTGCGTTTGGCTGTTGGGAGATTTACAGCACAAAGATATCTAGTTGATTTGAAGCAGTTCCGAGAAAGTCTAAACATAATCCCCACTTCTCCCTCCTGGCACTTTCCATGTGGGAGATATAGCAGGATGTATATTGGTTTTGAGGACAACTCAATGGACAGTGTAGGGAGAAAACCTCCTGGCTCCTTGAATGCCGTTTCTGGAGACACTGCGATCAATGTGGGAGATATGTCAAGATGTGTGTTTGTTTTGAGGACGGCTCTCTGGAGAGTCTTAGCAAAGAGGTCACACAGATAATCAGAGCAATTCTCAGAGACACTGAGAACAAGCTCCGCAATTCCCTCCTGGCACTTTCCCTGTAGGAGATACCGCAAGACGTTTCTGTATATTGGGCACAGCGCTCTGCACAGTGTTAGCAGAGACTTTCCCGGGACAGTGAAACCCTATGTCAGAGACACTGAGAAGAAGCCCCAATGTTCCCTCCAGGCACTTTCAGTGTGGGTGCTTTCTCCACGTGGTTCCTGGTTTCACTGCAGCTCTGAAGAGAATGTTAGCAAAGAGGTAACCGGGACAGTGAAAACAGTACTCAAAGACAGGGAGAGCAAGCTCTCTCTTGGCACTTTGGATGTGGGACATACAGCGAGATGTTTGCTGCTTTTGCGTTTGGCTGTTGGGAGATTTACAGCACAAAGATATCTAGTTGATTTGAAGCAGTTCCGAGAAAGTCTAAACATAATCCCCACTTCTCCCTCCTGGCACTTTCCATGTGGGAGATATAGCAGGATGTATATTGGTTTTGAGGACAACTCAATGGACAGTGTAGGGAGAAAAGGGCCTGGCTCCTTGAATGCCGTTTCTGGAGACACTGCGATCAATGTGGGAGATATGTCAAGATGTGTGTTTGTTTTGAGGACGGCTCTCTGGAGAGTCTTAGCAAAGAGGTCACAGGGATAATCAGAGCAATTCTCAGAGACACTGAGAACAAGCTCCGCAATTCCCTCCTGGCACTTTCCCTGTAGGAGATACCGCAAGACGTTTCTGTATATTGGGCACAGCGCTCTGCACGGTGTTAGCAGAGACTTTCCCGGGACAGTGAAACCCTATGTCAGAGACACTGAGAAGAAGCCCCAATGCTCCCTCCAGGCACTTTCAGTGTGGGTGCTTTCTCCACGTGGTTCCTGGTTTCACTGCAGCTCTGAAGAGAATGTTAGCAAAGAGGTAACCGGGACAGTGAAAACAGTACTCAAAGACAGGGAGAGCAAGCTCTCTCTTGGCACTTTGGATGTGGGACATACAGCGAGATGTTTGCTGCTTTTGCGTTTGGCTGTTGGGAGATTTACAGCACAAAGATATCTAGTTGATTTGAAGCAGTTCCGAGAAAGTCTAAACATAATCCCCACTTCTCCCTCCTGGCACTTTCCATGTGGGAGATATAGCAGGATGTATATTGGTTTTGAGGACAACTCAATGGACAGTGTAGGGAGAAAAGGTCCTGGCTCCTTGAATGCCGTTTCTGGAGACACTGCGATCAATGTGGGAGATATGTCAAGATGTGTGTTTGTTTTGAGGACGGCTCTCTGGAGAGTCTTAGCAAAGAGGTCACAGGGATAATCAGAGCAATTCTCAGAGACACTGAGAACAAGCTCGACAATTCCCTCCTGGCACTTTCCCTGTAGGAGATACCGCAAGACGTTTCTGTATATTGGGCACAGCGCTCTGCACGGTGTTAGCAGAGACTTTCCCGGGACAGTGAAACCCTATGTCAGAGACACTGAGAAGAAGCCCCAATGTTCCCTCCAGGCACTTTCAGTGTGGGTGCTTTCTCCACGTGGTTCCTGGTTTCACTGCGGCTCTGAAGAGAATGTTAGCAAAGAGGTAACCGGGACAGTTAAAACAGTACTCAAAGACAGGGAGAGCAAGCTCTCTCTTGGCACTTTGGATGTGGGACATACAGCGAGATGTTTGCTGCTTTTGCGTTTGGCTGTTGGGAGATTTACAGCACAAAGATATCTAGTTGATTTGAAGCAGTTCCGAGAAAGTCTAAACATAATCCCCACTTCTCCCTCCTGGCACTTTCCATGTGGGAGATATAGCAGGATGTATATTGGTTTTGAGGACAACTCAATGGACAGTGTAGGGAGAAAAGGTCCTGGCTCCTTGAATGCCGTTTCTGGAGACACTGCGATCAATGTGGGAGATATGTCAAGATGTGTGTTTGTTTTGAGGACGGCTCTCTGGAGAGTCTTAGCAAAGAGGTCACACAGATAATCAGAGCAATTCTCAGAGACACTGAGAACAAGCTCCGCAATTCCCTCCTGGCACTTTCCCTGTAGGAGATACCGCAAGACGTTTCTGTATATTGGGCACAGCGCTCTGCACGGTGTTAGCAGAGACTTTCCCGGGACAGTGAAACCCTATGGCAGAGACACTGAGAAGAAGCCCCAATGTTCCCTCCAGGCACTTTCAGTGTGGGTGCTTTCTCCACGTGGTTCCTGGTTTCACTGCAGCTCTGAAGAGAATGTTAGCAAAGAGGTAACCGGGACAGTGAAAACAGTACTCAAAGACAGGGAGAGCAAGCTCTCTCTTGGCACTTTGGATGTGGGACATACAGCGAGATGTTTGCTGCTTTTGCGTTTGGCTGTTGGGAGATTTACAGCACAAAGATATCTAGTTGATTTGAAGCAGTTCCGAGAAAGTCTAAACATAATCCCCACTTCTCCCTCCTGGCACTTTCCATGTGGGAGATATAGCAGGATGTATATTGGTTTTGAGGACAACTCAATGGACAGTGTAGGGAGAAAAGGTCCTGGCTCCTTGAATGCCGTTTCTGGAGACACTGCGATCAATGTGGCAGATATGTCAAGATGTGTGTTTGTTTTGAGGACGGCTCTCTGGAGAGTCTTAGCAAAGAGGTCACACAGATAATCAGAGCAATTCTCAGAGACACTGAGAACAAGCTCCGCAATTCCCTCCTGGCACTTTCCCTGTAGGAGATACCGCAAGACGTTTCTGTATATTGGGCACAGCGCTCTGCACGGTGTTAGCAGAGACTTTCCCGGGACAGTGAAACCCTATGTCAGAGACACTGAGAAGAAGCCCCAATGTTCCCTCCAGGCACTTTCAGTGTGGGTGCTTTCTCCACGTGGTTCCTGGTTTCACTGCAGCTCTGAAGAGAATGTTAGCAAAGAGGTAACCGGGACAGTGAAAACAGTACTCAAAGACAGGGAGAGCAAGCTCTCTCTTGGCACTTTGGATGTGGGACATACAGCGAGATGTTTGCTGCTTTTGCGTTTGGCTGTTGGGAGATTTACAGCACAAAGATATCTAGTTGATTTGAAGCAGTTCCGAGAAAGTCTAAACATAATCCCCACTTCTCCCTCCTGGCACTTTCCATGTGGGAGATATAGCAGGATGTATATTGGTTTTGAGGACAACTCAATGGACAGTGTAAGGAGAAAAGGTCCTGGCTCCTTGAATGCCGTTTCTGGAGACACTGCGATCAATGTGGGAGATATGTCAAGATGTGTGTTTGTTTTGAGGACGGCTCTCTGGAGAGTCTTAGCAAAGAGGTCACACAGATAATCAGAGCAATTCTCAGAGACACTGAGAACAAGCTCCGCAATTCCCTCCTGGCACTTTCCCTGTAGGAGATACCGCAAGACGTTTCTGTATATTGGGCACAGCGCTCTGCACGGTGTTAGCAGAGACTTTCCCGGGACAGTGAAACCCTATGTCAGAGACACTGAGAAGAAGCCCCAATGCTCCCTCCAGGCACTTTCAGTGTGGGTGCTTTCTCCACGTGGTTCCTGGTTTCACTGCAGCTCTGAAGAGAATGTTAGCAAAGAGGTAACCGGGACAGTGAAAACAGTACTCAAAGACAGGGAGAGCAAGCTCTCTCTTGGCACTTTGGATGTGGGACATACAGCGAGATGTTTGCTGCTTTTGCGTTTGGCTGTTGGGAGATTTACAGCACAAAGATATCTAGTTGATTTGAAGCAGTTCCGAGAAAGTCTAAACATAATCCCCACTTCTCCCTCCTGGCACTTTCCATGTGGGAGATATAGCAGGATGTATATTGGTTTTGAGGACAACTCAATGGACAGTGTAGGGAGAAAAGGTCCTGGCTCCTTGAATGCCGTTTCTGGAGACACTGCGATCAATGTGGGAGATATGTCAAGATGTGTGTTTGTTTTGAGGACGGCTCTCTGGAGAGTCTTAGCAAAGAGGTCACACAGATAATCAGAGCAATTCTCAGAGACACTGAGAACAAGCTCCACAATTCCCTCCTGGCACTTTCCCTGTAGGAGATACCGCAAGACGTTTCTGTATATTGGGCACAGCGCTCTGCACGGTGTTAGCAGAGACTTTCCCGGGACAGTGAAACCCTATGTCAGAGACACTGAGAAGAAGCCCCAATGTTCCCTCCAGGCACTTTCAGTGTGGGTGCTTTCTCCACGTGGTTCCTGGTTTCACTGCGGCTCTGAAGAGAATGTTAGCAAAGAGGTAACCGGGACAGTGAAAACAGTACTCAAAGACAGGGAGAGCAAGCTCTCTCTTGGCACTTTGGATGTGGGACATACAGCGAGATGTTTGCTGCTTTTGCGTTTGGCTGTTGGGAGATTTACAGCACAAAGATATCTAGTTGATTTGAAGCAGTTCCGAGAAAGTCTAAACATAATCCCCACTTCTCCCTCCTGGCACTTTCCATGTGGGAGATATAGCAGGATGTATATTGGTTTTGAGGACAACTCAATGGACAGTGTAGGGAGAAAAGGTCCTGGCTCCTTGAATGCCGTTTCTGGAGACACTGCGATCAATGTGGGAGATATGTCAAGATGTGTGTTTGTTTTGAGGACGGCTCTCTGGAGAGTCTTAGCAAAGAGGTCACACAGATAATCAGAGCAATTCTCAGAGACACTGAGAACAAGCTCCGCAATTCCCTCCTGGCACTTTCCCTGTAGGAGATACCGCAAGACGTTTCTGTATATTGGGCACAGCGCTCTGCACGGTGTTAGCAGAGACTTTCCCGGGACAGTGAAACCCTATGTCAGAGACACTGAGAAGAAGCCCCAATGTTCCCTCCAGGCACTTTCAGTGTGGGTGCTTTCTCCACGTGGTTCCTGGTTTCACTGCAGCTCTGAAGAGAATGTTAGCAAAGAGGTAACCGGGACAGTGAAAACAGTACTCAAAGACAGGGAGAGCAAGCTCTCTCTTGGCACTTTGGATGTGGGACATACAGCGAGATGTTTGCTGCTTTTGCGTTTGGCTGTTGGGAGATTTACAGCACAAAGATATCTAGTTGATTTGAAGCAGTTCCGAGAAAGTCTAAACATAATCCCCACTTCTCCCTCCTGGCACTTTCCATGTGGGAGATATAGCAGGATGTATATTGGTTTTGAGGACAACTCAATGGACAGTGTAGGGAGAAAAGGTCCTGGCTCCTTGAATGCCGTTTCTGGAGACACTGCGATCAATGTGGGAGATATGTCAAGATGTGTGTTTGTTTTGAGGACGGCTCTCTGGAGAGTCTTAGCAAAGAGGTCACAGGGATAATCAGAGCAATTCTCAGAGACACTGAGAACAAGCTCCGCAATTCCCTCCTGGCACTTTCCCTGTAGCAGATACCGCAAGACGTTTCTGTATATTGGGCACAGCGCTCTGCAGGGTGTTAGCAGAGACTTTCCCGGGACAGTGAAACCCTATGTCAGAGACACTGAGAAGAAGCCCCAATGTTCCCTCCAGGCACTTTCAGTGTGGGTGCTTTCTCCACGTGGTTCCTGGTTTCACTGCAGCTCTGAAGAGAATGTTAGCAAAGAGGTAACCGGGACAGTGAAAACAGTACTCAAAGACAGGGAGAGCAAGCTCTCTCTTGGCACTTTGGATGTGGGACATACAGCGAGATGTTTGCTGCTTTTGCGTTTGGCTGTTGGGAGATTTACAGCACAAAGATATCTAGTTGATTTGAAGCAGTTCCGAGAAAGTCTAAACATAATCCCCACTTCTCCCTCCTGGCACTTTCCATGTGGGAGATATAGCAGGATGTATATTGGTTTTGAGGACAACTCAATGGACAGTGTAGGGAGAAAAGGTCCTGGCTCCTTGAATGCCGTTTCTGGAGACACTGCGATCAATGCGGGAGATATGTCAAGATGTGTGTTTGTTTTGAGGACGGCTCTCTGGAGAGTCTTAGCAAAGAGGTCACACAGATAATCAGAGCAATTCTCAGAGACACTGAGAACAAGCTCCGCAATTCCCTCCTGGCACTTTCGCTGTAGGAGATACCACAAGACGTTTCTGTATATTGGGCACAGCGCTCTGCACGGTGTTAGCAGAGACTTTCCCGGGACAGTGAAACCCTATGTCAGAGACACTGAGAAGAAGCCCCAATGTTCCCTCCAGGCACTTTCAGTGTGGGTGCTTTCTCCACGTGGTTCCTGGTTTCACTGCAGCTCTGAAGAGAATGTTAGCAAAGAGGTAACCGGGACAGTTAAAACAGTACTCAAAGACAGGGAGAGCAAGCTCTCTCTTGGCACTTTGGATGTGGGACATACAGCGAGATGTTTGCTGCTTTTGCGTTTGGCTGTTGGGAGATTTACAGCACAAAGATATCTAGTTGATTTGAAGCAGTTCCGAGAAAGTCTAAACATAATCCCCACTTCTCCCTCCTGGCACTTTCCATGTGGGAGATATAGCAGGATGTATATTGGTTTTGAGGACAACTCAATGGACAGTGTAGGGAGAAAAGGGCCTGGCTCCTTGAATGCCGTTTCTGGAGACACTGCGATCAATGTGGGAGATATGTCAAGATGTGTGTTTGTTTTGAGGACGGCTCTCTGGAGAGTCTTAGCAAAGAGGTCACACAGATAATCAGAGCAATTCTCAGAGACACTGAGAACAAGCTCCGCAATTCCCTCCTGGCACTTTCCCTGTAGGAGATACCGCAAGACGTTTCTGTATATTGGGCACAGCGCTCTGCACGGTGTTAGCAGAGACTTTCCCGGGACAGTGAAACCCTATGTCAGAGACACTGAGAAGAAGCCCCAGTGCTCCCTCCAGGCACTTTCAGTGTGGGTGCTTTCTCCACGTGGTTCCTGGTTTCACTGCAGCTCTGAAGAGAATGTTAGCAAAGAGGTAACCGGGACAGTGAAAACAGTACTCAAAGACAGGGAGAGCAAGCTCTCTCTTGGCACTTTGGATGTGGGACATACAGCGAGATGTTTGCTGCTTTTGCGTTTGGCTGTTGGGAGATTTACAGCACAAAGATATCTAGTTGATTTGAAGCAGTTCCGAGAAAGTCTAAACATAATCCCCACTTCTCCCTCCTGGCACTTTCCATGTGGGAGATATAGCAGGATGTATATTGGTTTTGAGGACAACTCAATGGACAGTGTAGGGAGAAAAGGTCCTGGCTCCTTGAATGCCGTTTCTGGAGACACTGCGATCAATGTGGGAGATATGTCAAGATGTGTGTTTGTTTTGAGGACGGCTCTCTGGAGAGTCTTAGCAAAGAGGTCACAGGGATAATCAGAGCAATTCTCAGAGACACTGAGAACAAGCTCGACAATTCCCTCCTGGCACTTTCCCTGTAGGAGATACCGCAAGACGTTTCTGTATATTGGGCACAGCGCTCTGCACGGTGTTAGCAGAGACTTTCCCGGGACAGTGAAACCCTATGTCAGAGACACTGAGAAGAAGCCCCAATGTTCCCTCCAGGCACTTTCAGTGTGGGTGCTTTCTCCACGTGGTTCCTGGTTTCACTGCGGCTCTGAAGAGAATGTTAGCAAAGAGGTAACCGGGACAGTGAAAACAGTACTCAAAGACAGGGAGAGCAAGCTCTCTCTTGGCACTTTGGATGTGGGACATACAGCGAGATGTTTGCTGCTTTTGCGTTTGGATGTTGGGAGATTTACAGCACAAAGATATCTAGTTGATTTGAAGCAGTTCCGAGAAAGTCTAAACATAATCCCCACTTCTCCCTCCTGGCACTTTCCATGTGGGAGATATAGCAGGATGTATATTGGTTTTGAGGACAACTCAATGGACAGTGTAGGGAGAAAAGGTCCTGGCTCCTTGAATGCCGTTTCTGGAGACACTGCGATCAATGCGGGAGATATGTCAAGATGTGTGTTTGTTTTGAGGACGGCTCTCTGGAGAGTCTTAGCAAAGAGGTCACACAGATAATCAGAGCAATTCTCAGAGACACTGAGAACAAGCTCCGCAATTCCCTCCTGGCACTTTCGCTGTAGGAGATACCACAAGACGTTTCTGTATATTGGGCACAGCGCTCTGCACGGTGTTAGCAGAGACTTTCCCGGGACAGTGAAACCCTATGTCAGAGACACTGAGAAGAAGCCCCAATGTTCCCTCCAGGCACTTTCAGTGTGGGTGCTTTCTCCACGTGGTTCCTGGTTTCACTGCAGCTCTGAAGAGAATGTTAGCAAAGAGGTAACCGGGACAGTGAAAACAGTACTCAAAGACAGGGAGAGCAAGCTCTCTCTTGGCACTTTGGATGTGGGACATACAGCGAGATGTTTGCTGCTTTTGCGTTTGGCTGTTGGGAGATTTACAGCACAAAGATATCTAGTTGATTTGAAGCAGTTCCGAGAAAGTCTAAACATAATCCCCACTTCTCCCTCCTGGCACTTTCCATGTGGGAGATATAGCAGGATGTATATTGGTTTTGAGGACAACTCAATGGACAGTGTAGGGAGAAAAGGGCCTGGCTCCTTGAATGCCGTTTCTGGAGACACTGCGATCAATGTGGGAGATATGTCAAGATGTGTGTTGGTTTTGAGGACGGCTCTCTGGAGAGTCTTAGCAAAGAGGTCACACAGATAATCAGAGCAATTCTCAGAGACACTGAGAACAAGCTCCGCAATTCCCTCCTGGCACTTTCCCTGTAGGAGATACCGCAAGACGTTTCTGTATATTGGGCACAGCGCTCTGCACGGTGTTAGCAGAGACTTTCCCGGGACAGTGAAACCCTATGTCAGAGACACTGAGAAGAAGCCCCAATGCTCCCTCCAGGCACTTTCAGTGTGGGTGCTTTCTCCACGTGGTTCCTGGTTTCACTGCAGCTCTGAAGAGAATGTTAGCAAAGAGGTAACCGGGACAGTGAAAACAGTACTCAAAGACAGGGAGAGCAAGCTCTCTCTTGGCACTTTGGATGTGGGACATACAGCGAGATGTTTGCTGCTTTTGCGTTTGGCTGTTGGGAGATTTACAGCACAAAGATATCTAGTTGATTTGAAGCAGTTCCGAGAAAGTCTAAACATAATCCCCACTTCTCCCTCCTGGCACTTTCCATGTGGGAGATATAGCAGGATGTATATTGGTTTTGAGGACAACTCAATGGACAGTGTAGGGAGAAAAGGTCCTGGCTCCTTGAATGCCGTTTCTGGAGACACTGCGATCAATGTGGGAGATATGTCAAGATGTGTGTTTGTTTTGAGGACGGCTCTCTGGAGAGTCTTAGCAAAGAGGTCACAGGGATAATCAGAGCAATTCTCAGAGACACTGAGAACAAGCTCGACAATTCCCTCCTGGCACTTTCCCTGTAGGAGATACCGCAAGACGTTTCTGTATATTGGGCACAGCGCTCTGCACGGTGTTAGCAGAGACTTTCCCGGGACAGTGAAACCCTATGTCAGAGACACTGAGAAGAAGCCCCAATGTTCCCTCCAGGCACTTTCAGTGTGGGTGCTTTCTCCACGTGGTTCCTGGTTTCACTGCGGCTCTGAAGAGAATGCTAACAAAGAGGTAACCGGGACAGTGAAAACAGTACTCAAAGACAGGGAGAGCAAGCTCTCTCTTGGCACTTTGGATGTGGGACATACAGCGAGATGTTTGCTGCTTTTGCGTTTGGATGTTGGGAGATTTACAGCACAAAGATATCTAGTTGATTTGAAGCAGTTCCGAGAAAGTCTAAACATAATCCCCACTTC
Source organism: Larus michahellis (assembly GCF_964199755.1). Classification (NCBI taxonomy): domain Eukaryota; kingdom Metazoa; phylum Chordata; class Aves; order Charadriiformes; family Laridae; genus Larus; species Larus michahellis. Next base: position 1,285,627 of record NW_027436161.1, on the reverse strand, counting down.
TCCCTCCTGGCACTTTCCATGTGGGAGATATAGCAGGATGTATATTGGTTTTGAGGACAACTCAATGGACAGTGTAGGGAGAAAAGGTCCTGGCTCCTTGAATGCCGTTTCTGGAGACACTGCGATCAATGTGGCAGATATGTCAAGATGTGTGTTTGTTTTGAGGACGGCTCTCTGGAGAGTCTTAGCAAAGAGGTCACAGGGATAATCAGAGCAATTCTCAGAGACACTGAGAACAAGCTCCGCAATTCCCTCCTGGCACTTTCCCTGTAGGAGATACCGCAAGACGTTTCTGTATATTGGGCACAGCGCTCTGCACGGTGTTAGCAGAGACTTTCCCGGGACAGTGAAACCCTATGTCAGAGACACTGAGAAGAAGCCCCAATGTTCCCTCCAGGCACTTTCAGTGTGGGTGCTTTCTCCACGTGGTTCCTGGTTTCACTGCAGCTCTGAAGAGAATGTTAGCAAAGAGGTAACCGGGACAGTGAAAACAGTACTCAAAGACAGGGAGAGCAAGCTCTCTCTTGGCACTTTGGATGTGGGACATACAGCGAGATGTTTGCTGCTTTTGCGTTTGGCTGTTGGGAGATTTACAGCACAAAGATATCTAGTTGATTTGAAGCAGTTCCGAGAAAGTCTAAACATAATCCCCACTTCTCCCTCCTGGCACTTTCCATGTGGGAGATATAGCAGGATGTATATTGGTTTTGAGGACAACTCAATGGACAGTGTAGGGAGAAAAGGTCCTGGCTCCTTGAATGCCGTTTCTGGAGACACTGCGATCAATGTGGGAGATATGTCAAGATGTGTGTTTGTTTTGAGGACGGCTCTCTGGAGAGTCTTAGCAAAGAGGTCACAGGGATAATCAGAGCAATTCTCAGAGACACTGAGAACAAGCTCCGCAATTCCCTCCTGGCACTTTCCCTGTAGCAGATACCGCAAGACGTTTCTGTATATTGGGCACAGCGCTCTGCAGGGTGTTAGCAGAGACTTTCCCGGGACAGTGAAACCCTATGTCAGAGACACTGAGAAGAAGCCCCAATGTTCCCTCCAGGCACTTTCAGTGTGGGTGCTTTCTCCACGTGGTTCCTGGTTTCACTGCAGCTCTGAAGAGAATGTTAGCAAAGAGGTAACCGGGACAGTGAAAACAGTACTCAAAGACAGGGAGAGCAAGCTCTCTCTTGGCACTTTGGATGTGGGACATACAGCGAGATGTTTGCTGCTTTTGCGTTTGGCTGTTGGGAGATTTACAGCACAAAGATATCTAGTTGATTTGAAGCAGTTCCGAGAAAGTCTAAACATAATCCCCACTTCTCCCTCCTGGCACTTTCCATGTGGGAGATATAGCAGGATGTATATTGGTTTTGAGGACAACTCAATGGACAGTGTAGGGAGAAAAGGTCCTGGCTCCTTGAATGCCGTTTCTGGAGACACTGCGATCAATGTGGGAGATATGTCAAGATGTGTGTTTGTTTTGAGGACGGCTCTCTGGAGAGTCTTAGCAAAGAGGTCACACAGATAATCAGAGCAATTCTCAGAGACACTGAGAACAAGCTCCGCAATTCCCTCCTGGCACTTTCCCTGTAGCAGATACCGCAAGACGTTTCTGTATATTGGGCACAGCGCTCTGCACGGTGTTAGCAGAGACTTTCCCGGGACAGTGAAACCCTATGTCAGAGACACTGAGAAGAAGCCCCAATGTTCCCTCCAGGCACTTTCAGTGTGGGTGCTTTCTCCACGTGGTTCCTGGTTTCACTGCAGCTCTGAAGAGAATGTTAGCAAAGAGGTAACCGGGACAGTGAAAACAGTACTCAAAGACAGGGAGAGCAAGCTGTCTCTTGGCACTTTGGATGTGGGACATACAGCGAGATGTTTGCTGCTTTTGCGTTTGGCTGTTGGGAGATTTACAGCACAAAGATATCTAGTTGATTTGAAGCAGTTCCGAGAAAGTCTAAACATAATCCCCACTTCTCCCTCCTGGCACTTTCCATGTGGGAGATATAGCAGGATGTATATTGGTTTTGAGGACAACTCAATGGACAGTGTAGGGAGAAAAGGTCCTGGCTCCTTGAATGCCGTTTCTGGAGACACTGCGATCAATGTGGGAGATATGTCAAGATGTGTGTTTGTTTTGAGGATGGCTCTCTGGAGAGTCTTAGCAAAGAGGTCACACAGATAATCAGAGCAATTCTCAGAGACACTGAGAACAAGCTCCGCAATTCCCTCCTGGCACTTTCCCTGTAGGAGATACCGCAAGACGTTTCTGTATATTGGGCACAGCGCTCTGCACGGTGTTAGCAGAGACTTTCCCGGGACAGTGAAACCCTATGTCAGAGACACTGAGAAGAAGCCCCAATGTTCCCTCCAGGCACTTTCAGTGTGGGTGCTTTCTCCACGTGGTTCCTGGTTTCACTGCAGCTCTGAAGAGAATGTTAGCAAAGAGGTAACCGGGACAGTGAAAACAGTACTCAAAGACAGGGAGAGCAAGCTCTTTCTTGGCACTTTGGATGTGGGACATACAGCGAGATGTTTGCTGCTTTTGCGTTTGGCTGTTGGGAGATTTACAGCACAAAGATATCTAGTTGATTTGAAGCAGTTCCGAGAAAGTCTAAACATAATCCCCACTTCTCCCTCCTGGCACTTTCCATGTGGGAGATATAGCAGGATGTATATTGGTTTTGAGGACAACTCAATGGACAGTGTAGGGAGAAAAGGTCCTGGCTCCTTGAATGCCGTTTCTGGAGACACTGCGATCAATGTGGGAGATATGTCAAGATGTGTGTTTGTTTTGAGGACGGCTCTCTGGAGAGTCTTAGCAAAGAGGTCACAGGGATAATCAGAGCAATTCTCAGAGACACTGAGAACAAGCTCGACAATTCCCTCCTGGCACTTTCCCTGTAGGAGATACCGCAAGACGTTTCTGTATATTGGGCACAGCGCTCTGCACGGTGTTAGCAGAGACTTTCCCGGGACAGTGAAACCCTATGGCAGAGACACTGAGAAGAAGCCCCAATGTTCCCTCCAGGCACTTTCAGTGTGGGTGCTTTCTCCACGTGGTTCCTGGTTTCACTGCGGCTCTGAAGAGAATGTTAGCAAAGAGGTAACCGGGACAGTGAAAACAGTACTCAAAGACAGGGAGAGCAAGCTCTCTCTTGGCACTTTGGATGTGGGACATACAGCGAGATGTTTGCTGCTTTTGCGTTTGGATGTTGGGAGATTTACAGCACAAAGATATCTAGTTGATTTGAAGCAGTTCCGAGAAAGTCTAAACATAATCCCCACTTCTCCCTCCTGGCACTTTCCATGTGGGAGATATAGCAGGATGTATATTGGTTTTGAGGACAACTCAATGGACAGTGTAGGGAGAAAAGGTCCTGGCTCCTTGAATGCCGTTTCTGGAGACACTGCGATCAATGTGGCAGATATGTCAAGATGTGTGTTTGTTTTGAGGACGGCTCTCTGGAGAGTCTTAGCAAAGAGGTCACACAGATAATCAGAGCAATTCTCAGAGACACTGAGAACAAGCTCCGCAATTCCCTCCTGGCACTTTCCCTGTAGGAGATACCGCAAGACGTTTCTGTATATTGGGCACAGCGCTCTGCACGGTGTTAGCAGAGACTTTCCCGGGACAGTGAAACCCTATGTCAGAGACACTGAGAAGAAGCCCCAATGTTCCCTCCAGGCACTTTCAGTGTGGGTGCTTTCTCCACGTGGTTCCTGGTTTCACTGCAGCTCTGAAGAGAATGTTAGCAAAGAGGTAACCGGGACAGTGAAAACAGTACTCAAAGACAGGGAGAGCAAGCTGTCTCTTGGCACTTTGGATGTGGGACATACAGCGAGATGTTTGCTGCTTTTGCGTTTGGCTGTTGGGAGATTTACAGCACTAAGATATCTAGTTGATTTGAAGCAGTTCCGAGAAAGTCTAAACATAATCCCCACTTCTCCCTCCTGGCACTTTCCATGTGGGAGATATAGCAGGATGTATATTGGTTTTGAGGACAACTCAATGGACAGTGTAGGGAGAAAAGGTCCTGGCTCCTTGAATGCCGTTTCTGGAGACACTGCGATCAATGTGGGAGATATGTCAAGATGTGTGTTTGTTTTGAGGATGGCTCTCTGGAGAGTCTTAGCAAAGAGGTCACACAGATAATCAGAGCAATTCTCAGAGACACTGAGAACAAGCTCCGCAATTCCCTCCTGGCACTTTCCCTGTAGGAGATACCGCAAGACGTTTCTGTATATTGGGCACAGCGCTCTGCACGGTGTTAGCAGAGACTTTCCCGGGACAGTGAAACCCTATGTCAGAGACACTGAGAAGAAGCCCCAATGTTCCCTCCAGGCACTTTCAGTGTGGGTGCTTTCTCCACGTGGTTCCTGGTTTCACTGCAGCTCTGAAGAGAATGTTAGCAAAGAGGTAACCGGGACAGTGAAAACAGTACTCAAAGACAGGGAGAGCAAGCTCTTTCTTGGCACTTTGGATGTGGGACATACAGCGAGATGTTTGCTGCTTTTGCGTTTGGCTGTTGGGAGATTTACAGCACAAAGATATCTAGTTGATTTGAAGCAGTTCCGAGAAAGTCTAAACATAATCCCCACTTCTCCCTCCTGGCACTTTCCATGTGGGAGATATAGCAGGATGTATATTGGTTTTGAGGACAACTCAATGGACAGTGTAGGGAGAAAAGGTCCTGGCTCCTTGAATGCCGTTTCTGGAGACACTGCGATCAATGTGGGAGATATGTCAAGATGTGTGTTTGTTTTGAGGACGGCTCTCTGGAGAGTCTTAGCAAAGAGGTCACAGGGATAATCAGAGCAATTCTCAGAGACACTGAGAACAAGCTCGACAATTCCCTCCTGGCACTTTCCCTGTAGGAGATACCGCAAGACGTTTCTGTATATTGGGCACAGCGCTCTGCACGGTGTTAGCAGAGACTTTCCCGGGACAGTGAAACCCTATGGCAGAGACACTGAGAAGAAGCCCCAATGTTCCCTCCAGGCACTTTCAGTGTGGGTGCTTTCTCCACGTGGTTCCTGGTTTCACTGCGGCTCTGAAGAGAATGTTAGCAAAGAGGTAACCGGGACAGTGAAAACAGTACTCAAAGACAGGGAGAGCAAGCTCTCTCTTGGCACTTTGGATGTGGGACATACAGCGAGATGTTTGCTGCTTTTGCGTTTGGATGTTGGGAGATTTACAGCACAAAGATATCTAGTTGATTTGAAGCAGTTCCGAGAAAGTCTAAACATAATCCCCACTTCTCCCTCCTGGCACTTTCCATGTGGGAGATATAGCAGGATGTATATTGGTTTTGAGGACAACTCAATGGACAGTGTAGGGAGAAAAGGTCCTGGCTCCTTGAATGCCGTTTCTGGAGACACTGCGATCAATGTGGCAGATATGTCAAGATGTGTGTTTGTTTTGAGGACGGCTCTCTGGAGAGTCTTAGCAAAGAGGTCACACAGATAATCAGAGCAATTCTCAGAGACACTGAGAACAAGCTCCGCAATTCCCTCCTGGCACTTTCCCTGTAGGAGATACCGCAAGACGTTTCTGTATATTGGGCACAGCGCTCTGCACGGTGTTAGCAGAGACTTTCCCGGGACAGTGAAACCCTATGTCAGAGACACTGAGAAGAAGCCCCAATGTTCCCTCCAGGCACTTTCAGTGTGGGTGCTTTCTCCACGTGGTTCCTGGTTTCACTGCAGCTCTGAAGAGAATGTTAGCAAAGAGGTAACCGGGACAGTGAAAACAGTACTCAAAGACAGGGAGAGCAAGCTCTCTCTTGGCACTTTGGATGTGGGACATACAGCGAGATGTTTGCTGCTTTTGCGTTTGGCTGTTGGGAGATTTACAGCACAAAGATATCTAGTTGATTTGAAGCAGTTCCGAGAAAGTCTAAACATAATCCCCACTTCTCCCTCCTGGCACTTTCCATGTGGGAGATATAGCAGGATGTATATTGGTTTTGAGGACAACTCAATGGACAGTGTAGGGAGAAAAGGTCCTGGCTCCTTGAATGCCGTTTCTGGAGACACTGCGATCAATGTGGGAGATATGTCAAGATGTGTGTTTGTTTTGAGGACGGCTCTCTGGAGAGTCTTAGCAAAGAGGTCACACAGATAATCAGAGCAATTCTCAGAGACACTGAGAACAAGCTCCGCAATTCCCTCCTGGCACTTTCCCTGTAGCAGATACCGCAAGACGTTTCTGTATATTGGGCACAGCGCTCTGCACGGTGTTAGCAGAGACTTTCCCGGGACAGTGAAACCCTATGTCAGAGACACTGAGAAGAAGCCCCAATGTTCCCTCCAGGCACTTTCAGTGTGGGTGCTTTCTCCACGTGGTTCCTGGTTTCACTGCAGCTCTGAAGAGAATGTTAGCAAAGAGGTAACCGGGACAGTGAAAACAGTACTCAAAGACAGGGAGAGCAAGCTCTCTCTTGGCACTTTGGATGTGGGACATACAGCGAGATGTTTGCTGCTTTTGCGTTTGGCTGTTGGGAGATTTACAGCACTAAGATATCTAGTTGATTTGAAGCAGTTCCGAGAAAGTCTAAACATAATCCCCACTTCTCCCTCCTGGCACTTTCCATGTGGGAGATATAGCAGGATGTATATTGGTTTTGAGGACAACTCAATGGACAGTGTAGGGAGAAAAGGTCCTGGCTCCTTGAATGCCGTTTCTGGAGACACTGCGATCAATGTGGGAGATATGTCAAGATGTGTGTTTGTTTTGAGGATGGCTCTCTGGAGAGTCTTAGCAAAGAGGTCACACAGATAATCAGAGCAATTCTCAGAGACACTGAGAACAAGCTCCGCAATTCCCTCCTGGCACTTTCCCTGTAGGAGATACCGCAAGACGTTTCTGTATATTGGGCACAGCGCTCTGCACGGTGTTAGCAGAGACTTTCCCGGGACAGTGAAACCCTATGTCAGAGACACTGAGAAGAAGCCCCAATGTTCCCTCCAGGCACTTTCAGTGTGGGTGCTTTCTCCACGTGGTTCCTGGTTTCACTGCAGCTCTGAAGAGAATGTTAGCAAAGAGGTAACCGGGACAGTGAAAACAGTACTCAAAGACAGGGAGAGCAAGCTCTTTCTTGGCACTTTGGATGTGGGACATACAGCGAGATGTTTGCTGCTTTTGCGTTTGGCTGTTGGGAGATTTACAGCACAAAGATATCTAGTTGATTTGAAGCAGTTCCGAGAAAGTCTAAACATAATCCCCACTTCTCCCTCCTGGCACTTTCCATGTGGGAGATATAGCAGGATGTATATTGGTTTTGAGGACAACTCAATGGACAGTGTAGGGAGAAAACCTCCTGGCTCCTTGAATGCCGTTTCTGGAGACACTGCGATCAATGTGGGAGATATGTCAAGATGTGTGTTTGTTTTGAGGACGGCTCTCTGGAGAGTCTTAGCAAAGAGGTCACACAGATAATCAGAGCAATTCTCAGAGACACTGAGAACAAGCTCCGCAATTCCCTCCTGGCACTTTCCCTGTAGGAGATACCGCAAGACGTTTCTGTATATTGGGCACAGCGCTCTGCACGGTGTTAGCAGAGACTTTCCTGGGACAGTGAAACCCTATGGCAGAGACACTGAGAAGAAGCCCCAATGTTCCCTCCAGGCACTTTCAGTGTGGGTGCCTTCTCCACGTGGTTCCTGGTTTCACTGCGGCTGTGAAGAGAATGTTAGCAAAGAGGTAACCGGGACAGTGAAAACAGTACTCAAAGACAGGGAGAGCAAGCTCTCTCTTGGCACTTTGGATGTGGGACATACAGCGAGATGTTTGCTGCTTTTGCGTTTGGCTGTTGGGAGATTTACGGCACAAAGATATCTAGTTGATTTGAAGCAGTTCCGAGAAAGTCTAAACATAATCCCCACTTCTCCCTCCTGGCACTTTCCATGTGGGAGATATAGCAGGATGTATATTGGTTTTGAGGACAACTCAATGGACAGTGTAGGGAGAAAAGGTCCTGGCTCCTTGAATGCCGTTTCTGGAGACACTGCGATCAATGTGGGAGATATGTCAAGATGTGTGTTTGTTTTGAGGACGGCTCTCTGGAGAGTCTTAGCAAAGAGGTCACACAGATAATCAGAGCAATTCTCAGAGACACTGAGAACAAGCTCGACAATTCCCTCCTGGCACTTTCCCTGTAGGAGATACCGCAAGACGTTTCTGTATATTGGGCACAGCGCTCTGCACGGTGTTAGCAGAGACTTTCCCGGGACAGTGAAACCCTATGTCAGAGACACTGAGAAGAAGCCCCAATGTTCCCTCCAGGCACTTTCAGTGTGGGTGCTTTCTCCACGTGGTTCCTGGTTTCACTGCAGCTCTGAAGAGAATGTTAGCAAAGAGGTAACCGGGACAGTGAAAACAGTACTCAAAGACAGGGAGAGCAAGCTCTCTCTTGGCACTTTGGATGTGGGACATACAGCGAGATGTTTGCTGCTTTTGCGTTTGGCTGTTGGGAGATTTACAGCACAAAGATATCTAGTTGATTTGAAGCAGTTCCGAGAAAGTCTAAACATAATCCCCACTTCTCCCTCCTGGCACTTTCCATGTGGGAGATATAGCAGGATGTATATTGGTTTTGAGGACAACTCAATGGACAGTGTAGGGAGAAAAGGTCCTGGCTCCTTGAATGCCGTTTCTGGAGACACTGCGATCAATGTGGGAGATATGTCAAGATGTGTGTTTGTTTTGAGGACGGCTCTCTGGAGAGTCTTAGCAAAGAGGTCACACAGATAATCAGAGCAAATCTCAGAGACACTGAGAACAAGCTCCGCAATTCCCTCCTGGCACTTTCCCTGTAGCAGATACCGCAAGACGTTTCTGTATATTGGGCACAGCGCTCTGCACGGTGTTAGCAGAGACTTTCCCGGGACAGTGAAACCCTATGTCAGAGACACTGAGAAGAAGCCCCAATGTTCCCTCCAGGCACTTTCAGTGTGGGTGCTTTCTCCACGTGGTTCCTGGTTTCACTGCGGCTCTGAAGAGAATGTTAGCAAAGAGGTAACCGGGACAGTGAAAACAGTACTCAAAGACAGGGAGAGCAAGCTCTCTCTTGGCACTTTGGATGTGGGACATACAGCGAGATGTTTGCTGCTTTTGCGTTTGGCTGTTGGGAGATTTACAGCACAAAGATATCGAGTTGATTTGAAGCAGTTCCGAGAAAGTCTAAACATAATCCCCACTTCTCCCTCCTGGCACTTTCCATGTGGGAGATATAGCAGGATGTATATTGGTTTTGAGGACAACTCAATGGACAGTGTAGGGAGAAAAGGTCCTGGCTCCTTGAATGCCGTTTCTGGAGACACTGCGATCAATGTGGGAGACATGTCAAGATGTGTGTTTGTTTTGAGGACGGCTCTCTGGAGAGTCTTAGCAAAGAGGTCACACAGATAATCAGAGCAATTCTCAGAGACACTGAGAACAAGCTCCGCAATTCCCTCCTGGCACTTTCCCTGTAGGAGATACCGCAAGACGTTTCTGTATATTGGGCACAGCGCTCTGCACGGTGTTAGCAGAGACTTTCCCGGGACAGTGAAACCCTATGTCAGAGACACTGAGAAGAAGCCCCAATGTTCCCTCCAGGCACTTTCAGTGTGGGTGCCTTCTCCACGTGGTTCCTGGTTTCACTGCAGCTCTGAAGAGAATGTTAGCAAAGAGGTAACCGGGACAGTGAAAACAGTACTCAAAGACAGGGAGAGCAAGCTCTCTCTTGGCACTTTCAATGTGGGACATACGGCGAGATGTTTGCTGCTTTTGCGTTTGGCTGTTGGGAGATTTACAGCACAAAGATATCTAGTTGATTTGAAGCAGTTCCGAGAAAGTCTAAACATAATCCCCACTTCTCCCTCCTGGCACTTTCCATGTGGGAGATATAGCAGGATGTATATTGGTTTTGAGGACAACTCAATGGACAGTGTAGGGAGAAAAGGTCCTGGCTCCTTGAATGCCGTTTCTGGAGACACTGCGATCAATGTGGGAGATATGTCAAGATGTGTGTTTGTTTTGAGGACGGCTCTCTGGAGAGTCTTAGCAAAGAGGTCACACGGATAATCAGAGCAATTCTCAGAGACACTGAGACCAAGATCGACAATTCCCTCCTGGCACTTTCCCTGTAGGAGATACCGCAAGACGTTTCTGTATATTGGGCACAGCGCTCTGCACGGTGTTAGCAGAGACTTTCCCGGGACAGTAAAACCCGACATCAGAGACACTGAGAAGAAGCCCCAATGTTCCTTCCTGTTATTTTCAGTGTGGGTGCCTTCTCCACGTGGTTCCTGGTTTCACTGCGGCTCTGAAGAGAATGTTAGCAAAGAGGTAACCGGGACAGTGAAAACAGTACTCAAAGACAGGGAGAGCAAGCTCTCTCTTGGCACTTTGGATGTGGGACATACAGCGAGATGTTTGCTGCTTTTGCGTTTGGCTGTTGGGAGATTTACAGCACAAAGATATCTAGTTGATTTGAAGCAGTTCCGAGAAAGTCTAAACATAATCCCCACTTCTCCCTCCTGGCACTTTCCATGTGGGAGATATAGCAGGATGTATATTGGTTTTGAGGACAACTCAATGGACAGTGTAGGGAGAAAAGGTCCTGGCTCCTTGAATGCCGTTTCTGGAGACACTGCGATCAATGTGGGAGATATGTCAAGATGTGTGTTTGTTTTGAGGACGGCTCTCTGGAGAGTCTTAGCAAAGAGGTCACACAGATAATCAGAGCAATTCTCAGAGACACTGAGAACAAGCTCCGCAATTCCCTCGTGGCACTTTCCCTGTAGCAGATACCGCAAGACGTTTCTGTATATTGGGCACAGCGCTCTGCAGGGTGTTAGCAGAGACTTTCCCGGGACAGTAAAACCCGACATCAGAGACACTGAGAAGAAGCCCCAATGTTCCTTCCTGTCATTTTCAGTGTGGGTGCCTTCTGTTGCGTGAAAAGGGGCAAAGCGGTTTTAGCAGAAGATAAACCCCCTTGCGTTCTAACACTCCTCACTGAGGTTGGAGGCTAGGTGCGGCTAGGTTTAAATTCTGAGTGATGCCCAATTCAGCACTGTCAGTCCCATCGCGTTTAATATGTATTAAACTATTACGATTTGGATACACTAATAGTGGACTGCACCTTCAGTCTAGTCGTGCTCATGAACTAGCACGGCCACTCTCGAGTCTTTGGTCACGTTCAGTGAGAAACCAAAACGACTAGCTACTTAAAAAAAAGTGCAGTTTATTTAAACAACAGATATATAGGTTCTTAGGATTGCCGGTGATAAATACACTGTCTGCAAAGCACGTGCAAATGAAAGTATTGTTACATATACAAAACGCGCGACAAAGTTATAAACGATACAGCCTGGCTTTAAATGTAGAAAAAGAGAGTCTCTAGAGAAATTTCTAAGTTTCCCGAGGAAGCACTCGATATAATCTAAGTCTTACCCAAAGGCGTCCCTATGGGGGGGGAAGAGAGGCTCAGCCCGTCGACTGATCCCAGAAGTCAGTGATGTAATTCTTTATGATGGTGTCTTCCCTGGGTATCCCCCCTCTCTTGGGCTATTTTTATACTATTTGTTATCTTCAAAGTGGAGTTTGAGTGACTTTAGTCATACATACTTTTATCATGATTGGTGTAAATTTCTCTCGCTTCACAATTAAAGGTATAGTTTACGAGAAATTCAGGGCGCAGACTCAAGAAGGAGTGGTCGCACCTTGGAGGCGGGTAGCCTTCGGGATGGAGGTGTGTTTTGGTATTATAATAATGACATTATAATGAGCAAAGTTCGCACAAAGGACAGCATTTCATCAAAATTTGACAAAATGTTGGCTGTGAGCATCTAGCGGGCAGCTAATTGGCAGCTTATCTGTTTCATGGTATCATCCCATTCCTGTATCCGCTATACATCATAAGGTAAAGCCACGGAATAATTGCATCCCGTCCCGTACCTCATGTAGCTTATCAGGGAACCACAGATGTTGTGTCCTTCATGCCAGCTGCGGCTATTTTCTACCTCAGAAGCCTCTTGATTTTATACTTTTCCTTAATGTGTGAACAATGCTGTACTTTTGTATTTTTTAGCCAATTTAGTATTTATTCCACACCTTCTCCACATGGTTCCTGGTTTCACTGCAGCTCTGAAGAGAATGTTAGCAAAGAGGTAACCGGGACAGTGAAAACAGTACTCAAAGACGGGGAGAGCAAGCTCTACATTACTCTCTTGGCACTTTGGATGTGGGACATACAGCGAGGTGTTTGCTGCTTTTGCGTTTGGCTGTTGGGAGATTTACAGCACAAAGATATCTAGTTGATTTGAAGCAGTTCCGAGAAAGTCTAAACATAATCCCCACTTCTCCCTCCTGGCATTTTCCATGTGGGAGATATAGCAGGATGTATATTGGTTTTGAGGACAACTCAATGGACAGTGTAGGGAGAAAAGTTCCTGGCTCCTTGAATGCCGTTTCTGGAGACACTGCGATCAATGTGGGAGACATGTCAAGATGTGTGTTGGTTTTGAGGACGTCTCTCTGGAGAGTCTTAGCAAAGAAGTCACACGGATAATCAGAGCAATTCTCAGAGACACTGAGAACAAGCACTTTCCCTGTAGGAGATACCGCAAGACGTTTCTGTATATTGGGCACAGCGCTCTGCAGGGTGTTATCAGAGACTTTCCCGGGACAGTGAAACCCTATGTCAGAGACACTGAGAAGAAGCCCCAACGTTCCTTCCAGTCATTTTCAGTGTGGGTGCCTTCTCCACGTGGTTCCTGGTTTCACTGCAGCTCTGAAGAGAATGTTAGCAAAGAGGTAACCGGGACAGTGAAAACAGTACTCAAAGACAGGGAGAGCAAGCTCTTCTAGATGGGGGACCAGGCCCACACATGGGGGGCCCAGACCCAGAGATGGGGGTTCCAGACCCACAGATGGGGGTCCCAGACCTGGAGATGGGGGTTCTAGACCCACACCTGGGGGTCCCAAACCCATAGATGGGGGACCAGGCCCAGAGATGGGGGGACAGACCCACACATGGGGGGCCCAGACCCAGAGATGGGGGACCAGGGCCACACCTGGGGGTTCTAGACCCATAGAGGTTGGTCCCAGAGCCACACATGGGGGGCCCAGACCCATAGATGGGGGACCAGGCTCACACACGGGGGGCCCAGACCCAGAGGTGGGGGGACGGACCCACACATGGGGGGCCCAGACCCAGAGACGGGTGTTCCAGACCCACACCTGGGGGTCCCAGACCTGGAGATAGGGGTTCTAGACCCACACCAGGGGGTCCAAGACCCATAGATGGGGGACCCAGACCCAGAGATGGGGGGACAGACCCACAGGTGGGGGTCCCAGCCCCATAGATGTGTGTGCCCCTGGACACCTGGGTCCCCTCTGCCCCATAGATCCGGGTCCAGCCCCATAGGTGGGGGTCCCCCCGGCCACCTGGGTCCCCTCCCCAGTCCCCTGGGTCCCCCCTCCCCGGGCACCTGGGGCCCTTCCATCCCTTCCCTGGCCCCATGGGTGCCCCCTGCCCCACGGCCGTGGGTCCAGCCCCATAGCCGTGGGGTGGGGCTGTCCCCAGACGAGTCGTGCTTCGCCCCGCTCTTCGCCCACGAGGAGATGGGGGAGATCGTCAAGAACTTCCTGGTGGTCCACGTCGACCCCCCCGGCATGGAGGAGGGCGCCCCCCCCTACCCCCCAGGGTGCAACCCACGGCGCCCCGCGACCCCCATCGCCCGCCCCCCAACCCCCCCCTCCCCCAGCCCCGCTGATCCCGCCCCGCTTGATCCCGCTTGAACCCTTGATTGACCACCTTGAGTCTCCGTTGCCCCTCCCCGTTGGCCCCGCTGACCCCCAAGTTGGCCCCGCTGACCCACAGTTGACCTCCCATGATCCCATTGACCCCCAAGTTGGCCCCACTGACCCACAGTTGACCTCCCATGATCCCATTGACCCCCAAGTTGGCCCCATTGACCCCACCGACCCCCGAATTGACCCTGTTGGCCCCCCAGTTGGCTTCACTGACCCCAAAGTTGGCCCCACCGACCTCCCGGTTAACCCCAGTGACCCCCAAGTTGGCCCCGCTGACCCACAGTTGACCTCCCATGATCCCATTGACCCCCAAGTTGGCCCTGTTGACCCCACCGACCCCTGAGTTGACCCTGTTGGCCCCCCAGTTGGCTTCATTGACCCCCAAGTTGGCCCCGCTGACCCCCAAGTTGGCCCCGTTGACCCACAGTTGACCTCCCATGATCCCATTGACCCCACCGACCCCCGAGTTGACCCTGTTGGCCCCCCAGTTGGCTTCATTGACCCCCAAGTTGGCCCCGCTGACCCCCAAGTTGGCCCCGTTGACCCACAGTTGACGTCCCATGATCCCATTGACCCCACCGACCCCCGATTTGACCCTATTGGCCCCCCAGTTGGCTTCATTGACCCCCAAGTTGGCCCCACCGACCTCCCGGTTGACCCCAGTGACCCCCAAGTTGGCCCCGCTGACCCCCAAGTTGGCCCCGCTGACCCACAGTTGACCTCCCATGATCCCATTGACCCCCAAGTTGGCCCCGTTGACCCACAGTTGACCTCCCATGATCCCATTGACCCCCAAGTTGGCCCCGTTGACCCACAGTTGACCTCCCATGATCCCATTGACCCCCAAGCTGGCCCCATTGACCCCACCAACCCCCGAGTTGACCCCGTTGACCCCCTGTCACCCCCCCGTTGACCCGTTGACCCCCCCCTGCCCCCCAGGTACCAGTACCCCTCGCTGGAGCAACTGGCCGAGATGATCCCCTGCATCCTCCAGTACCTCAAGTGAGTTGGGGGGCTGCCCCATAGCGGGGGGGGGGGGGTCAGGATGACCTTGACCTCGTGACACTCCACCCCCCGCCCCCAGCATCGCCAGCATCATCGGGATGGGGGTGGGGGCCGGCGCCTTCGTCCTGGCGAAATTTGGGGTGAGTGGGGCTGGGGGGGGGGGGGGCACATGGAGGGGCTCGGGGGTGGTTATGGGGCATCTTGGGGGGGGGAGATCTGTGGGTCCTTGGAGGGGGGGTCCTGAGGGTCTCTGGGGGGGTGTATGGGGCATCTGGGGGGGGTTCTGTGGGGTTCTGTGGGTCTCAGGGGGGCTATGGGTCACCTGGGGGGGATCTGTGGGTCTGGCGGGGGGGTTGCGGGGCATCTGGGGGGACACATGTGGGTCGGGGGGGGGGGGAGTGTCATTGTGGGTCTGGAGGGGGTTTGGGGGGGTTCCTTGGGGGAGAACTTGGGGGTCGCTGTGGGGCTGGAGGGATCTGGGGGGGTTCTGGAGGGGTCCTGAAGGGTCTCCGGGGGGGGAATTTGGGGGTCTGGGGGGGTCGCCGTGGGTCTGGAGGGCTCTGGGGGGGGAATCTATGGGGCTGGGGAGGTCGCTATGGGGCAGGGGGGTCGCTGTGGGGCAGGAGGGCCCTTGGGTGGGATCGCTGTGGGTCCGGAGGAGGTTTGAGGAGCTCCTGCGTTGGGTTCTTGGGGGTCACTGTGGGGCCGGCGGGGAATCTATGGGTCCGGGGAGGTGTCTATGTGGCAGAGAGGACCGCCGTGGGGCAGGAGGTGACCCCCGGCCCTGCCCCACAGCTGCTGCACCCCGAGGCGGTGGAGGGGCTGGTGCTGGTCAACATCGACCCCCAGGCCAAGGGCTGGATGGACTGGGCCGCGCACAAGGTGGGGCGGCCGTGGGGCGGCCATGGGGCGGCTGTGGGGCGCTCTAGTGGGTCTCCGTGGGCATATGGGGCCCCCTTAGTTCTTCTATGGGTCTCCATGGGGCACCTATGGGTCACTTATGGGTCTCCATGGGGCTACGGAGCAGCCGCGGGTCACTTATGGGTCTCCACGGCGCTATGGGGCACCTCTAGATGTTCTGTGGGTCACTTACGGGTGTCCATGGGACTATGGGGCACCTATGGGTCCCGCCGGGTCCCTGTGGGTCCCACGGGTCTCTGTGGGTCCCATGGGTCCCAATGGGTCCCGTGGGTCTCTATGGGTCACTGTGGGTCTCTATGGGTCTTATGGGTCGCTATGGGTCTCTGTGGGTCCCATGGGTCCCTGTAGGTTCCATGGGTCCCGTGGCTCCTTATGGGTCGCTGTGGGTCCCATGGCGCCCCACTTGCTGCCCCACAGCTCTCGGGCCTGACGTCCTCCACCACCGACATGATCCTGGCCCATCTCTTCACCCAGGTGGGGCCGGGGGCACTTGTGGGGCCGGGGGGAGGAACTTGTGGGGCTGGGGGCATCAGTTATGGGTCCTGGGGGGTCACTTGTGGGTCGGTGGTGAGTCAGCCGTGGCCCTGGGGTGGGTCAGTTATGGGTCTCGGGGTGGGTTACGGGTCGGTTGTGGGTCCGGGGGAGCGGCGGGGGGTCAGTTGCGGCTCACTTGTGGGTCTGCCCCACAGGAGGAGCTGTCGGCCGCCCCCCCGGCCGTGCAGAGCAGCCGGGCCCGGCTGGGGGCGACCCCCAACGCCCCCCTGCTGTGGGGCATGTACAACAGGTGGGGGGCTGTGGGGCACTGGGAGGCACTGGGCTGTACTGGGGGGCACTGGGGGGGGGCTGTGGGGCACTGGGAGGGCACTGGGATATACTGGGAGGCACTGGGAGGGGGCTGTGGGGCACTGGGCTATACTGGGAGGCACTGGGAGGGGGCTGTGGGGCACTGGGAGGGACTGGGCTGTACTGGGGGGCACTAGGAGGGACTGGGCTGTACTGGGAGGCACTGGGAGGGCACTGGGCTATACTGGGAGGGCACCGGGGGGGCACCGGTGTGTACTGGTGTGTACTGGGGGCACTCACCGTGGCGGTGGCGGCTCCCTGCTCCTGCTCCTGCTCCTGCTCCTGCCGGGGCCGCGCAGCCGCGGTGACCTGGGCCTGGCGCGCAGCGGGGCCGGCAGCCTGCGGTGAGCGACCCCCCCTCGCCCCTCTGACCTTTGACCCCGTGCCTCCGGGATGGCCTCCGACCCCCCACAGTGACCTTTGACCCCCTCTCCCCTCCACCCCCCCCCAAAGCTGCCCCATGTTGCTGGTGGTGGGCGACGGCTCCCCCCACGAGGAGGCCGTGGTGAGTGACGTCACCTGACCCCGCCCCCCCGTGAGGTCACGTGCCGGGGTCACATGGCCCGTCCCGTGACCCTCGTGGAGTCACGTGACCCCCGCCACGGCCCGTCCCCCCCCCCCCCAGGTGGAGTGCAACGCCAAGCTGGACCCCACCCAGACCTCCTTCCTCAAGGTGACCTTTGACCCCCCGACCCCGTGACCTTTGACCCCCTACACCGTGACCTTTGACACCCCACAGATGGCGGACGGAGGGGGGCAGCCCCAGCTCAGCCAGGTGAGGGGTCAAAGGTCACCAGCGCCAACGGGGGGGCGTGGCTTAAGGGGGAGGGGGCGTGGTCTGGGAGACTGAGGGGGCATGGCCTAAGGGGGGGCGTGGCCTGGCACCGGCCTTCTATGGGGGGCTGTAGGGGCAGGGCTTGGAAGGGAGGGGGTGTGGCGTAAGGGCGCACCAAAGCCATAGAAGGGGTTGGTTGGGGGGGGCGTGGCTAAGGGGGGAGGGGGCGTGGCCTCAGGGCGTCCCCCATATAAGGGGGGTGTGGGTGTGGTTTGAGGGGGAGGGGGCGTAGCCTAAGGGGAGGGAGCGGGGCTTAAAGGGGAGGGGCCCCCTATGGGGGGGTTGGGGTGTGGCTTAAAGGGGGCGTGGCCTAAAGGGGCGTGGTCTTGACCCCCCCCCCGCCCCCCCTAGCCGGCCAAGCTGACAGAGGCCTTCAAGTACTTCGTGCAGGGCATGGGCTACAGTGAGTACAATTAGTGCTCATTAATATTCATGAGAGCTCATTAACCCCCCCCCCGCGGGGGTAATTAACCCCCCCCCCCCGGGGAGAAATTAGCACCCAAGGGGGGGGGCAATTAATTGCCCTGGGGGGTAATGAAGACCCCCGGGGACAGCAATTAATGACCCCTGGGTTAATTAGTGCTCCGGGGGGGGTAATTAACTGCTTTTCCTGGGGTATAAATCTGCCCGAGGGGGTGGGGTGCATTATTAGCCCCCCTGCAGGTTAATTAATGGCCCTGGGGGGGTAATGAATGGCTGCGGGGGGGGGGGGGTGTGGGGGTAATCAGTGACCCGGGGGGGTAATTAATTGCTCCGGGGGGTTAATTACCCCGCCCCCCAGTCCCCCACGTCCTGGACCGCAAGCGCAGCGTGGGGCCAGGTAGGGAGAGACGTCAGCGATGACGTCAGCGGTGATGTCACGCGTGAGGCCACACCCTCCCCCCCCGCCTCACGTCACCTCCCCCCTCCCCCTCCCCCCCTCCAACGTGTGACGGCACCGCCCCTTTGTGAGGTCACGTGTGATGTCATGGGGTGCACGAGGGGCGTGGCCTCGGGGAGGGGGCGTGGCCTCGGGGACGCCTCCCCTGCACTAACCCCGTGGGGGGGCGTGGCCTAATAAAGGGGGCGTGTCCTGCAGCTCCGCACTAACCCCACTGGGGGCTTGGGGGCATGGCTTGCGGCAAGGGGGCATGGCCTCCTCCCTTCCATTAACCCTACTGGAGCCGCTTGGAGGGGGCGGGGCCTGTTTCCTTGCGTTGGCGTGGGGCGGGGCTTCGGGGAGGGGGCGTGGCTTCGGGGAGGGGGCGTGGCCTACACCCCGGGGGCGGGGCCTGAGGGCATTTCCCCCTGCACTAACCCCCCTGGGGGGGGGGGGCGCTGCGGGGGGCGGGGGGGGCTCCAAGGGGCGGGGCTTGCGGGGCAGGGGGCGTGTCCCCTGACGCCACGCCCTCCCGGCAGTGGCGGCGGCGGCCATGACGTGCCTCTCCCGCTTCCGTACCGCCTCCGTCTCCAGCTCCGCCTCCGGGGAGGGCGAGCAGGGCCGCAGCCGCACCCTCTCTCGGGGCAGCCTGGGGGGGGGCGCCCCCGCCCCATAGACCCCGCCCCGCTTTGAGTTTGGAAGGCCACGGGAACCCCCCAAAAAAACGCACCCGGGAAGCGCCAAAACCACTCCAGGGTCCCGTCCCCCCCCCCAAGTCCCCCCCCAAACCCCCTTGGAACCCCCCCCCAAATCCATCCCCAACTCCCCCCCCTCCCGCCCCCAAAAACCCTGGGATGCCCCAAAACCACCCCAGGACCCCCAAAAATCCACCCAGGACCCCCCCAAATCTACCCAAGGCCTCCCTGAATCCCCCCCAACCCCACCCAGGACCCCCCAAATCTCTTGGGATGCCCCAAAACCACCCTGGAACCCCCCCCCCAAATCCCCCAGGACCCTCCAAATCCCCCAGGAACCCCCCAGAATGCAGACGAGAGTCCCCAGAACCACCACCCCCCCCAAGATCCATCCAGGACCCCCCCAAATCCCCTTGGGATGCCCCAAAACCCCCCCGGGAGCCCCCAAAAATCACCACAGGGATCCCCAAAAACCCCGGAACGGCTCAAAACCACCCCAGAACCTTCCAGAATTCCCCAAGACCCCCTCCCAAATCACCCCAGGGACCCCCAAAACCCTCACAATGCCCCTCCCCCCCCCAACCCCACCCAGGACCCTCCAAAAATCCCCTTGGGATCCCCCAAAACCACCCCGGGACCTTCCAAAATCGACCCCCCTCTACCCCCCCCCCCCCAAGCCACTCCGGAACCTCCAAAAACCCCCCAGAACTCCCCAAAACGCCCTGGGACCCCCCCCCCCCCCAAAATCCATCCAACGCCCCTCTGAAGCCCCCCAGGGACCCCCCCCAAAACCCCCTGGGATGCCCCAAAACCATCCCGGGACGCCCAAACCCCCGAGACCCCCCCCCTCTCCCCAAAAAATACCCCCAAACCTCCTGGCACCCCCTAATGCTCCCTCAGCCACCCCCCCACCCCAATCACTTGGGACCCCCCCAATCTCCCCCCAGGATCCCCCTAGAGCCCCCAACCCCCCCTAGGGCACCCCAGGGCCCCGCAAAATCTCCCCTGAGACCCCCCAAGATCCCCAATAGCCCCCTGATGCCCCCCAGGACCCCCCAATACCCCCCCCAGACGCCTCTGGGACCCCCTGAGATCCCCAATAGCCCCCTGATACCCCCCAGGACCCCCAATACCCCCCCGAGACCCCCCCCAGGAGCCTCTGGGACCCCTTGAGACTCCCCAGGACCCCCCGACCCCCCTCAGGGATCGACCCCCACCCTCCCCCCCCCGGCCTCAAGCTGCAACCTTCGACCCCCGCCGGAGCCACGTCCGAGCGCGCACGGAGACCGCGTTCCCGGCGCCAGAACCGACTTTTAATCCCCCGCCCCGAGAAAACCGAATAAAGCGGCGGCGGCGGCCGCGGGCCGCACTGCGCAGGCGCGGCGCCCTCCGCCTCTTTAAAGGGACTCAGCGCGCCGGAGCGGATCCCTCCGCCTCCGGACAGGGGCGCGTTACGCGAACCCCTCCGCGCCGCTCCCCGGCCCCGCCCCTCCGGGGGAGCGGGGCGGTGCGTCAGGCGCGTGCGCAGTGCGTCGGGCGCGTGCGGGGAGGGGGGGGGGGGGGGGGTGTGTGTGCGCCGCCATCTTAAGGGGCTGGGCGCCATTTCGTGGGGTAGAGCGGGCGAGTTGAGGGGAAAAGTAGGCAAATTGGGGGGAAAGTGAGGGGAATTTACCGGACAGCCGTACTGCGCATGTGCGTCCTCTTTTCCGTACGGCTCATGGCGCCCCCCTGTGCCGTACAGCCGCACTGCGCATGAGCGACGTCTTCTCCGTACGGCTCATGGCGCCCCCCTGTGCCGTACAGCCGTACTGCGCATGCGCGGACTCTTTTCCGTACAGTCGTACGGCTCATGGCGCCCCCCAGTGCCGTACAGACGTACTGCGCATGCGCGGCGCCTTTTCCCTACGGCTCATGGCGCCCCCCTGTGCCGTACAGCTGTACTGCGCATGCGCGGCCTCTTTCCCGTACAGCCGTACTGCGCATGCGCGGCCTCTTTTCTGTGCAGCCGTACGGCTCATGGCGCCCCCCTGTGCCGTACAGCCGTACTGCGCATGCGCGGACTCTTTCCCGTACAGCCGTACGGCTCATGGCGCCCCCCTGTGCCGTACAGCCGCACTGCGCATGCGCGGCCTCTTTTTCGTACAGCCCTACTGCGCATGCGCGGACTCTTTTCCGTACAGCCGTACGGATCATGGCGCCCCCTGTGCCGTACAGCCGCACTGCGCATGCGCGGACTCTTTTCCGTACAGCCCTACTGCGCATGCGCGTCGTCTTTTCCGTACAGCCGTACGGATCATGGCGCCCCCCTGTGCCGTACAGCCGCACTGCGCATGCGCGGCGCCTTTTCCGTACGGCTCATGGCGGCTCCCAGTGCTGTACAGCCGTACTGCGCACGCGCGGCCTCTTTTCCGTGCAGCCGTACGGCTCATGGCGCCCCCCAGTGCCTTACTGCCGTACTGCGCATGAGTGGCCTCTTTTCCGTACAGCCGTACGGCTCATGGCGCCCCCCTGTGCCGTACAGCCGCACTGCGCACGCGCGGCGCCTTTCCCGTTGGTTGACCGACGGGCGCCGCCATGAGGGAGCGGGGGGCCCTTCCCCGACGGCTGCGGAGGAGGGAAGGGGTTTTTCTCCAGTTTCGGCGCCGGGGGTCGGCCGGGAGAGGGGTCGGCGGGTTCACCGGCCTCCGCCGCGTCGGTTTTGCCCCTGGGTTTGGGTGTCGGCAGGGTCCCGTCTGCTCTGGCCACCAAAGGGTGACGGACGCGGCAAGCGGGGCCCCGTGAGGAGGCGGGTGGGTGCGTGGTGCTGGGAGGGACGGTGCCACCGGTGGCTACGCGACACCGTGTGACGGCTTGGCGGTGGGGTGTTCTTGTTTTTGTGGTTTTTTTTTTAATTTTGGAGGCGCGAAGTGGCGAGTAAAGCGGGATCTTGGCACCGGACGCGACTCGGGCAAGGCGAGCGATGGCTGGTGGCCTGCAGCAGCGATTCTTTCTCCCACGTTGTACGGTGGGTGAAGGTTCAAGTGTCCTTTGGGTCTGTTTTCCGGGGCGTCTGTGAGCCTCAAAGCGGCAGCCCGAAACCATGGGGGGCAGGCGGGCGCGAGGCCGGGGTAAAGGAGCAGGAGACGGGAATGGCCGCGGGCAGGCTGAGGTTTTCGGGCGGTATCTCAGCCCACGCCTTTTGGTTGGCTTTTTTTTTTTTCCCCTTCGGGCGCAGGACGCGCGTGGAGAGGGGCTAAGCCGAGGCAGCGGCGAGGAGGCGCTTGGGGCCGGTGACTTCTCGCGCGGGCGACGGTCGTTTTGTGTCCCGGTGTCTCCGGCGAGGACGGCCGCGGCGAGCAGCGTCCTGTCGTGCTTCGGAGGAAGGGGAAGCCGCGGGAGAGGTCGGCGCTGGCCTCTCCGCAACTTCTCGCTGGCGCCGTTTTCTTTTCCTCAATGGCGGACGACGAAGAGGAACCCGGTGACCAAGGGAATGTCCCGGAGGGTCGAGGCGCTGGGTTTTTTTTTTTGACGACAAGGGATTTAAGGCCTCCGGCCCTCCGGAAGCCAAGTTGAGCGGCCGGAGCCGGGGAGGGCTTGGGAGGAGGGGAGAAGTTTGGGAGTCGCAGGGAGGCGTTTTGGAGACGGGCAGAGGGCTGGACGCCGTCCCCTTTGGGTAGGCAACGGGAGCGGGATGGTCGTCAGCACGACGCTAGCGCGAGCCGGGCAGGGCGGTTCCGGCCTGTGTCCGTTGTGCGGTGTGCGCGGCGTGTTTTCTGTGGCTTAGACCTTCCGTGGGTCTCGATGTTCTCCCTACGCTTGAGGAGCGCGGTCTGTGCTTGAGGCACCATCCCTAGAGCCTCGAAGGCCCGTCCTCATCGGCATCGCCCCAGTCGGGGGCTGCTTTTCTTGCGTCGTAAGCTTAAAGCGTGGCTGGGTCCGGCGTCTCGGAAGTTTCTGGACGGTCCTGGTTTGCAGCCTTGCTCCTGGCTGTGGGAGCAGCTCTCTTCTCTAGCCATCCATTTTCAGTGACTGCGACTTCTTCCCTGCGTCCTTGAGTTCTTGGGTCTGGGAGCCGGGCGTCCTGCGCGTTCGTCTTCTCCGTTTGAGAGTCGCTCGTTGTCCCGGGCCGTGGCGTTGTGCTCATTTCCTGGGGCTTCCCTCGAGCCTTTCTCACGTCGCCGTCGTGGTCCCGCAGGTCTTCTTGCCTGACGGTCGCTTACGTTGGGGTGTCGTCCTCCTCGCCGAGAGTCTTCTCTCCTCGCCGAGGGGCGTTGTTCGCCGTGTGGTGTGTGGCATTGGGTCTGTGCTTGCACGTGTTGGGGCTCGGAGCTGCTCTGCCCGGTCGCGTAGAGTCAGGGGGAGGAGGAACAGCAAAAGAGTTCGCGGTTAATACGTTCTAACGAGGCCGTCGAGGCCAAGGTGGTGGAGTCAATTCCCATCGAGTAGCCATCAGCAGGTGGCGTGGGCAGCTCTTTAATTAAGGGTTTTTTTTGGGATGAGCAGAGCTGTACCTGCATCTGCTATATTAGAGAAACGATGTTATCGTATGGAAAGATCTGTCCCACAGCCAACTTTTGTCTCCGTGGTTCTCCCCCTCTCGCGTTCTCCTGTCTGGGCTGTAGCCCATGGCTGTCTTCTTTCCCCTGTGGCTCCCTTTGCCCGTCCCCTGCCGCCCCGGCTTCTCTGCCCCGCAGCAGACGGCCGTTGTCTCGGGTTTACGTGATGAGGTCTTTGCGGGGGTGGGTTGTGTGAGAAGACACCAGGAGCTCCCCCCACGCTGGGCACAGCCAGCTGAGAGAGGGACCTGCCGCTGGTCAAACAAGGCCGTGGTCGGCAACGCCGGCCGGGAGCGGAGCAGAGAGTCCCCTGCAACCCGTGGAGGCCCCGCTGTCGGCGCAGAAAATTAATTTCTCCCTGTGTCTCGTCGAGGAAGGGCAGCGACGGAGCGGCTGGGTGGGTCCCCAGGGGCCAGCCGAGGTCAACCCACCACAGATGACTTCTGCTGCGCTCCCTGGCCTCGTCTTTTCACGCTTGACTGGGTTTCTTGTACCCGGTCTCTTTCGAGACTTAATTTCTTGCTTTCCATCTCTTTCTTTCTGATTCTGATGTTTCTTGATCCCCGTCAGTTTTCAGTTCTTCTTGCTGCCTTTCCCTCTATCTGTCTCCCCAAAATAAATTTTAATTTCTTTCCCACGTTTCTTGTACCCCGTCGTTTTTCATCATCGTCTTCCTCTCTTTCTGTGCAGTCCTGCGTACCTGTCTTTCAAGTCTTGGGTATGATTCTTGCATCCTGCGCCTTTCGAAATTTTGGGTCTCCGTCTCCTACTAACCATTTCCCTGTCTGTGATTCCCCATTCTTCCCTCTCTGTCCTGCACCCTGTCACTTTTTTCATGTTTTTTTTCTACATCTCCCTGTTATTTTTTTGCTTATGTTTCTTGTGCCCTGTTGTTTTTCGAAGTTTTCTTTCAACGTGTGCTTCTGTCGGGGTCCCTGTTTCTCTTTTCTGTCTGCGAGAGGCTCAGGGGAGGGGGTGATGTGCTGTGGGGCTTTGGCAATGGCCCCTCTTCCCAATGGGCTCCAGCTGGGGCTGAGGACGCCCAGGTGGGACCCGTGAGGTGACCATGGTCTGGGCCAAGGGCTTAAGAGGGCTGCAGGTGGGGATGGGCCTGCTGTGCTGAGGGTCTCTAGCTGGGGAGGGGGTGCCTGGGCACGGCTGCAGGCCAGCGCTGGCTAAGGAGTCAAACGAAGTGGGTTCCATAGAGCTTTAGAACAAGGCACAGTTTTCCCTCCTCGTGTTTGGGCGTGGGAGCAATCTCTCGATGTCCGGATATATGGAAATTTTGGAGGCTGGCGCGGCGCCAAGGGAAAGGGTGGTTTTGAGGCTGAAGGCAGCAGGAAAATGCTCCAAAATTTCCATATATCGGGAGATAGGGAGATTGCTCCCACGCCCGAAGAGCCAGGAGGGAAAGCCGTGCCTTGTTGGAAAGCTCTTTGGCAGCCGCTCGCGTGGCCCCACAGCCCGTGGGGCTGCGGGCTTTGCGGCGGCCATCAGCCTCGGCGCCACCGGCGCCCACATGGCGCAGCCGCGCCGGCCTGCGAAGCATTTTGCGGTAGGGCCGTGGCTCTGGCGACAGCTCCCACGCCCGAAGAGCCAGGAGGGAAAGCCATGCCTCGTTGGAAAGCTCTTTGGCAGCCGCTCGTGTGGCCCCACAGCCCGTGGGGCTGCGGGCTTTGCGGCGGCCATCAGCCTCGGCGCCACCTGCGCGCACGTGGCGCCGCCGCGCCAGCCTGCGAAGCATTTTCCAGTAGGGCCACGGCTGTGGCGACAGCTCCCACGCCCGAAGAGCCAGGAGGGAAAGCCGTGCCTCGTTGGAAAGCTCTTTGGCAGCCGCTCGCGTGGCCCCACAGCCCGTGGGGCTGCGGGCTTTGTGGCGGCCGTCAGCCTCGGCGCCACCGGCACCCATGTGGCGCCGCCGCGCCAGCCTGCGAAGCATTTTCCGGTAGGGCCGCGGCTCTGGCGACAGCTCCCACGCCCGAAGAGCCAGGAGGGAAAGCTGTGCCTCGTTGGAAAGCTCCTTGGCAGCCGCTCGTGTGGCCCCACAGCCCGTGGGGCTGCGGGCTTTGCGGCGGCCGTCAGCCTCGGCGCCACCGGCGCCCACGTGGCGCCGCCGCGCCAGCCTGAGAAGCATTTTGGGGTAGGGCCACGGCTGTGGCGACAGCTCCCATGCCCGAAGAGCCAGGAGGGAAAGCCGTGCCTCGTTGGAAAGCTCTTTGGCAGCAGCTCGCGTGGCCCCACAGCCCGTGGGGCTGCGGGCTTTGCGGCGGCCGTCAGCCTCGGCGCCACCGGCGCCCACGTGGCGCTGCTGCGCCAGCCTGCGAAGCATTTTCGGGTAGGGCCACAGCTGTGGCGACAGCTCCCACACCCGAAGAGCCAGGAGGGAAAGCCGTGCCTCGTTGGAAAGCTCTTTGGCAGCCACTCGCGTGGCCCCACAGCCCGTGGGGCTGCGGGCTTTGCGGCGGCCGTCAGCCTCGGCGCCACCGGCGCCCACGTGGCGCTGCCGCGCCAACCTGCGAAGCATTTTGGGGTAGGGCCGCTGCTCTGGCGACAGCTCCCACCCCCGAAGAGCCAGGAGGGAAAGCCGTGCCTCGTTGGAAAGCTCTTTGGCAGCCGGTCGCGTGGCCCCACAGCCCGTGGGGCTGCGGGCTTTGCGGCGGCCGTCAGCCTCGGCACCACCGGCGCCCACGTAGCGCCACCATGCCAGCCTGCGAAGCATTTTCCGGTAGGGCCGCTGCTCTGGCGACAGCTCCCACGCCCGAAGAGCCAGGAGGGAAAGCCATGCCTCCTTGGAAAGCTCTTTGGCAGCCGCTCGC
The DNA here is from genome assembly GCF_964199755.1 of Larus michahellis. Lineage (NCBI taxonomy): Eukaryota > Metazoa > Chordata > Aves > Charadriiformes > Laridae > Larus > Larus michahellis. Next base: position 1,259,317 of record NW_027436161.1, on the reverse strand, counting down.
GTGGCCCCACAGCCCGTGGGGCTGCGGGCTTTGCGGCGGCCGTCAGCCTCGACGCCACTGGCGCCCACGTGGCGCCGCCGCGCCAGCCCGCGAAGCATTTTGCAGTAGGGCCGCGTCTCTGGCGAGAGCTCCCACACCCGAAGAGCCAGGAGGGAAAGCCGTGCCTCGTTGGAAAGCTCTTTGGCAGCCGCTCGCGTAGCCCCACTGCCCGTGGGGCTGCGGGCTTTGTGGCGGCCGTCAGCCTCGGCGCCACCGGCGCCCAGGTGGCGCCGCCGCGCCAGCCCGCGAAGCATTTTCCGGTAGGGCCTGTTGCGTGAAACGGGGCCAAGCGGTTTTGGCAGAAGATAAACCCCCTTGCGTTCTAACACTCCTCACCGAGGTGGGAGGCTAGGTGCGGCTAGGTTTAAATTCTGAGTGATGCCCAATTCAGCACTATCAGTCCAATCGCGTTTAATATGTATTAAACTACTACGATTTGGATACACTAATAGTGGACTGCACCTTCAGTCTAGTCGTACTCCTGAAGTAGCACGGCCTCTCTGTAGTTTTGGTCGCGTTCAGTGAGAAAGCGAAACGACTAGCTACTTAAACAGTGCAGTTTATTTAAACAACAGATGTACAGGTTCTTTAGGATTGCCGGTGATAAATACACTGTCTGCAAAGCACGTGCAAATAAAGATATTGCTAAGTATACAAACGCGCGACAAAATTATAAACGATACAGCCTGGCTATAAATGTAGGGTAGAGATTCTCTAGAGAAATTTCTAAGTTCCCGAGAAAGCACTCGGTGTAATCGAAGTCTTACCCAAAGGCGTCCCTATGGGGGGGGAAGAGAGGCTCAGCCCGTCGACTGATCCCGGAAATCAGCGGTGGAATTCTTCGCGATGGTGTCTTCCCTGACATCCCCTCTCTCTTGGGCTATTTTTATATTATTTTTTTATCTTCAAAGTGGAGTTTGAGTGACTTTAGTCATACGTACTTTTATTATGATTAATGTATTCAAGGAGGAGTGTTCACACCTCGGGGGCGGATAGCCTCCGGGATGGAGGTGTGTTTTGGTACATTGTGGTGAGCAAAGTTCGCACAAAAGGACAGCATTTCATCAACATTAGACGAAATGTTGGCTCGGGTAGCGTGTAGGCCGCTTATCAGTTCCGTAGTACCATCTCGTCCCCATATCTGCTATTCGTCACAAGGGAAGGCCACGGAACAAGCGTGTTCCGTTCCATCCCTCGTGTAGTTTCGCAAACAACCTTGTACAGGGAATCACAGATGTTGCATTCTTCGTGTGCTAGCTGCGGCTGTATTCTACCTCAGAAGCCTCTTGATTTTATGACTTTCCTTAATGTGTGAACAATGCTGTACTTTTGTATTCTTGGCCAATTTAGTAATTATTCCACAGGGCCGCGGCTCTGGCGACAGCTCCCACGCCCGAAGAGCAAGGAGGGAAAGCCGTGCCTCGTTGGAAAGCTCTTTGGCAGCCGCTCGCGTGGCCCCACAGCCCGTGGGGCTGCGGGCTTTGCAGCGGCCGTCAGCCTCGGCGCCACCAGCGCCCACGTGGCGCTGCCGCGCCAGCCTGCGAAGCATTTTGCGGTAGGGCCGCGGCTCTGGCGACAGCTCCCACGCCCGAAGAGCCAGGAGGGAAAGCCGTGCCTCGTTGGAAAGCTCTTTGGCAGCCGCTCGCGTGGCCCCACAGCCCGTGGGGCTGCGGGCTTTGTGGAGGCCGTCAGCCTCGGCGCCACCGGCGCCCAGGTGGCGCCGCCGCGCCAGCCTGCGAAGCATTTTGCGGTAGGGCCGCTGCTCTGGCGACAGCTCCCACGCCCGAAGAGCCAGGAGGGCAAGCCGTGCCTCGTTGGAAAGCTCTTTGGCAGCCGCTCGCGTGGCCCCACAGCCCGTGGGGCTGCGGGCTTTGCAGTGGCCGTCAGCCTCGGCGCCACCAGCGCCCACGTGGCGCTGCCGCGCCAGCCTGCGAAGCATTTTGCGGTAGGGCCGCGGCTCTGGCGACAGCTCCCACGCCCAAAGAGCCAGGAGGGAAAGCCGTGCCTCGTTGGAAAGCTCTTTGGCAGCCGCTCGCGTGGCCCCACAGCCCGTGGGGCTGCGGGCTTTGTGGAGGCCGTCAGCCTCGGCGCCACCGGCGCCCACGTGGCGCAGACGCGCTAGCCTGCGAAGCATTTTCCGGTAGGGCCGCGGCTCTGGCGACAGCTCCCACGCCGGGAAAGCCGTGCCTCGTTGGAAAGGTCTTTGGCAGCTGCTCGCCTGGCTCCACAGCCCGTGGGGCTGCGGCCTTTGCGGAGGCTGTCAGCCTCGGCGCCACCGGCGCCCAGGTGGCGCCGCCGCGCCAGCCTGCGAAGCATTTTCCGGTAGGGCCGCGGCTCTGGCGACAGCTCCCACGCCCGAAGAGCCAGGAGGGAAAGCCGTGCCTCGTTGGAAAGCTCTTTGGCAGCCGCTCGCGTGGCCCCACAGCCCGTGGGGCTGCGGGCTTTGCGGCGGCCGTCAGCCTCGGCGCCACCGGCGCCCACGTGGTGCCGCCGCGCCAGCCTGCGAAGCATTTTCCGGTAGGGCCGCGTCTCTGGCGACAGCTCCCACGCCCGAAGAGCCAGGAGGGAAAGCCATGCCTCGTTGGAAAGCTCTTTGGCAGCCGCTAGCGTGGCCCCACAGCCCGTGGGGCTGCGGGCTTTGCGGCGGCCGTCACCCTCGGCGCCAGCGGCCCAAACGTTGCGCCGCCTCGCCAGCCTGCGAAGCAATATCCGGTAGGGCCGCGGCTCTGGCGACAGCTCCCACGGCCGAAGAGCCAGGAGGGAAAGCCGTGCCTCGTTGGAAATCTCTTTGGCAGCCGCTCGCGTGGCCCCACAGCCCGTGGGGCTGCGGACTTTGCGGCGGCCGTCAGCCTCGGCGCCACTGGCGCCCAGGTGGCCCCGCCGCGCCAGCCTGCGAAGCATTTTCCGGTAGGGCCGCGGCTCTGGCGACAGCTCCCACGCGGGGAAAGCCGTGCCTCGTTGGAAAGCCCTTTGGCAGCCGCTCGCGTGGCCCCACAGCCCGTGGGGCTGCGGGCTTTGCGGCGGCCATCACCCTCGGCGCCACCGGTGCCCACGTGGCGCCGCCGCGCTAGCCTGCGAAGCATTTTGCGGTAGGGCCGCTGCTCTGGCAACAGCTCCCACGCCCGAAGAGCCAGGAGAAAAAGCCGTGCCTCATTGGAAAGCTCTTTGGCAGCCGCTCGCGTGGCCCCACAGCCCGTGGGGCTGCGGGCTTTGCGGCGGCCGTCAGCCTCGACTCCACCGGCGCCCACGTGGTGCCGCCGCGCCAGCCTGCGAAGCATTTTCCGGTAGGGCCGCTGCTCTGGCGACAGCTCCCACGCCCGAAGAGCCAGGAGGGAAAGCCGTGCCTCGTTGGAAAGCTCTTTGGCAGCCGCTCGCGTGGCCCAACAGCCCGTGGGGCTGCGGGCTTTGCGGCGGCCGTCAGCCTCGGCGCCACTGGCGCCCACGTGGCGCCGCCGCGCCAGCCTGCCAAGCATTTTGCAGTAGGGCCGCGTCTCTGGCGACAGCTCCCACACCCGAAGAGCCAGGAGGGAAAGCCGTGCCTCGTTGGAAAGCTCTTTGGCAGCCGCTCGCATGGCCCCACAGCCCGTGGGGCTGCGGGCTTTGCGGCGGCCGTCAGCCTCGGCGCCACCGGCGCCCAGGTGGTGCCGCCGCGCCAGCCTGCGAAGCATTTTGCGGTATGGCCGCGGTTCTGGCGACAGCTCCCACGCCCGAAGAGCCAGGAGGGAAAGCCATGCCTCGTTGGAAAGCTCTTTGGCAGCCGCTCACGTGGCCCCACAGCCCGTGGGGCTGCGGGCTTTGCGGCGGCCGTCAGCCTCGGCGCCACCGGCGCCCACGTGGCGCCGCCGCGCCAGCCCGCGAAGCATTTTCCGGTAGGGCCTGTTGCGTGAAACGGGGCCAAGCGGTTTTGGCAGAAGATAAACCCCCTTGCGTTCTAACACTCCTCAGCGAGGTGGGAGGCTAGGTGCGGCTAGGTTTAAATTCTGAGTGATGCCCAATTCAGCACTATCAGTCCAATCGCGTTTAATATGTATTAAACTACTACGATTTGGATACACTAATAGTGGACTGCACCTTCAGTCTAGTCGTACTCCTGAAGTAGCACGGCCTCTCTGTAGTTTTGGTCGCGTTCAGTGAGAAAGCGAAACGACTAGCTACTTAAACAGTGCAGTTTATTTAAACAACAGATGTACAGGTTCTTTAGGATTGCCGGTGATAAATACACTGTCTGCAAAGCACGTGCAAATAAAGATATTGCTAAGTATACAAACGCGCGACAAAATTATAAACGATACAGCCTGGCTATAAATGTAGGGTAGAGATTCTCTAGAGAAATTTCTAAGTTCCCGAGAAAGCACTCGGTGTAATCGAAGTCTTACCCAAAGGCGTCCCTATGGGGGGGGAAGAGAGGCTCAGCCCGTCGACTGATCCCGGAAATCAGCGGTGGAGTTCTTCGCGATGGTGTCTTCCCTGACATCCCCTCTCTCTTGGGCTATTTTTATATTATTTTTTTATCTTCAAAGTGGAGTTTGAGTGACTTTAGTCATACGTACTTTTATTATGATTAATGTATTCAAGGAGGAGTGTTCACACCTCGGGGGCGGATAGCCTCCGGGATGGAGGTGTGTTTTGGTACATTGTGGTGAGCAAAGTTCGCACAAAAGGACAGCATTTCATCAACATTAGACGAAATGTTGGCTCGGGTAGCGTGTAGGCCGCTTATCAGTTCCGTAGTACCATCTCGTCCCCATATCTGCTATTCGTCACAAGGGAAGGCCACGGAACAAGCGTGTTCCGTTCCATCCCTCGTGTAGTTTCGCAAACAACCTTGTACAGGGAATCACAGATGTTGCATTCTTCGTGTGCTAGCTGCGGCTGTATTCTACCTCAGAAGCCTCTTGATTTTATGACTTTCCTTAATGTGTGAACAATGCTGTACTTTTGTATTCTTGGCCAATTTAGTAATTATTCCACAGGGCCGCGGCTCTGGCGACAGCTCCCACGCCCGAAGAGCCAGGAGGGAAAGCCGTGCCTCGTTGGAAAGCTCTTTGGCAGCCGCTCGCGTGGCCCCACAGCCCGTGGGGCTGCGGGCTTTGCGGCGGCCGTCAGCCTCGGCGCCACCGGCGCCCACGTGGCGCCGCCGCGCCAGCCTGCGAAGCATTTTCCAGTAGGGCCGCGGCTCTGGCGACAGCTCCCACGCCCGAAGAGCCAGGAGGGAAAGTCGTGCCTCGTTGGAAAGCTCTTTGGCTGCCGCTCGCGTGGCCCTACAGCCCGTGGGGCTGCGGGCTTTGCGGCGGCTGTCATCCCCGACACCACCGGCGCCCAGGTGGCGCCGCCGCTCAAGCCTGCAAAGCATTTTGCGGTAGGGCCGCGGCTCTGGCGACAGCTCCCACGCCCGAAGAGCCAGGAAGGAAAGCCGTGCCTCGTTGGAAAGCTCTTTGGCAGCCGCTCGCGTGGCCCCACAGCCTGTGGGGCTGCGGGCTTTGCGGCGGCCGTCAGCCTAGGCGCCACCGGCGCCCACATGGCGCTGCCGCGCCAGCCTGCGAAGCATTTTGCGATAGGGCCGCGGCTCTGGCGACAGCTCCCACGCCCGAAGAGCCAGGAGGGAAAGCCGTGCCTCGTTGGAAAGCTCTTTGGCAGCCGCTCGCGTGGCCCCACAGCCCGTGGGGCTGCGGGCTTTGCGGCGGCCGTCAGCCTCGGCGGTTCCGGCGCCCACGTGGCGCCGCCGCGCCAGCCTGCGAAGCATTTTGCGGTAGGGCCGCGGCTCTGGCGACAACTCCCACGCCCAAAGAGCCAGGAGGGAAAGCCGTGCCTCGTTGGAAAGCTCTTTGGCAGCTGCTCGCGTGGCCCCACAGCCCGTGGGGCTGCGGGCTTTGCGGCGGCCGTCAGCCTCGGCGCCACCGGCGGCCACATGGCGCCGCCGCGCCAGCCTGCGAAGCATGTTGCAGTAGGGCCGCTGCTCTGGCGACAGCTCCCACGGCCGAAGAGCCAGGAGGGAAAGCCGTGCCTCGTTGGAAAGCTCTTTGGCAGCCGCTCGCGTGGCCCCACAGCCCGTGGGGCTGCGGGCTTTGCGGCGGCCGTCAGCCTCAGCGCCACCGGTGCCCACGTGGCGCCGCCGCGCCAGCCTGCGAAGCATTTTGCGGTAGGGCCGCGGCTCTGGCGACAACTCCCACGCCTGAAGAGCCAGGAGGGAAAGCCGTGCCTCGTTGGAAAGCTCTTTGGCAGACGCTCGCGTGGCCCCACAGCCCGTGGGGCTGCGGGCTTTGCGGCGGCCGTCAGCCTCGGCGCCACCGGCGCCCACGTGGCCCCGCCGCGCCAGCCTGCGAAGCATTTTCCGGTAGGGCCGCGGCTCTGGCGACAGCTCCCACGCCGGGAAAGCCGTGCCTCGTTGGAAAGCTCTTTGGCAGCTGCTCGCCTGGCTCCACAGCCCGTGGGGCTGCGGCCTTTGCGGAGGCTGTCAGCCTCGGCGCCACCGGCGCCCAGGTGGCGCCGCCGCGCCAGCCTGCGAAGCATTTTCCGGTAGGGCCGCGGCTCTGGCGACAGCTCCCACGCCCGAAGAGCCAGGAGGGAAAGCCGTGCCTCGTTGGAAAGCTCTTTGGCAGCCGCTCGCGTGGCCCCACAGCCCGTGGGGCTGCGGGCTTTGCGGCGGCCGTCAGCCTCGGCGCCACCGGCGCCCACGTGGCGCCGCCGCGCCAGCCTGCGAAGCATTTTCCGGTAGGGCCGCGTCTCTGGCGACAGCTCCCACGCCCGAAGAGCCAGGAGGGAAAGCCATGCCTCGTTGGAAAGCTCTTTGGCAGCCGCTAGCGTGGCCCCACAGCCCGTGGGGCTGCGGGCTTTGCGGCGGCCGTCAGCCTCGGCGCCAGCGGCCCAAACGTTGCGCCGCCTCGCCAGCCTGCGAAGCAATATCCGGTAGGGCCGCGCCTCTCGCGACAGCTCCCACGCCCGAAGAGCCAGGAGGGAAAGCCGTGCCTCGTTGGAAAGCTCTTTGGCAGCCGCTCGCGTGGCCCCACAGCCCGTGGGGCTGCGGACTTTGCGGCGGCCGTCAGCCTCGGCGCCACTGGCGCCCAGGTGGCCCCGCCGCGCCAGCCTGCGAAGCATTTTCCGGTAGGGCCGCGGCTCTGGCGACAGCTCCCACGCGGGGAAAGCCGTGCCTCGTTGGAAAGCCCTTTGGCAGCCGCTCGCGTGGCCCCACAGCCCGTGGGGCTGCGGGCTTTGCGGCGGCCATCAGCCTCGGCGCCACCGGCGCCCACGTGGCGCCGCCGCGCTAGCCTGCGAAGCATTTTCCGGTAGGGCCGCTGCTCTGGCAACAGCTCCCACGCCCGAAGAGCCAGGAGAAAAAGCCGTGCCTCATTGGAAAGCTCTTTGGCAGCCGCTCGCGTGGCCCCACAGCCCGTGGGGCTGCGGGCTTTGCGGCGGCCGTCAGCCTCGACTCCACCGGCGCCCACGTGGTGCCGCCGCGCCAGCCTGCGAAGCATTTTCCGGTAGGGCCGCTGCTCTGGCGACAGCTCCCACGCCCGAAGAGCCAGGAGGGAAAGCCGTGCCTCGTTGGAAAGCTCTTTGGCAGCCGCTCGCGTGGCCCCACAGCCCGTGGGGCTGCGGGCTTTGCGGCGGCTGTCAGCCTCGGCGCCACCGGCGCCCACCAGGCGCCGTTGCGCCAGCCCCCGAAGCATTTTCCGGAAGGGCCGCGGCTCTGGCGACAGCTCTCACGCCCGAAGAGCCAGGAGGGAAAGCCGTGCCTCCTTGGAAAGCTCTTTGGCAGCCGCTCGCGTGGCCCCACAGCCCGTGGGGCTGCGGGCTTTGTGGCAGCCGTCAGCCTCGGTGCCACCGGCGCCCACCTGGCACCGCCGCGCCAGCCCGCGAAGCATTTTCCGGTAGGGCCGCGGCTCTGGCCACATCTCCCACGCCCGAAGAGCCAGGAGGGAAAGCAGTGCCTCGTTGGAAATCTCTTTGGCAGCCGCTCGCGTGGCCCCACAGCCCGTGGGGCTGCGGGCTTTGCGGCGGCCGTCAGCCTCGGCGCCACCGGCGCCCACCTGGCACCGCCGCGCCAGCCCGCGAAGCATTTTCCGGTAGGGCCGCGGCTCTGGCGACAGCTCCCACGCCCAAAGAGCCAGGAGGGAAAGCCGTGCCTCGTTGGAAAGCTCTTTGGCAGCCGCTCGCATGGCCCCACAGCCTATGGGGCTGCAGGCTTTCCGGCGGCCGTCAGCCTCGGCGCCACCGGCACCCACCTGGCGCCGCCGCGCCAGCCCCCGAAGCATTTTCCGGTAGGGCCGCGGCTCTGGCGACAGCTCCCACGCCCAAAGAGCCAGGAGGGAAAGCCGTGCCTCGTTGCAAAGCTCTTTGGCAGCCGCTCGCGTGGCCCCACAGCCCGTGGGGCTGCAGGCTTTGCGGCGGCCGTCAGCCTCGGTGCCACCGGCGCCCAGCTGGTGCCACCGCGCCAGCCTGCGAAGCATTTTCCGGTAGGGCCGCGGCTCTGGCCACAGCTCCCACGCCCAAAGAGCCAGGAGGGAAAGACATGCCTCGTTGGAAAGCTCTTTGACAGCCGCTCTCGGGGTCCCACAGCCCGTACGGCTGCGGGCTTTGCGGCGGCCGTCAGCCTCGGCGCCACCGGTGCCCACGTGGCACCTCCGCACCAGCCCCCGAAGCATTTTCCGGTAGGGCCGCGGTTCTGGCCACATCTCCCACGCCCAAAGAGCCAGGAGGGAAAGCCGTGCCTCCTTGGAAAGCTCTTTGGCAGCCGCTCGCGTGGCCCCACAGCCCGTGGGGCTGCAGGCTTTGCGGCGGCCGTCAGCCTCGGCGCCACCGGCGCCCAGCTGGTGCCTCCGCGCCAGCCTGCGAAGCATTTTCCGGTAGGGCCGCGGCTCTGGCCACAGCTCCCACGGCCGAAGAGCCAGGAGGGAAAGCCGTGCCTCGTTGGAAAGCTCTTTGGCAGCCGCTCGCGTGGCCCCACAGCCCGTGGGGCTGCGGGCTTTGCGGCGGCCGTCAGCCTCGGCGCCACCGGCGCCCACCAGGCGCCGATGCGCCAGCCCCCGAAGCATTTTCCGGAAGGGCCGCGGCTCTGGCCACAGCTCTCACGCCCGAAGAGCCAGGAGGGAAAGCCGTGCCTCCTTGGAAAGCTCTTTGGCAGCCGCTCGCGTGGCCCCACAGCCCGTGGGGCTGCGGGCTTTGTGGCAGCCGTCAGCCTCGGTGCCACCGGCGCCCACCTGGCACCGCCGCGCCAGCCCGCGAAGCATTTTCCGGTAGGGCCGCGGCTCTGGCCACATCTCCCACGCCCGAAGAGCCAGGAGGGAAAGCAGTGCCTCGTTGGAAATCTCTTTCGCAGCCGCTCGCGTGGCCCCACAGCCCGTGGGGCTGCGGGCTTTGCGGCAGCCGTCAGCCTCGGTGCCACCGGCGCCCACCTGGCACCGCCGCGCCAGCCCGCGAAGCATTTTCCGGTAGGGCCGCGGTTCTGGCGACAGCTCCCACGCCCAAAGAGCCAGGAGGGAAAGCCGTGCCTCGTTGCAAAGCTCTTTGGCAGCCGCTCGCATGGCCCCACAGCCAATGGGGCTGCAGGCTTTGCGGCGGCCGTCAGCCTCGGCGCCACCGGCGCCCACCTGGTGCCACCGCGCCAGCCTGCGAAGCATTTTCCGGTAGGGCCGCGGCTCTGGCGACAGCTCCCACGCCCAAAGAGCCAGGAGGGAAAGCCGTGCCTCGTTGGAAAGCTCTTTGGCAGCCGCTCGCGTGGCCCCACAGCCTCTGGGGCTGCAGGCTTTCCGGCGGCCGTCAGCCTCGGCGCCACCGGCTCCCACCTGGCGCCGCCGCGCCAGCCCCCGAAGCATTTTCCGTTAGGGCCGCGGCTCTGGCGACATCTCCCACGCCCAAAGAGCCAGGAGGGAAAGCCGTGCCTCGTTGGAAAGCTCTTTGGCAGCCGCTCCCGTGGTCCCACAGCCCGTACGGCTGCGGGCTTTCTGGCGGCTGTCAGCATCGGCGCCACCGCAGCCCACGTGGCGCCGCCGCACCAGGCTGCAAAGCATTTTCCGGTAGGGCCGCGGCTCTGGCCACAGCTCCCACGCCCGAAGAGCCAGGACGGAAAGCCGTGCCTCGTTGGAAAGCTCTTTGGCAGCCGCTCGCGTGGCCCCACAGCCCGTGGGGCTGCGGGCTTTGCGGCGGCCGTCAGCCTCGGCGCCACCGGCGCCCACATGGCGCTGCCGCGCCAGCCTGCGAAGCATTTTGCGATAGGGCCGCGGCTCTGGCGACAGCTCCCACGCCCGAAGAGCCAGGAGGGAAAGCCGTGCCTCGTTGGAAAGCTCTTTGGCAGCCGCTCGCGTGGCCCCACAGCCCGTGGGGCTGCGGGCTTTGCGGCGGCCGTCAGCCTCGGCGGTTCCGGCGCCCACGTGGCGCCGCCGCGCCAGCCTGCGAAGCATTTTGCGGTAGGGCCGCGGCTCTGGCGACAACTCCCACGCCCAAAGAGCCAGGAGGGAAAGCCGTGCCTCGTTGGAAAGCTCTTTGGCAGCTGCTCGCGTGGCCCCACAGCCCGTGGGGCTGCGGGCTTTGCGGCGGCCGTCAGCCTCGGCGCCACCGGCGGCCACATGGCGCCGCCGCGCCAGCCTGCGAAGCATGTTGCAGTAGGGCCGCTGCTCTGGCGACAGCTCCCACGGCCGAAGAGCCAGGAGGGAAAGCCGTGCCTCGTTGGAAAGCTCTTTGGCAGCCGCTCGCGTGGCCCCACAGCCCGTGGGGCTGCGGGCTTTGTGGCGGCCGTCAGCCTCAGCGCCACCGGTGCCCACGTGGCGCCGCCGCGCCAGCCTGCGAAGCATTTTGCGGTAGGGCCGCGGCTCTGGCGACAACTCCCACGCCCGAAGAGCCAGGAGGGAAAGCCGTGCCTCGTTGGAAAGCTCTTTGGCAGACGCTCGCGTGGCCCCACAGCCCGTGGGGCTGCGGGCTTTGCGGCGGCCGTCAGCCTCGGCGCCACCGGCGCCCACGTGGCCCCGCCGCGCCAGCCTGCGAAGCATTTTCCGGTAGGGCCGCGGCTCTGGCGACAGCTCCCACGCCGGGAAAGCCGTGCCTCGTTGGAAAGCTCTTTGGCAGCTGCTCGCCTGGCTCCACAGCCCGTGGGGCTGCGGCCTTTGCGGAGGCTGTCAGCCTCGGCGCCACCGGCGCCCAGGTGGCGCCGCCGCGCCAGCCTGCGAAGCATTTTCCGGTAGGGCCGCGGCTCTGGCGACAGCTCCCACGCCCGAAGAGCCAGGAGGGAAAGCCGTGCCTCGTTGGAAAGCTCTTTGGCAGCCGCTCGCGTGGCCCCACAGCCCGTGGGGCTGCGGGCTTTGCGGCGGCCGTCAGCCTCGGCGCCACCGGCGCCCACGTGGCGCCGCCGCGCCAGCCTGCGAAGCATTTTCCGGTAGGGCCGCGTCTCTGGCGACAGCTCCCACGCCCGAAGAGCCAGGAGGGAAAGCCATGCCTCGTTGGAAAGCTCTTTGGCAGCCGCTAGCGTGGCCCCACAGCCCGTGGGGCTGCGGGCTTTGCGGCGGCCGTCAGCCTCGGCGCCAGCGGCCCAAACGTTGCGCCGCCTCGCCAGCCTGCGAAGCAATATCCGGTAGGGCCGCGCCTCTCGCGACAGCTCCCACGCCCAAAGAGCCAGGAGGGAAAGCCGTGCCTCGTTGGAAAGCTCTTTGGCAGCCGCTCGCGTGGCCCCACAGCCCGTGGGGCTGCGGACTTTGCGGCGGCCGTCAGCCTCGGCGCCACTGGCGCCCAGGTGGCCCCGCCGCGCCAGCCTGCGAAGCATTTTCCGGTAGGGCCGCGGCTCTGGCGACAGCTCCCACGCGGGGAAAGCCGTGCCTCGTTGGAAAGCCCTTTGGCAGCCGCTCGCGTGGCCCCACAGCCCGTGGGGCTGCGGGCTTTGCGGCGGCCATCACCCTCGGCGCCACCGGCGCCCACGTGGCGCCGCCGCGCTAGCCTGCGAAGCATTTTCCGGTAGGGCCGCTGCTCTGGCAACAGCTCCCACGCCCGAAGAGCCAGGAGAAAAAGCCGTGCCTCATTGGAAAGCTCTTTGGCAGCCGCTCGCGTGGCCCCACAGCCCGTGGGGCTGCGGGCTTTGCGGCGGCCGTCAGCCTCGACTCCACCGGCACCCACGTGGTGCCGCCGCGCCAGCCTGCGAAGCATTTTCCGGTAGGGCCGCTGCTCTGGCGACAGCTCCCACGCCCGAAGAGCCAGGAGGGAAAGCCGTGCCTCGTTGGAAAGCTCTTTGGCAGCCGCTCGCGTGGCCCCACAGCCCGTGGGGCTGCGGGCTTTGCGGCGGCTGTCAGCCTCGGCGCCACCGGCGCCCACCAGGCGCCGTTGCGCCAGCCCCCGAAGCATTTTCCGGAAGGGCCGCGGCTCTGGCGACAGCTCTCACGCCCGAAGAGCCAGGAGGGAAAGCCGTGCCTCCTTGGAAAGCTCTTTGGCAGCCGCTCGCGTGGCCCCACAGCCCGTGGGGCTGCGGGCTTTGTGGCAGCCGTCAGCCTCGGTGCCACCGGCGCCCACCTGGCACCGCCGCGCCAGCCCGCGAAGCATTTTCCGGTAGGGCCGCGGCTCTGGCCACATCTCCCACGCCCGAAGAGCCAGGAGGGAAAGCAGTGCCTCGTTGGAAATCTCTTTGGCAGCCGCTCGCGTGGCCCCACAGCCCGTGGGGCTGCGGGCTTTGCGGCGGCCGTCAGCCTCGGCGCCACCGGCGCCCACCAGGCGCCGATGCGCCAGCCCCCGAAGCATTTTCCGGAAGGGCCGCGGCTCTGGCCACAGCTCTCACGCCCGAAGAGCCAGGAGGGAAAGCCGTGCCTCCTTGGAAAGCTCTTTGGCAGCCGCTCGCGTGGCCCCACAGCCCGTGGGGCTGCGGGCTTTGTGGCAGCCGTCAGCCTCGGTGCCACCGGCGCCCACCTGGCACCGCCGCGCCAGCCCGCGAAGCATTTTCCGGTAGGGCCGCGGCTCTGGCCACATCTCCCACGCCCGAAGAGCCAGGAGGGAAAGCAGTGCCTCGTTGGAAATCTCTTTCGCAGCCGCTCGCGTGGCCCCACAGCCCGTGGGGCTGCGGGCTTTGCGGCAGCCGTCAGCCTCGGTGCCACCGGCGCCCACCTGGCACCGCCGCGCCAGCCCGCGAAGCATTTTCCGGTAGGGCCGCGGTTCTGGCGACAGCTCCCACGCCCAAAGAGCCAGGAGGGAAAGCCGTGCCTCGTTGCAAAGCTCTTTGGCAGCCGCTCGCATGGCCCCACAGCCAATGGGGCTGCAGGCTTTGCGGCGGCCGTCAGCCTCGGCGCCACCGGCGCCCACCTGGTGCCACCGCGCCAGCCTGCGAAGCATTTTCCGGTAGGGCCGCGGCTCTGGCGACAGCTCCCACGCCCAAAGAGCCAGGAGGGAAAGCCGTGCCTCGTTGCAAAGCTCTTTGGCAGCCGCTCGCGTGGCCCCACAGCCTCTGGGGCTGCAGGCTTTCCGGCGGCCGTCAGCCTCGGCGCCACCGGCTCCCACCTGGCGCCGATGCGCCAGCCCCCGAAGCATTTTCCGTTAGGGCCGCGGCTCTGGCGACAGCTCCCACGCCCAAAGAGCCAGGAGGGAAAGCCGTGCCTCGTTGGAAAGCTCTTTGGCAGCCGCTCCCGTGGTCCCACAGCCCGTACGGCTGCGGGCTTTCTGGCGGCTGTCAGCATCGGCGCCACCGCAGCCCACGTGGCGCCGCCGCACCAGGCTGCAAAGCATTTTCCGGTAGGGCCGCGGCTCTGGCCACAGCTCCCACGCCCGAAGAGCCAGGACGGAAAGCCGTGCCTCGTTGGAAAGCTCTTTGGCAGCCGCTCGCGTGGCCCCACAGCCCGTGGGGCTGCGGGCTTTGCGGCGGCCGTCAGCCTCGGCGCCACCGGCGCCCACGTGCGACGCCGCGCCAGCCCCCGAAGCATTTTCCGGTAGGGCTGCGGCTCTGGCCACAGCTCCCACGCCCGAAGAGCCAGGAGGGAAAGCCGTGCCTCGTTGGAAAGCTCTTTGGCAGCCGCTCGCGTGGCCCCACAGCCCGTGGGGCTGCGGGCTTTGCGACGGCCGTCAGCCTCGGCGCCACCGGCGCCCACCTGGCGCCGCCGCGCCAGCCTGCGAAGCATTTTCCGGTAGCGCCGCGGCTCTAGCCACAGCTCCCACGCCCAAAGAGCCAGGAGGGAAAGCCGTGCCTCGTTGGAAAGCTCTTTGGCAGCCGCTCGCGTGGCCCCACAGCCTCTGGGTGTGCAGGCTTTCCGGCGGCCGTCAGCCTCGGCGCCACCGGCTCCCACCTGGCGCCGCCGCGCCAGCCCCCGAAGCATTTTCCGGTAGGGCCGCGGCTCTGGCGACAGCTCCCACGCCCAAAGAGCCAGGAGGGAAAGCCGTGCCTCGTTGCAAAGCTCTTTGGCAGCCGCTCGCGTGGCCCCACAGCCCGTGGGGCTGCAGGCTTTGCGGCGGCCGTCAGCCTCGGCGCCACCGGCGCCCACCTGGTGCCACCGCGCCAGCCTGCGAAGCATTTTCCGGTAGGGCCGCGGCTCTGGCGACAGCTCCCACGCCCAAAGAGCCAGGAGGGAAAGACATGCCTCGTTGGAAAGCTCTTTGGCAGCCGCTCTCGGGGTCCCACAGCCCGTACGGCTGCGGGCTTTGCGGCGGCCGTCAGCCTCGGCGCCACCGGTGCCCACGTGGCACCGCCGCGCCAGCCCCCGAAGCATTTTCCGGTAGGGCCGCGGCTCTGGCCACATCTCCCACGCCCAAAGAGCCAGGAGGGAAAGCCGTGCCTCATTGGAAAGCTCTTTGGCAGCCGCTCGCGTGGCCCCACAGCCCGTGGGGCTGCAGGCTTTGCGGCGGCCGTCAGCCTCGGCGCCACCGGCGCCCAGCTGGTGCCTCCGCGCCAGCCTGCGAAGCATTTTCCGGTAGGGCCGCGGCTCTGGCCACAGCTCCCACGGCCGAAGAGCCAGGAGGGAAAGCCGTGCCTCGTTGGAAAGCTCTTTGGCAGCCGCTCGCGTGGTCCCACAGCCCGTACGGCTGCGGGCTTTGCGGCGGCCGTCAGCCTCGGCGCCACCGGCGCCCACCTGGCGCCGCCGTGCCAGCCTGCGAAGCATTTTCCGGTAGGGCCGCGGCTCTGGCCACAGCTCCCACGCCCAAAGAGCCAGGAGGGAAAGCCGTGCCTCCTTGGAAAGCTCTTTGGCAGCCGCTCGCGTGGCCCCACAGCCTGTGGGGCTGCGGGCTTTGTGGCGGCCGTCAGCCTCGGTGCCACCGGCGCCCACCTGGCACCGCCGCGCCAGCCCGCGAAGCATTTTCCGGTAGGGCCGCGGCTCTGGCCACATCTCCCACGCCCGAAGAGCCAGGAGGGAAAGCAGTGCCTCGTTGGAAATCTCTTTGGCAGCCGCTCCCGTGGTCCCACAGCCCGTACGGCTGCGGGCTTTGCAGCGGCCGTCAGCCTCGGCGCCACCGGCGCCCACGTTGCGCCCCCGCGCCAGCCTGCGAAGCATTTTGCGGTAGGGCCGCGGCTCTGGCCACAGCTCCCACGCCCGAAGAGCCAGGACGGAAAGCCGTGCCTCGTTGGAAAGCTCTTTGGCAGCCGCTCGCGTGGCCCCACAGCCCGTGGGGCTGCGGGTTTTGCGACGGCCGTCAGCCTCGGCGCCACCGGCGCCCACCTGGCGCCGCCGCGCCAGCCTGCGAAGCATTTTCCGGTAGGGCCGCGGCTCTAGCCACAGCTCCCACGCCCAAAGAGCCAGGAGGGAAAGCCGTGCCTCGTTGGAAAGCTCTTTGGCAGCCGCTCGCGTGGCCCCACAGCCTCTGGGGCTGCAGGCTTTCCGGCGGCCGTCAGCCTCGGCGCCACCGGCTCCCACCTGGCGCCGCCGCGCCAACCCCCGAAGCATTTTCCGGTAGGGCCGCGGCTCTGGCGACAGCTCCCATGCCCAAAGAGCCAGGAGGGAAAGCCGTGCCTCGTTGCAAAGCTCTTTGGCAGCCGCTCGCGTGGCCCCACAGCCCGTGGGGCTGCAGGCTTTGCGGCGGCCGTCAGCCTCGGCGCCACCGGCGCCCACCTGGTGCCACCGCGCCAGCCTGCGAAGCATTTTCCGGTAGGGCCGCGGCTCTGGCGACAGCTCCCACGCCCAAAGAGCCAGGAGGGAAAGACATGCCTCGTTGGAAAGCTCTTTGGCATCCGCTCGCGTGGCCCCATAGCCCGTGCGGCTGCGGGCTTTGCGGCGGCCGTCAGCCTCGGCGCCACCGGCGCCCACGTGCGACGCCGCGCCAGCCCCCGAAGCATTTTCCGGTAGGGCCGCGGCTCTGGCCACAGCTCCCACGCCCGAAGAGCCAGGAGGGAAAGCCGTGCCTCGTTGGAAAGCTCTTTGGCAGCCGCTCGCGTGGCCCCACAGCCCGTGGGGCTGCGGGCTTTGCGGCGGCCGTCAGCCTCGGCGCCACCGGCGCCCACCAGGCGCCGTTGCGCCAGCCTGCGAAGCATTTTCCGGAAGGGCCGCGGCTCTGGCCACAGCTCTCACGCCCGAAGAGCCAGGAGGGAAAGCCGTGCCTCGTTGGAAAGCTCTCTGGCAGCCGCTCGCGTGGCCCCACAGCCCGTGGGGCTGCGGGCTTTGTGGCGGCCGTCAGCCTCGGTGCCACCGGCGCCCACCTGGCACCGCCGCGCCAGCCCCCGAAGCATTTTCCGGTAGGGCCGCGGCTCTGGCCACATCTCCCACGCCCGAAGAGCCAGGAGGGAAAGCAGTACCTCGTTGGAAATCTCTTTGGCAGCCGCTCGCGTGGCCCCACAGCCCGTGGGGCTGCGGGCTTTGCGGCGGCCGTCAGCCTCGGTGCCACCGGCGCCCACCTGGCACCGCCGCGCCAGCCCGCGAAGCATTTTCCGGTAGGGCCGCGGCTCTGGCCAGAGCTCCCACGCCCAAAGAGCCAGGAGGGAAAGCAGTGCCTCGTTGGAAATCTCTTTGGCAGCCGCTCCCGTGGTCCCACAGCCCGTACGGCTGTGGGCTTTGCGGCGGCCGTCAGCCTCGGCGTCACCGGCACCCACCTGGCGCCGCCGCGCCAGCCCCCGAAGCATTTTCCGGTAGGGCCGCGGCTCTGGAGACAGCTCCCACGCCCAAAGAGCCAGGAGGGAAAGACATGCCTCGTTGGAAAGCTCTTTGGCAGCCGCTCTCGTGGTCCCACAGCCCGTACGGCTGCGGGCTTTGCGGCGGCCGTCAGCCTCGGCGCCACCGGCGCTCATGTGGCGCCGCCGCGCCAGCCTGCTAAGCATTTTCCGGTAGGGCCGCGGCTCTGGCGACAGCTCCCGCGCCCGAAGAGCCAGGAGGGAAAGCCGTGCCTCCTTGGAAAGCTCTTTGGCAGCCGCTCGCGTGGCCCCACAGCCCGTGGGGCTGCGGGCTTTGCGGCGGCCGTCAGCCTCGGTGCCACCGGTGCCCACCTGGCGCCGCCGCAACAGCCTGCGAAGCATTTTCCGTTAGGGCCGCGGCTCTGGCCACAGCTCCCACGCCCGAAGAGCCAGGAGGGAAAGCCGTGCCTCGTTGGAAAGCTCTTTGGCAGCCGCTCGCGTGGCCCCACAGCCCGTAGGGCTGCATGCTTTGCGGCGGCCGTCAGCCTCGGCGCCACCGGCGCCCACCTGGTGCCACCGCGCCAGCCTGCGAAGCATTTTCCGGTAGGGCCGCGGCTCTGGCGACAGCTCCCACGCCCAAAGAGCCAGGAGGGAAAGCCGTGCCTCGTTGGAAAGCTCTTTGGCAGCCGCTCTCGTGGTCCCACAGCCCGTGGGGCTGTGGGCTTTCCGGCGGCCGTCAGCCTTGGCGCCACCGGCGCCCACCTGGCGCCGCCGCGCCAGCCCCCGAAGCATTTTCCGGTAGGGCCGCGGCTCTGGCGACAGCTCCCACGCCTGAAGAGCCAGGAGGGAAAGCCGTGCCTCGTTGGAAAGCTCTTTGGCAGCCGCTCGCGTGGCCCCACAGCCCGTGGGGCTGCGGGCTTTGCGGCGGCCGTCAGCCTCGGCGCCACCGGCGCCCACCTGGCGCCGCCGCGCCAGCCCCCGAAGCATTTTCCGGTAGGGCCGCGGCAACGGCCACAGTTCCCACGCCCAAAGAGCCAGGAGGGAAAGCCGTGCCTCGTTGGAAAGCTCTTTGGCAGCCGCTCGTGTGGCCCCACAGCCCGTGGGGCTGCGGGCTTTGTGGCGGCCGTCAGCCACGGCGCCACCGGCGCCCACGTGGCGTCGCCGCGCCAGCCTGCGAAGCATTTTCCGGTAGGGCCGCCGCTCTGGCCAGAGCTCCCACGCCCGAAGAGCCAGGAGGGAAAGACATGCCTCGTTGGAAAGCTCTTTGGCAGCCGCTCGCGTGGCCCCACAGCCCGTGGGGCTGCGGGCTTTCCGGAGGCCATCAGCCTTGGCGACACTGGCGCCCAGGTGGGGCCGCCGCGCCAGCCTGCGAAGCATTTTCCGGTAGGGCCGCGGCTCTGGCGAGAGCTCCCACGCCCGAAGAGCCAGGAGGGAAAGCCGTGCCTCGTTGGAAAGCTCTTTGGCAGCCCCTCGCGTGGCCCCACAGCCCGTGGGGCTGCGGGCTTTGCGGCGGCCGTCAGCCTCGGCGCCACCGGCGCCCACGTTGCGCCGCCGCGCCAGCCTGCGAAGCATTTTCCGGTAGGGCCGCGGCTCTGGCGACAGCTCCCGCGGCCGAAGAGCCAGGAGGGAAAGCCGTGCCTCGTTGGAAAGCTCTTTGGCAGCCGCTCGCGTGGCCCCACAGCCCGTGGGGCTGCGGGCTTTCCGGAGACCGTCAGCCTTGGCGACACTGGCGCCCAGGTGGGGCCGCCGCGCCAGCCTGCAAAGAATTTTCCCGGTAGGGCCGCGGCTCTGGCGACAGCTGCCACGCCCGAAGAGCCAGGAGGGAAAGCCGTGCCTCGTTGGAAAGCTCTTTGGCAGCCGCTCGCGTGGCCCCACAGCCCGTGGGGCTGCGGGCTTTCCAGCGGCCATCAGCCTCGGCGCCACCGGCGCCCAGGTGGGGCCGCCGCGCCAGCCTGCGAAGCATTTTCCAGTAGGGCCGCGGCTCTGGCGACAGCTCCCACGCCCGAAGAGCCAGGAGGGAAAGCCGTGCCTCGTTGGAAAGCTCTTTGGCAGCCCCTCGCGTGGCCCCACAGCCCGTGGGGCTGCGGGCTTTCTGGCAGCCGTCAGCCTCGGCGCCACCGGCGCCCACGTGGCACCGCTGCACCAGCCTGCGAAGCATTTTCCGGTAGGGCCGCGGCTCTGGCGACAGCTCCCACGCCCGAAGAGCCAGGAGGGAAAGCCGTGCCTCGTTGGAAAGCTCTTTGGCAGCCGCTCGCGTGGCCCCACAGCCCGTGGGGCTGTGGGCTTTGCGGCGGCTGTCAGCCTCGGCGCCACCGGCGCCCACATTGCACCGCCGCACCAGCCTGCGAAGCATTTTCCGGTAGGGCCGCGGCTCTGGCGACATCTCCCACGCCCGAAGAGCCAGGAGGGAAAGCCGTGCCTCGTTGGAAAGCTCTTTGGCAGCCGCTCGCGTGGCCCACCAGCCCGTGGGGCTGCGGCCTTTCCAGGGGCCCTCAGCCTCGGCGCCACCGGTGCCCACGTGGCGCTGCCGCGCCAGCCTGCGAAGCATTTTCCGGTAGGGCCGCGGCTCTGGCCACAGCTCCCACGCCCGAAGAGCCAGGAGGGAAAGCCGTGCCTCGTTGGAAAGCTCTTTGGCAGCCGCTCGCGTGGCCCCACAGCCCGTGGGGCTGCGGGCTTTGCGGCGGCCGTCAGCCTCGGCGCCACCGGCGCCCACGTGGCACCGCTGCACCAGCCTGCGAAGCAATTCCCAGTAGGGCCGCGGCTCTGGTGACAGCTCCCACGGCCGAAGAGCCAGGAGGGAAAGCCATGCCTCGTTGGAAAGCTCTTTGGCAGTCGCTCGCGTGGCCCCACAGCCCGTGGGGCTGCAGGCTTTCCGGCGGCCGTCAGCCTCGGCGCCACCGGCGCAAAGGTGGGGCCGCCGCGCCAGCCTGCGAAGCATTTTCCGGTAGGGCCGCGTCTCTGGCGACAGCTCCCACGGCCGAAGAGCCAGGAGGGAAAGCCGTGCCTCGTTGGAAAGCTCTTTGGCAGCTGTTCGCATGGCCCCACAGCCCGTGGGGCTGCGGGCTTTCCGGAGGCCGTCAGCCTCGGCGCCACCGGCGCCCACCAGGCGCCGTTGCGCCAGCCTGCGAAGCATTTTCCGGAAGGGCCGCGGCTCTGGCGACAGCTCTCACGCCCGAAGAGCCAGGAGGGAAAGCCGTGCCTCGTTGGAAAGCTCTCTGGCAGCCGCTCGCGTGGCCCCACAGCCCGTGGGGCTGCGGGCTTTGTGGCGGCCGTCAGCCTCGGTGCCACCGGCGCCCACCTGGCACCGCCGCGCCAGCCTGCGAAGCATTTTCCGGTAGGGCCGCGGCTCTGGCCACATCTCCCACGCCCGAAGAGCCAGGAGGGAAAGCAGTGCCTCGTTGGAAATCTCTTTGGCAGCCGCTCGCGTGGCCCCACAGCCCGTGGGGCTGCGGGCTTTGCGGCGGCCGTCAGCCTCGGTGCCACCGGCGCCCACCTGGCACCGCCGCGCCAGCCTGCGAAGCATTTTCCGGTAGGGCCGCGGCTCTGGCCAGAGCTCCCACGCCCAAAGAGCCAGGAGGGAAAGCAGTGCCTCGTTGGAAATCTCTTTGGCAGCCGCTCGCGTGGCCCCACAGCCCGTGGGGCTGTGGGCTTTGCGGCGGCTGTCAGCCTCGGCGCCACCGGCGCCCACATTGCACCGCCGCGCCAGCCTGCGAAGCATTTTCCGGTAGGGCCGCGGCTCTGGCGACATCTCCCACGCCCGAAGAGCCAGGAGGGAAAGCCGTGCCTCGTTGGAAAGCTCTTTGGCAGCCGCTCGCGTGGCCCACCAGCCCGTGGGGCTGCGGCCTTTCCAGGGGCCCTCAGCCTCGGCGCCACCGGTGCCCACGTGGCGCTGCCGCGCCAGCCTGCGAAGCATTTTCCGGTAGGGCCGCGGCTCTGGCCACAGCTCCCACGCCCGAAGAGCCAGGAGGGAAAGCCGTGCCTCGTTGGAAAGCTCTTTGGCAGCCGCTCGCGTGGCCCCACAGCCCGTGGGGCTGCGGGCTTTGCGGCGGCCGTCAGCCTCGGCGCCACCGGCGCCCACGTTGCGCCGCCGCGCCAGCCTGCGAAGCATTTTCCGGTAGGGCCGCGGCTCTGGCGACAGCTCCCACGCCCGAAGAGCCAGGAGGGAAAGCCGTGCCTCGTTGGAAACCTCTTTGGCAGCCGCTCGCGTGGCCCCACAGCCCGTGGGGCTGCGGGCTTTGCGGCGGCCGTCAGCCTCGGCGCCACCGGCGCCCACGTGGCACCGCTGCACCAGCCTGCGAAGCAATTCCCAGTAGGGCCGCGGCTCTGGTGACAGCTCCCACGGCCGAAGAGCCAGGAGGGAAAGCCATGCCTCGTTGGAAAGCTCTTTGGCAGTCGCTCGCGTGGCCCCACAGCCCGTGGGGCTGCAGGCTTTCCGGCGGCCGTCAGCCTCGGCGCCACCGGCGCAAAGGTGGGGCCGCCGCGCCAGCCTGCGAAGCATTTTCCGGTAGGGCCGCGTCTCTGGCGACAGCTCCCACGCCCGAAGAGCCAGGAGGGAAAGCCGTGCCTCGTTGGAAAGCTCTTTGGCAGCTGTTCGCATGGCCCCACAGCCCGTGGGGCTGCGGGCTTTCCGGAGGCCGTCACCCTCGGCGCCACCGGCGCCCACCAGGCGCCGTTGCGCCAGCCTGCGAAGCATTTTCCGGAAGGGCCGCGGCTCTGGCGACAGCTCTCACGCCCGAAGAGCCAGGAGGGAAAGCCGTGCCTCGTTGGAAAGCTCTCTGGCAGCCGCTCGCGTGGCCCCACAGCCCGTGGGGCTGCGGGCTTTGTGGCGGCCGTCAGCCTCGGTGCCACCGGCGCCCACCTGGCACCGCCGCGCCAGCCTGCGAAGCATTTTCCGGTAGGGCCGCGGCTCTGGCCACATCTCCCACGCCCGAAGAGCCAGGAGGGAAAGCAGTGCCTCGTTGGAAATCTCTTTGGCAGCCGCTCGCGTGGCCCCACAGCCCGTGGGGCTGCGGGCTTTGCGGCGGCCGTCAGCCTCGGTGCCACCGGCGCCCACCTGGCACCGCCGCGCCAGCCCACGAAGCATTTTCCGGTAGGGCCGCGGCTCTGGCCAGAGCTCCCACGCCCAAAGAGCCAGGAGGGAAAGCAGTGCCTCGTTGGAAATCTCTTTGGCAGCCGCTCGCGTGGCCCCACAGCCCGTGGGGCTGTGGGCTTTGCGGCGGCTGTCAGCCTCGGCGCCACCGGCGCCCACATTGCACCGCCGCGCCAGCCTGCGAAGCATTTTCCGGTAGGGCCGCGGCTCTGGCGACATCTCCCACGCCCGAAGAGCCAGGAGGGAAAGCCGTGCCTCGTTGGAAAGCTCTTTGGCAGCCGCTCGCGTGGCCCACCAGCCCGTGGGGCTGCGGCCTTTCCAGGGGCCCTCAGCCTCGGCGCCACCGGTGCCCACGTGGCGCTGCCGCGCCAGCCTGCGAAGCATTTTCCGGTAGGGCCGCGGCTCTGGCCACAGCTCCCACGCCCGAAGAGCCAGGAGGGAAAGCCGTGCCTCGTTGGAAAGCTCTTTGGCAGCCGCTCGCGTGGCCCCACAGCCCGTGGGGCTGCGGGCTTTGCGGCGGCCGTCAGCCTCGGCGCCACCGGCGCCCACGTTGCGCCGCCGCGCCAGCCTGCGAAGCATTTTCCGGTAGGGCCGCGGCTCTGGCGACAGCTCCCACGCCCGAAGAGCCAGGAGGGAAAGCCGTGCCTCGTTGGAAACCTCTTTGGCAGCCGCTCGCGTGGCCCCACAGCCCGTGGGGCTGCGGGCTTCGCGGCGGCCGTCAGCCTCGGCGCCACCGGCGCCCACGTGGCACCGCTGCACCAGCCTGCGAAGCAATTCCCAGTAGGGCCGCGGCTCTGGTGACAGCTCCCACGGCCGAAGAGCCAGGAGGGAAAGCCATGCCTCGTTGGAAAGCTCTTTGGCAGTCGCTCGCGTGGCCCCACAGCCCGTGGGGCTGCAGGCTTTCCGGCGGCCGTCAGCCTCGGCGCCACCGGCGCAAAGGTGGGGCCGCCGCGCCAGCCTGCGAAGCATTTTCCGGTAGGGCCGCGTCTCTGGCGACAGCTCCCACGGCCGAAGAGCCAGGAGGGAAAGCCGTGCCTCGTTGGAAAGCTCTTTGGCAGCTGTTCGCATGGCCCCACAGCCCGTGGGGCTGCGGGCTTTCCGGAGGCCGTCAGCCTCGGCGCCACCGGCGCCCACCAGGCGCCGTTGCGCCAGCCTGCGAAGCATTTTCCGGAAGGGCCGCGGCTCTGGCGACAGCTCTCACGCCCGAAGAGCCAGGAGGGAAAGCCGTGCCTCGTTGGAAAGCTCTCTGGCAGCCGCTCGCGTGGCCCCACAGCCCGTGGGGCTGCGGGCTTTGTGGCGGCCGTCAGCCTCGGTGCCACCGGCGCCCACCTGGCACCGCCGCGCCAGCCTGCGAAGCATTTTCCGGTAGGGCCGCGGCTCTGGTCACATCTCCCACGCCCGAAGAGCCAGGAGGGAAAGCAGTGCCTCGTTGGAAATCTCTTTGGCAGCCGCTCGCGTGGCCCCACAGCCCGTGGGGCTGCGGGCTTTGCGGCGGCCGTCAGCCTCGGTGCCACCGGCGCCCACCTGGCACCGCCGCGCCAGCCCACGAAGCATTTTCCGGTAGGGCCGCGGCTCTGGCCAGAGCTCCCACGCCCAAAGAGCCAGGAGGGAAAGCAGTGCCTCGTTGGAAATCTCTTTGGCAGCCGCTCCCGTGGTCCCACAGCCCGTACGGCTGTGGGCTTTGCGGCGGCCGTCAGCCTCGGCGTTACCGGCACCCACCTGGCGCCGCCGCGCCAGCCCCCGAAGCATTTTCCGGTAGGGCCGCGGCTCTGGAGACAGCTCCCACGCCCAAAGAGCCAGGAGGGAAAGACATGCCTCGTTGGAAAGCTCTTTGGCAGCCGCTCTCGTGGTCCCACAGCCCGTACGGCTGCGGGCTTTGCGGCGGCCGTCAGCCTCGGCGCCACCGGCGCTCATGTGGCGCCGCCGCGCCAGCCCCCGAAGCATTTTCCGGTAGGGCCGCGGCTCTGGCGACAGCTCCCGCGCCCGAAGAGCCAGGAGGGAAAGCCGTGCCTCCTTGGAAAGCTCTTTGGCAGCCGCTCGCGTGGCCCCACAGCCCGTGGGGCTGCGGGCTTTGCGGCGGCCGTCAGCCTCGGTGCCACCGGTGCCCACCTGGCGCCGCCGCAACAGCCTGCGAAGCATTTTCTGGTAGGGCCGCGGCTCTGGCCACAGCTCCCACGCCCGAAGAGCCAGGAGGGAAAGCCGTGCCTCGTTGGAAAGCTCTTTGGCAGCCGCTCGCGTGGCCCCACAGCCCGTAGGGCTGCATGCTTTGCGGCGGCCGTCAGCCTCGGCGCCACCGGCGCCCACCTGGTGCCACCGCGCCAGCCTGCGAAGCATTTTCCGGTAGGGCCGCGGCTCTGGCCACAGCTCCCACGCCCAAAGAGCCAGGAGGGAAAGCCGTGCCTCGTTGGAAAGCTCTTTGGCAGCCGCTCGCGTGGCCCCACAGCCCGTGGGGCTGCGGGCTTTGCGGCAGCCGTCAGCCTCGGCGCCACCGGCGCCCACCTGGCGCCGCCGCGCCAGCCCCCGAAGCATTTTCCGGTAGGGCCGCGGCAACGGCCACAGTTCCCACGCCCAAAGAGCCAGGAGGGAAAGCCGTGCCTCGTTGGAAAGCTCTTTGGCAGCCGCTCGTGTGGCCCCACAGCCCGTGGGGCTGCGGGCTTTGTGGCGGCCGTCAGCCACGGCGCCACCGGCGCCCACGTGGCGTCGCCGCGCCAGCCTGCGAAGCATTTTCCGGTAGGGCCGCCGCTCTGGCCAGAGCTCCCACGCCCGAAGAGCCAGGAGGGAAAGACATGCCTCGTTGGAAAGCTCTTTGGCAGCCGCTCGCGTGGCCCCACAGCCTGTGGGGCTGCGGGCTTTCCGGAGGCCATCAGCCTTGGCGACACTGGCGCCCAGGTGGGGCCGCCGCGCCAGCCTGCGAAGCATTTTCCGGTAGGGCCGCGTCTCTGGTGAGAGCTCCCACGCCCGAAGAGCCAGGAGGGAAAGCCGTGCCTCGTTGGAAAGCTCTTTGGCAGCCCCTCGCGTGGCCCCACAGCCCGTGGGGCTGCGGGCTTTGCGGCGGCCGTCAGCCTCGGCGCCACCGGCGCCCACGTTGCGCCGCCGCGCCAGCCTGCGAAGCATTTTCCGGTAGGGCCGCGGCTCTGGCGACAGCTCCCACGGCCGAAGAGCCAGGAGGGAAAGCCGTGCCTCGTTGGAAAGCTCTTTGGCAGCCGCTCGCGTGGCCCCACAGCCCGTGGGGCTGCGGGCTTTCCGGAGACCGTCAGCCTTGTCGACATTGGCGCCCAGGTGGGGCCGCCGCGCCAGCCTGCAAAGAATTTTCCCGGTAGGGCCGCGGCTCTGGCGACAGCTGCCACGCCCGAAGAGCCAGGAGGGAAAGCCGTGCCTCGTTGGAAAGCTCTTTGGCAGCCGCTCGCGTGGCCCCACAGCCCGTGGGGCTGCGGGCTTTCCAGCGGCCATCAGCCTCGGCGCCACCGGCGCCCAGGTGGGGCCGCCGCGCCAGCCTGCGAAGCATTTTCCGGTAGGGCCGCGGCTCTGGCGACAGCTCCCACGCCCGAAGAGCCAGGAGGGAAAGCCGTGCCTCGTTGGAAACCTCTTTGGCAGCCGCTCGCGTGGCCCCACAGCCCGTGGGGCTGCGGGCTTTGCGGCGGCCGTCAGCCTCGGCGCCACCGGCGCCCACGTGGCACCGCTGCACCAGCCTGCGAAGCAATTCCCAGTAGGGCCGCGGCTCTGGTGACAGCTCCCACGGCCGAAGAGCCAGGAGGGAAAGCCATGCCTCGTTGGAAAGCTCTTTGGCAGTCGCTCGCGTGGCCCCACAGCCCGTGGGGCTGCAGGCTTTCCGGCGGCCGTCAGCCTCGGCGCCACCGGCGCAAAGGTGGGGCCGCCGCGCCAGCCTGCGAAGCATTTTCCGGTAGGGCCGCGTCTCTGGCGACAGCTCCCACGCCCGAAGAGCCAGGAGGGAAAGCCGTGCCTCGTTGGAAAGCTCTTTGGCAGCTGTTCGCATGGCCCCACAGCCCGTGGGGCTGCGGGCTTTCCGGAGGCCGTCAGCCTCGGCGCCACCGGCGCCCACCAGGCGCTGTTGCGCCAGCCTGCGAAGCATTTTCCGGAAGGGCCGCGGCTCTGGCCACAGCTCTCACGCCCGAAGAGCCAGGAGGGAAAGCCGTGCCTCGTTGGAAAGCTCTCTGGCAGCCGCTCGCGTGGCCCCACAGCCCGTGGGGCTGCGGGCTTTGTGGCGGCCGTCAGCCTCGGTGCCACCGGCGCCCACCTGGCACCGCCGCGCCAGCCCGCGAAGCATTTTCCGGTAGGGCCGCGGCTCTGGCCACATCTCCCACGCCCGAAGAGCCAGGAGGGAAAGCAGTGCCTCGTTGGAAATCTCTTTGGCAGCCGCTCGCGTGGCCCCACAGCCCGTGGGGCTGCGGGCTTTGCGGCGGCCGTCAGCCTCGGTGCCACCGGCGCCCACCTGGCACCGCCGCGCCAGCCCGCGAAGCATTTTCCGGTAGGGCCGCGGCTCTGGCCAGAGCTCCCACGCCCAAAGAGCCAGGAGGGAAAGCAGTGCCTCGTTGGAAATCTCTTTGGCAGCCGCTCCCGTGGTCCCACAGCCCGTACGGCTGTGGGCTTTGCGGCGGCCGTCAGCCTCGGCGTCACCGGCACCCACCTGGCGCCGCCGCGCCAGCCCCCGAAGCATTTTCCGGTAGGGCCGCGGCTCTGGAGACAGCTCCCACGCCCAAAGAGCCAGGAGGGAAAGACATGCCTCGTTGGAAAGCTCTTTGGCAGCCGCTCTCGTGGTCCCACAGCCCGTACGGCTGCGGGCTTTGCGGCGGCCGTCAGCCTCGGCGCCACCGGCGCTCATGTGGCGCCGCCGCGCCAGCCCCCGAAGCATTTTCCGGTAGGGCCGCGGCTCTGGCGACAGCTCCCGCGCCCGAAGAGCCAGGAGGGAAAGCCGTGCCTCCTTGGAAAGCTCTTTGGCAGCCGCTCGCGTGGCCCCACAGCCCGTGGGGCTGCGGGCTTTGCGGCGGCCGTCAGCCTCGGTGCCACCGGTGCCCACCTGGCGCCGCCGCAACAGCCTGCGAAGCATTTTCCGGTAGGGCCGCGGCTCTGGCCACAGCTCCCACGCCCGAAGAGCCAGGAGGGAAAGCCGTGCCTCGTTGGAAAGCTCTTTGTCAGCCGCTCGCGTGGCCCCACAGCCCGTAGGGCTGCATGCTTTGCGGCGGCCGTCAGCCTCGGCGCCACCGGCGCCCACCTGGTGCCACCGCGCCAGCCTGCGAAGCATTTTCCGGTAGGGCCGCGGCTCTGGCGACAGCTCCCACGCCCAAAGAGCCAGGAGGGAAAGCCGTGCCTCGTTGGAAAGCTCTTTGGCAGCCGCTCTCGTGGTCCCACAGCCCGTGGGGCTGTGGGCTTTCCGGCGGCCGTCAGCCTTGGCGCCACCGGCGCCCACCTGGCGCCGCCGCGCCAGCCCCCGAAGCATTTTCCGGTAGGGCCGCGGCTCTGGCGACAGCTCCCATGCCCAAAGAGCCAGGAGGGAAAGCCGTGCCTCGTTGGAAAGCTCTTTGTCAGCCGCTCGCGTGGCCCCACAGCCCGTGGGGCTGCGGGCTTTGCGGCGGCCGTCAGCCTCGGCGCCACCGGCGCCCACCTGGCGCCGCCGCGCCAGCCCCCGAAGCATTTTCCGGTAGGGCCGCGGCAACGGCCACAGTTCCCACGCCCAAAGAGCCAGGAGGGAAAGCCGTGCCTCGTTGGAAAGCTCTTTGGCAGCCGCTCGTGTGGCCCCACAGCCCGTGGGGCTGCGGGCTTTGTGGCGGCCGTCAGCCACGGCGCCACCGGCGCCCACGTGGCGTCGCCGCGCCAGCCTGCGAAGCATTTTCCGGTAGGGCCGCCGCTCTGGCCAGAGCTCCCACGCCCGAAGAGCCAGGAGGGAAAGACATGCCTCGTTGGAAAGCTCTTTGGCAGCCGCTCGCGTGGCCCCACAGCCCGTGGGGCTGCGGGCTTTCCGGAGGCCATCAGCCTTGGCGACACTGGCGCCCAGGTGGGGCCGCCGCGCCAGCCTGCGAAGCATTTTCCGGTAGGGCCGCGGCTCTGGCGAGAGCTCCCACGCCCGAAGAGCCAGGAGGGAAAGCCGTGCCTCGTTGGAAAGCTCTTTGGCAGCCCCTCGCGTGGCCCCACAGCCCGTGGGGCTGCGGGCTTTGCGGCGGCCGTCAGCCTCGGCACCACCGGCGCCCACGTTGCGCCGCCGCGCCAGCCTGCGAAGCATTTTCCGGTAGGGCCGCGGCTCTGGCGACAGCTCCCACGGCCGAAGAGCCAGGAGGGAAAGCCGTGCCTCGTTGGAAAGCTCTTTGGCAGCCGCTCGCGTGGCCCCACAGCCCGTGGGGCTGCAGGCTTTCCGGAGACCGTCAGCCTTGTCGACACTGGCGCCCAGGTGGGGCCGCCGCGC
This sequence comes from Larus michahellis, assembly GCF_964199755.1. Classification (NCBI taxonomy): domain Eukaryota; kingdom Metazoa; phylum Chordata; class Aves; order Charadriiformes; family Laridae; genus Larus; species Larus michahellis. Next base: position 1,230,787 of record NW_027436161.1, on the reverse strand, counting down.
CAGCCTGCAAAGAATTTTCCCGGTAGGGCCGCGGCTCTGGCGACAGCTCCCACGCCCGAAGAGCCAGGAGGGAAAGCCGTGCCTCGTTGGAAAGCTCTTTGGCAGCCCCTCGCGTGGCCCCACAGCCCGTGGGGCTGCGGGCTTTCTGGCAGCCGTCAGCCTCGGTGCCACCAGCGCCCACGTGGCACCGCTGCAACAGCCTGCGAAGCATTTTCCGGTAGGGCCGCGGCTCTGGCGACAGCTCCCACGGCCGAAGAGCCAGGAGGGAAAGCCGTGCCTCGTTGGAAAGCTCTTTGGCAGCCGCTCGCGTGGCCCCACAGCCCATGGGGCTGTGGGCTTTGCGGCGGCTGTCAGCCTCGGCGCCACCGGCGCCCACATTGCACCGCCGCGCCAGCCTGCAAAGAATTTTCCCGGTAGGGCCGCGGCTCTGGCGACAGCTGCCACGCCCGAAGAGCCAGGAGGGAAAGCCGTGCCTCGTTGGAAATCTCTTTGGCAGCCGCTCGCGTGGCCCCACAGCCCGTGGGGCTGTGGGCTTTCCGGCGGCCGTCAGCCTCGGTGCCACCAGCGCCCACGTCTGGCCGCCGTGCCAGCCTGCGAAGCATTTTCCGGTAGGGCCGCGTCTCTGGCGACAGCTCCCACGCCCGAAGAGCCAGGAGGGAAAGCCGTGCCTCGTTGGAAAGCTCTTTGGCAGCCGCTCGCATGGCCCCACAGCCCGTGGGGCTGCGGGCTTTCCGGAGGCCGTCAGCCTCGGCGCCACCGGCGCCCACGTTGCTCCGCCGCGCCAGCCTGCGAAGCATTTTCCGGTAGGGCCGCGGCTCTGGCGACAGCTCCCACGCCCGAAGAGCCAGGAGGGAAAGCCGTGCCTCGTTGGAAAGCTCTTTGGCAGCCGCTCGCGTGGCCCCACAGCCCGTGGGGCTGCGGGCTTTGCGGCGGCCGTCAGCCTCGGCGCCACCGGCGCCCACGTGGCACCGCTGCACCAGCCTGCGAAGCATTTCCCAGTAGGGCCGCGGCTCTGGTGACAGCTCCCACGGCCGAAGAGCCAGGAGGGAAAGCCATGCCTCGTTGGAAAGCTCTTTGGCAGTTGCTCGCGTGGCCCCACAGCCCGTGGGGCTGCAGGCTTTCCGGCGGCCGTCAGCCTCGGCGCCACCGGCGCAAAGGTGGGGCCGCCGCGCCAGCCTGCGAAGCATTTTCCGGTAGGGCCGCGTCTCTGGCGACAGCTCCCACGGCCGAAGAGCCAGGAGGGAAAGCCGTGCCTCGTTGGAAAGCTCTTTGGCAGCTGTTCGCATGGCCCCACAGCCCGTGGGGCTGCGGGCTTTCCGGAGGCCGTCAGCCTCGGCGCCACTGGCGCCCACGTTGCGCCGCCGCGCCAGCCTGCGAAGCATTTTCCGGTAGGGCCGCGGCTCTGGCCACAGCTCCCACGCCCGAAGAGCCAGGAGGGAAAGCCGTGCCTCGTTGGAAAGCTCTTTGGCAGCCGCTCGCGTGCCCCCACAGCCCGTGGGGTTGCGGGCTTTGCGGCGGCTGTCAGCCTCGGCGCCACCAGCGCCCACGTTGCACCGCGGCGCCAGCCTGCGAAGCATTTTCCGGTAGGGCCGCGGCTGTGGCGACAGCTCCCACGGCCGAAGAGCCAGGAGGGAAAGCCGTGCCTTGTTGGAAAGCTCTTTGGCAGCCGCTCGCGTGGCCCCACAGCCCGTGGGGCTGCGGGCTGGCCGGCGGCCATCAGCCTCGGCGCCACCGGCGCCCACGTGGCGCCGCCGCGCCAGCCTGCGAAGCATTTTCCGGTAGGGCCGCGTCTCTGGCGACAGCTCCCACGGCCGAAGAGCCAGGAGGGAAAGCCGTGCCTCGTTGGAAAGTTCTTTGGCAGCCGCTCGCGTGGCCCCACAGCCCGTGGGGCTGCGGGCTTGCCCGCGGCCGTCAGCCTCGGCGCCACCGGCGCCCACGTTGCGCCGCCGTGCCAGCCTGCGAAGCATTTTCCAGTAGGGCCGCGGCTCTGGCGACAGCTCCCACGCCCAAAGAGCCAGGAGGGAAAGCCTTGCCTCGTTGGAAAGCTCTTTGGCAGCCACTCGCGTGGCCCAACAGCCCGTGGGGCTGCGGGCTTTGCGGCGGCCGTCAGCCTCGGCGCCACCGGCGCCCACCTGGCGCCGCCGCACCAGCCTGCAAAGCATTTTGCGGTAGGGCCGCGGCTCTGGCGACAGCTCCCACGGCCGAAGAGCCAGGAGGGAAAGCCGTGCCTCGTTGGAAAGCTCTTTGGCAGCCCCTCGCGTGGTCCCACAGCCCGTGGGGCTGCGGGCTTTGCGGCGGCCGTCAGCCTGGGCGACACCAGCACCCACGTCGGGCCACCGCGCCAGCCTGTGAAGCATTTTCCGGTAGGGCCGCCTCTCTGGCGACAGCTCCCACGGCCGAAGAGCCAGGAGGGAAAGCCGTGCCTCGTTGGAAAGCTCTTTGGCAGCCACTCGCGTGGCCCCACAGCCCATGGGGCTGCGGGCTTTGCGGCGGCTGTCAGCCTCAGTGCCACCGGCGCCCACGTCGGGCCGCAGCGCCAGCCTGCGAAGCATTTTCTGGTAGGGCCGCGTCTCTGGCGACAGCTCCCACGCCCGAAGAGCTAGGAGGGAAAGCCGTGCCTCGTTGGAAAGCTCTTTGCAGCCGCTCGCGTGGCCCCACAGCCCGTGGGGCTGCGGGCTTTCCGGAGGCCATCAGCCTTGGCGACACTGGCGCCCAGGTGGGGCCGCCGCGCCAGCCTGCGAAGCATTTTCCGGTAGGGCCGCGGCTCTGGCGAGAGCTCCCACGGCCGAAGAGCCAGGAGGGAAAGCCGTGCCTCGTTGGAAAGCTCTTTGGCAGCCGCTCGCGTGGCCCCACAGCCCGTGGGGCTGCGGGCTTTCCGGAGACCGTCAGCCTTGGCGACACTGGCGCCCAGGTGGGGCCGCCGCGCCAGCCTGCAAAGAATTTTCCCGGTAGGGCCGCGGCTCTGGCGACAGCTGCCACGCCCGAAGAGCCAGGAGGGAAAGCCATGCCTCGTTGGAAAGCTCTTTGGCAGTCGCTCGCGTGGCCCCACAGCCCGTGGGGCTGTGGGCTTTCCGGCGGCCGTCAGCCTCGGTGCCACCAGCGCCCACGTCTGGCCGCCGTGCCAGCCTGCGAAGCATTTTCCGGTAGGGCCGCGTCTCTGGCGACAGCTCCCACGCCCGAAGAGCCAGGAGGGAAAGCCGTGCCTCGTTGGAAAGCTCTTTGGCAGCCGCTCGCATGGCCCCACAGCCCGTGGGGCTGCGGGCTTTCCGGAGGCCGTCAGCCTCGGCGCCACCGGCGCCCACGTTGCTCCGCCGCGCCAGCCTGCGAAGCATTTTCCGGTAGGGCCGCGGCTCTGGCGACAGCTCCCACGCCCGAAGAGCCAGGAGGGAAAGCCGTGCCTCGTTGGAAAGCTCTTTGGCAGCCGCTCGCGTGGCCCCACAGCCCGTGGGGCTGCGGGCTTTCCGGCGGCCGTCAGCCTCGGTGCCACCAGCGCCCACGTCTGGCCGCCGTGCCAGCCTGCGAAGCATTTTCCGGTAGGGCCGCGTCTCTGGCGACAGCTCCCACGCCCGAAGAGCCAGGAGGGAAAGCCGTGCCTCGTTGGAAAGCTCTTTGGCAGCCGCTCGCATGGCCCCACAGCCCGTGGGGCTGCGGGCTTTCCGGAGGCCGTCAGCCTCGGCGCCACCGGCGCCCACGTTGCTCCGCCGCGCCAGCCTGCGAAGCATTTTCCGGTAGGGCCGCGGCTCTGGCGACAGCTCCCACGCCCGAAGAGCCAGGAGGGAAAGCCGTGCCTCGTTGGAAACCTCTTTGGCAGCCGCTCGCGTGGCCCCACAGCCCGTGGGGCTGCGGGCTTTGCGGCGGCCGTCAGCCTCGGCGCCACCGGCGCCCACGTGGCACCGCTGCACCAGCCTGCGAAGCATTTCCCAGTAGGGCCGCGGCTCTGGTGACAGCTCCCACGGCCGAAGAGCCAGGAGGGAAAGCCATGCCTCGTTGGAAAGCTCTTTGGCAGTTGCTCGCGTGGCCCCACAGCCCGTGGGGCTGCAGGCTTTCCGGCGGCCGTCAGCCTCGGCGCCACCGGCGCAAAGGTGGGGCCGCCGCGCCAGCCTGCGAAGCATTTTCCGGTAGGGCCGCGTCTCTGGCGACAGCTCCCACGGCCGAAGAGCCAGGAGGGAAAGCCGTGCCTCGTTGGAAAGTTCTTTGGCAGCCGCTCGCGTGGCCCCACAGCCCGTGGGGCTGCGGGCTTGCCCGCGGCCGTCAGCCTCGGCGCCACCGGCGCCCACGTTGCGCCGCCGTGCCAGCCTGCGAAGCATTTTCCAGTAGGGCCGCGGCTCTGGCGACAGCTCCCACGCCCAAAGAGCCAGGAGGGAAAGCCTTGCCTCGTTGGAAAGCTCTTTGGCAGCCACTCGCGTGGCCCAACAGCCCGTGGGGCTGCGGGCTTTGCGGCGGCCGTCAGCCTCGGCGCCACCGGCGCCCACCTGGCGCCGCCGCACCAGCCTGCAAAGCATTTTGCGGTAGGGCCGCGGCTCTGGCGACAGCTCCCACGCCCAAAGAGCCAGGAGGGAAAGCCGTGCCTCGTTGGAAAGCTCTTTGGCAGCCGCTCGCGTGGCCCCACAGCCCGTGGGGCTGCGGGCTTTGCGGCGGCCGTCAGCCGGGGCGACACCGGCGCCCAGGTGGGGCCGCCGCGCCAGCCTGCGAAGCATTTTCCGGTAGGACCGCGGCTCTGGCCACAGCTCCCACGGCCGAAGAGCCAGGAGGGAAAGCTGTGCCTCGTTGGAAAGCTCTTTGGCAGCCCCTCGCGTGGTCCCACAGCCCGTGGGGCTGCGGGCTTTGCGGCGGCCGTCAGCCTGGGCGACACCAGCACCCACGTCGGGCCACCGCGCCAGCCTGTGAAGCATTTTCCGGTAGGGCCGCGGCTCTGGCGACAGCTGCCACGCCCGAAGAGCCAGGAGGGAAAGCCGTGCCTCGTTGGAAAGCTCTTTGGCAGCCGCTCGCGTGGCCCCACAGCCCGTGGGGCTGCGGGCTTGCCGGCGGCCATCAGCCTTGGCGCCACCGGCGCCCACGTGGCGCCGCCGCGCCAGCCTGCGAAGCATTTTCCGGTAGGGCCGCGTCTCTGGCGACAGCTCCCACGCCCAAAGAGCCAGGAGGGAAAGCCGTGCCTCCTTGGAAAGCTCTTTGGCAGCCGCTCGCGTGGCCCCACAGCCCATGGGGCTGCGGGCTTTCCGGCGGCCGTCAGGCTCGGCGCCACCGGCGCAAAGGTGGGGCCGCCGCGCCAGCCTGCGAAGCATTTTCCGGTAGGGCCGCGGCTCTGGCGACAGCTCCCACGGCCGAAGAGCCAGGAGGGAAAGCCGTGCCTCGTTGGAAAGCTCTTTGGCAGCCACTCACGTGGCCCCACAGCCCATGGGGCTGCGGGCTTTGCGGCGGCCGTCAGCCTCAGTGCCACCGGCGCCCACGTCGGGCCGCAGCGCCAGCCTGCGAAGCATTTTCTGGTAGGGCCGCGTCTCTGGCGACAGCTCCCACGCCCGAAGAGCTAGGAGGGAAAGCCGTGCCTCGTTGGAAAGCTCTTTGCAGCCGCTCGCGTGGCCCCACAGCCCGTGGGGCTGCGGGCTTTCCGGAGGCCATCAGCCTTGGCGACACTGGCGCCCAGGTGGGGCCGCCGCGCCAGCCTGCGAAGCATTTTCCGGTAGGGCCGCGGCTCTGGCGAGAGCTCCCACGCCCGAAGAGCCAGGAGGGAAAGCCGTGCCTCGTTGGAAAGCTCTTTGGCAGCCGCTCGCGTGGCCCCACAGCCCGTGGGGCTGCGGGCTTTGCGGCGGCCGTCAGCCTCGGCGCCACCGGCGCCCACGTTGCGCCGCCGCGCCAGCCTGCGAAGCATTTTCCGTTAGGGCCGCGGCTCTGGCGACAGCTCCCACGGCCGAAGAGCCAGGAGGGAAAGCCGTGCCTTGTTGGAAAGCTCTTTGGCAGCCGCTCGCGTGGCCCCACAGCCCGTGGGGCTGCGGGCTTTCCAGCGGCCATCAGCCTCGGCGCCACCGGCGCCCAGGTGGGGCCGCCGCGCCAGCATGCGAAGCATTTTCCAGTAGGGCCGCGGCTCTGGCGACAGCTCCCACGGCCGAAGAGCCAGGAGGGAAAGCCGTGCCTCGTTGGAAAGCTCTTTGGCAGCCCCTCGCGTGGCCCCACAGCCCGTGGGGCTGCGGGCTTTCTGGCAGCCGTCAGCCTCGGCGCCACCGGCGCCCACGTGGCACCGCTGCACCAGCCTGCGAAGCATTTTCCAGTAGGGCCGCGTCTCTGGCGACAGCTCCCACGCCCGAAGAGCCAGGAGGGAAAGCCATGCCTCGTTGGAAAGCTCTTTGGCAGTCGCTCGCGTGGCCCCACAGCCCTTGGGGCTGTGGGCTTTCCGGCGGCCGTCAGCCTCGGTGCCACCGGCGCCCACCTGGTGCCACCGCGCCAGCCTGCGAAGCATTTTCCGGTAGGGCCGCGGCTCTGGCGACAGCTCCCACGCCCAAAGAGCCAGGAGGGAAAGCCGTGCCTCGTTGGAAAGCTCTTTGGCAGCCGCTCTCGTGGTCCCACAGCCCGTGGGGCTGTGGGCTTTCCGGCGGCCGTCAGCCTTGGCGCCACCGGCGCCCACCTGGCGCCGCCGCGCCAGCCCCCGAAGCATTTTCCGGTAGGGCCGCGGCTCTGGCGACAGCTCTCACGCCCAAAGAGCCAGGAGGGAAAGCCGTGCCTCGTTGGAAAGCTCTTTGGCAGCCGCTCGCGTGGCCCCACAGCCCGTGGGGCTGCGGGCTTTGCGGCGGCCGTCAGCCTCGGCGCCACCGGCGCCCACCTGGCGCCGCCGCGCCAGCCCCCGAAGCATTTTCCGGTAGGGCCGCGGCAACGGCCACAGTTCCCACGCCCAAAGAGCCAGGAGGGAAAGCCGTGCCTCGTTGGAAAGCTCTTTGGCAGCCGCTCGTGTGGCCCCACAGCCCGTGGGGCTGCGGGCTTTGTGGCGGCCGTCAGCCACGGCGCCACCGGCGCCCACGTGGCGTCGCCGCGCCAGCCTGCGAAGCATTTTCCGGTAGGGCCGCCGCTCTGGCGAGAGCTCCCACGCCCGAAGAGCCAGGAGGGAAAGACATGCCTCGTTGGAAAGCTCTTTGGCAGCCGCTCGCGTGGCCCCACAGCCCGTGGGGCTGCGGGCTTTCCGGAGGCCATCAGCCTTGGCGACACTGGCGCCCAGGTGGGGCCGCCGCGCCAGCCTGCGAAGCATTTTCCGGTAGGGCCGCGGCTCTGTCGAGAGCTCCCACGCCCGAAGAGCCAGGAGGGAAAGCCGTGCCTCGTTGGAAAGCTCTTTGGCAGCCCCTCGCGTGGCCCCACAGCCCGTGGGGCTGCGGGCTTTGCGGCGGCCGTCAGCCTCGGCGCCACCGGCGCCCACGTTGCGCCGCCGCGCCAGCCTGCGAAGCATTTTCCGGTAGGGCCGCGGCTCTGGCGACAGCTCCCACGGCCGAAGAGCCAGGAGGGAAAGCCGTGCCTCGTTGGAAAGCTCTTTGGCAGCCGCTCGCGTGGCCCCACAGCCCGTGGGGCTGCGGGCTTTCCGGAGACCGTCAGCCTTGTCGACACTGGCGCCCAGGTGGGGCCGCCGCGCCAGCCTGCAAAGAATTTTCCCGGTAGGGCCGCGGCTCTGGCGACAGCTGCCACGCCCGAAGAGCCAGGAGGGAAAGCCGTGCCTCGTTGGAAAGCTCTTTGGCAGCCGCTCGCGTGGCCCCACAGCCCATGGGGCTGTGGGCTTTGCGGCGGCTGTCAGCCTCGGCGCCACCGGCGCCCAGGTGGGGCCGCCGCGCCAGCCTGCGAAGCATTTTCCAGTAGGGCCGCGGCTCTGGCGACAGCTCCCACGGCCGAAGAGCCAGGAGGGAAAGCCGTGCCTCGTTGGAAACCTCTTTGGCAGCCGCTCGCGTGGCCCCACAGCCCGTGGGGCTGCGGGCTTTCTGGCAGCCGTCAGCCTCGGCGCCACCGGCGCCCACGTGGCACCGCTGCACCAGCCTGCGAAGCATTTTCCGGTAGGGCCGCGGCTCTGGCGACAGCTCCCACGCCCGAAGAGCCAGGAGGGAAAGCCGTGCCTCGTTGGAAAGCTCTTTGGCAGCCGCTCGCGTGGCCCCACAGCCCATGGGGCTGTGGGCTTTGCGGCGGCTGTCAGCCTCGGCGCCACCGGCGCCCACATTGCACCGCCGCGCCAGCCTGCGAAGCATTTTCCGGTAGGGCCGCGGCTCTGGCGACATCTCCCACGCCCGAAGAGCCAGGAGGGAAAGCCGTGCCTCGTTGGAAAGCTCTTTGGCAGCCGCTCGCGTGGCCCCACAGCCCGTGGGGCTGCGGCCTTTCCAGGGGCCCTCAGCCTCGGCGCCACCGGTGCCCACGTGGCGCTGCCGCGCCAGCCTGCGAAGCATTTTCCGGTAGGGCCGCGGCTCTGGCCACAGCTCCCACGCCCGAAGAGCCAGGAGGGAAAGCCGTGCCTCGTTGGAAAGCTCTTTGGCAGCCGCTCGCGTGGCCCCACAGCCCGTGGGGCTGCGGGCTTTGCGGCGGCCGTCAGCCTCGGCGCCACCGGCGCCCACGTTGCGCCGCCGCGCCAGCCTGCGAAGCATTTTCCGGTAGGGCCGCGTCTCTGGCGACAGCTCCCACGCCCGAAGAGCCAGGAGGGAAAGCCGTGCCTCGTTGGAAACCTCTTTGGCAGCCGCTCGCGTGGCCCCACAGCCCGTGGGGCTGCGGGCTTTGCGGCGGCCGTCAGCCTCGGCGCCACCGGCGCCCACGTGGCACCGCTGCACCAGCCTGCGAAGCAATTCCCAGTAGGGCCGCGGCTCTGGTGACAGCTCCCACGCCCGAAGAGCCAGGAGGGAAAGCCATGCCTCGTTGGAAAGCTCTTTGGCAGTCGCTCGCGTGGCCCCACAGCCCGTGGGGCTGCAGGCTTTCCGGCGGCCGTCAGCCTCGGCGCCACCGGCGCAAAGGTGGGGCCGCCGCGCCAGCCTGCGAAGCATTTTCCGGTAGGGCCGCGTCTCTGGCGACAGCTCCCACGGCCGAAGAGCCAGGAGGGAAAGCCGTGCCTCGTTGGAAAGCTCTTTGGCAGCTGTTCGCATGGCCCCACAGCCCGTGGGGCTGCGGGCTTTCCGGAGGCCGTCAGCCTCGGCGCCACTGGCGCCCACGTTGCGCCGCCGCGCCAGCCTGCGAAGCATTTTCCGGTAGGGCCGCGGCTCTGGCCACAGCTCCCACGCCCGAAGAGCCAGGAGGGAAAGCCGTGCCTCGTTGGAAAGCTCTTTGGCAGCCACTCGCGTGCCCCCACAGCCCGTGGGGTTGCGGGCTTTGCGGCGGCTGTCAGCCTCGGCGCCACCAGCGCCCACGTTGCACCGCCGCGCCAGCCTGCGAAGCATTTTCCGGTAGGGCCGCGGCTGTGGCGACAGCTCCCACGGCCGAAGAGCCAGGAGGGAAAGCCGTGCCTTGTTGGAAAGCTCTTTGGCAGCCGCTCGCGTGGCCCCACAGCCCGTGGGGCTGCGGGCTGGCCGGCGGCCATCAGCCTCGGCGCCACCGGCGCCCACGTGGCGCCGCCGCGCCAGCCTGCGAAGCATTTTCCGGTAGGGCCGCGTCTCTGGCGACAGCTCCCACGGCCGAAGAGCCAGGAGGGAAAGCCGTGCCTCGTTGGAAAGCTCTTTGGCAGCCGCTCGCGTGGCCCCACAGCCCGTGGGGCTGCGGGCTTGCCCGCGGCCGTCAGCCTCGGCGCCACCGGCGCCCACGTTGCGCCGCCGTGCCAGCCTGCGAAGCATTTTCCAGTAGGGCCGCGGCTCTGGCGACAGCTCCCACGCCCAAAGAGCCAGGAGGGAAAGCCTTGCCTCGTTGGAAAGCTCTTTGGCAGCCACTCGCGTGGCCCCACAGCCCGTGGGGCTGCGGGCTTTGCGGCGGCCGTCAGCCGGGGCGACACCGGCGCCCAGGTGGGGCCGCCGCGCCAGCCTGTGAAGCATTTTCCGGTAGGGCCGCGGCTGTGGCGACAGCTCCCACGGCCGAAGAGCCAGGAGGGAAAGCCGTGCCTTGTTGGAAAGCTCTTTGGCAGCCGCTCGCGTGGCCCCACAGCCCGTGGGGCTGCGGGCTGGCCGGCGGCCATCAGCCTCGGCGCCACCGGCGCCCACGTGGCGCCGCCGCGCCAGCCTGCGAAGCATTTTCCGGTAGGGCCGCGTCTCTGGCGACAGCTCCCACGGCCGAAGAGCCAGGAGGGAAAGCCGTGCCTCGTTGGAAAGCTCTTTGGCAGCCGCTCGCGTGGCCCCACAGCCCGTGGGGCTGCGGGCTTGCCCGCGGCCGTCAGCCTCGGCGCCACCGGCGCCCACCTGGCGCCGCCGCACCAGCCTGCAAAGCATTTTCCGGTAGGGCCGCGGCTCTGGCGACAGCTCCCACGGCCGAAGAGCCAGGAGGGAAAGCCGTGCCTCGTTGGAAAGCTCTTTGGCAGCCGCTCGCGTGGCCCCACAGCCCGTGGGGCTGCGGGCTTTGCGGCGGCCGTCAGCCGGGACGACACCGGCGCCCAGCTGGGGCCGCCGCGCCAGCCTGCGAAGCATTTTCCGGTAGGGCCGCGGCTCTGGCCACAGCTCCCACGGCCGAAGAGCCAGGAGGGAAAGCTGTGCCTCGTTGGAAAGCTCTTTGGCAGCCCCTCGCGTGGTCCCACAGCCCGTGGGGCTGCGGGCTTTGCGGCGGCCGTCAGCCTGGGCGACACCAGCACCCACGTCGGGCCACCGCGCCAGCCTGTGAAGCATTTTCCGGTAGGGCCGCGTCTCTGGCGACAGCTCCCATGGCCGAAGAGCCAGGAGGGAAAGCCGTGCCTCGTTGGAAAGCTCTTTGGCAGCCACTCGCGTGGCCCCACAGCCCATGGGGCTGCGGGCTTTGCGGCGGCCGTCAGCCTCAGTGCCACCGGCGCCCACGTCGGGCCGCAGCGCCAGCCTGCGAAGCATTTTCTGGTAGGGCCGCGTCTCTGGCGACAGCTCCCACGCCCGAAGAGCTAGGAGGGAAAGCCGTGCCTCGTTGGAAAGCTCTTTGCAGCCGCTCGCGTGGCCCCACAGCCCGTGGGGCTGCGGGCTTTCCGGAGGCCATCAGCCTTGGCGACACTGGCGCCCAGGTGGGGCCGCCGCACCAGCCTGCGAAGCATTTTCCGGTAGGGCCGCGGCTCTGGCGAGAGCTCCCACGGCCGAAGAGCCAGGAGGGAAAGCCGTGCCTCGTTGGAAAGCTCTTTGGCAGCCGCTCGCGTGGCCCCACAGCCCGTGGGGCTGCGGGCTTTCCGGAGACCGTCAGCCTTGGCGACACTGGCGCCCAGGTGGGGCCGCCGCGCCAGCCTGCAAAGAATTTTCCCGGTAGGGCCGCGGCTCTGGCGACAGCTGCCACGCCCGAAGAGCCAGGAGGGAAAGCCATGCCTCGTTGGAAAGCTCTTTGGCAGTCGCTCGCGTGGCCCCACAGCCCGTGGGGCTGTGGGCTTTCCGGCGGCCGTCAGCCTCGGTGCCACCAGCGCCCACGTCTGGCCGCCGTGCCAGCCTGCGAAGCATTTTCCGGTAGGGCCGCGTCTCTGGCGACAGCTCCCACGCCCGAAGAGCCAGGAGGGAAAGCCGTGCCTCGTTGGAAAGCTCTTTGGCAGCCGCTCGCATGGCCCCACAGCCCGTGGGGCTGCGGGCTTTCCGGAGGCCGTCAGCCTCGGCGCCACCGGCGCCCACGTTGCTCCGCCGCGCCAGCCTGCGAAGCATTTTCCGGTAGGGCCGCGGCTCTGGCGACAGCTCCCACGCCCGAAGAGCCAGGAGGGAAAGCCGTGCCTCGTTGGAAAGCTCTTTGGCAGCCGCTCGCGTGGCCCCACAGCCCGTGGGGCTGCGGGCTTTGCGGCGGCCGTCAGCCTCGGCGCCACCGGCGCCCACGTGGCACCGCTGCACCAGCCTGCGAAGCATTTCCCAGTAGGGCCGCGGCTCTGGTGACAGCTCCCACGGCCGAAGAGCCAGGAGGGAAAGCCATGCCTCGTTGGAAAGCTCTTTGGCAGTTGCTCGCGTGGCCCCACAGCCCGTGGGGCTGCAGGCTTTCCGGCGGCCGTCAGCCTCGGCGCCACCGGCGCAAAGGTGGGGCCGCCGCGCCAGCCTGCGAAGCATTTTCCGGTAGGGCCGCGTCTCTGGCGACAGCTCCCACGGCCGAAGAGCCAGGAGGGAAAGCCGTGCCTCGTTGGAAAGCTCTTTGGCAGCTGTTCGCATGGCCCCACAGCCCGTGGGGCTGCGGGCTTTCCGGAGGCCGTCAGCCTCGGCGCCACTGGCGCCCACGTTGCGCCGCCGCGCCAGCCTGCGAAGCATTTTCCGGTAGGGCCGCGGCTCTGGCCACAGCTCCCACGCCCGAAGAGCCAGGAGGGAAAGCCGTGCCTCGTTGGAAAGCTCTTTGGCAGCCGCTCGCGTGCCCCCACAGCCCGTGGGGTTGCGGGCTTTGCGGCGGCTGTCAGCCTCGGCGCCACCAGCGCCCACGTTGCACCGCCGCGCCAGCCTGCGAAGCATTTTCCGGTAGGGCCGCGGCTGTGGCGACAGCTCCCACGGCCGAAGAGCCAGGAGGGAAAGCCGTGCCTTGTTGGAAAGCTCTTTGGCAGCCGCTCGCGTGGCCCCACAGCCCGTGGGGCTGCGGGCTGGCCGGCGGCCATCAGCCTCGGCGCCACCGGCGCCCACGTGGCGCCGCCGCGCCAGCCTGCGAAGCATTTTCCGGTAGGGCCGCGTCTCTGGCGACAGCTCCCACGCCCGAAGAGCCAGGAGGGAAAGCCGTGCCTCGTTGGAAAGTTCTTTGGCAGCCGCTCGCGTGGCCCCACAGCCCGTGGGGCTGCGGGCTTGCCCGCGGCCGTCAGCCTCGGCGCCACCGGCGCCCACGTTGCGCCGCCGTGCCAGCCTGCGAAGCATTTTCCAGTAGGGCCGCGGCTCTGGCGACAGCTCCCACGCCCAAAGAGCCAGGAGGGAAAGCCTTGCCTCGTTGGAAAGCTCTTTGGCAGCCACTCGCGTGGCCCAACAGCCCGTGGGGCTGCGGGCTTTGCGGCGGCCGTCAGCCTCGGCGCCACCGGCGCCCACCTGGCGCCGCCGCACCAGCCTGCAAAGCATTTTCCGGTAGGGCCGCGGCTCTGGCGACAGCTCCCACGCCCAAAGAGCCAGGAGGGAAAGCCGTGCCTCCTTGGAAAGCTCTTTGGCAGCCGCTCGCGTGGCCCCACAGCCCATGGGGCTGCGGGCTTTCCGGCGGCCGTCAGGCTCGGCGCCACCGGCGCAAAGGTGGGGCCGCCGCGCCAGCCTGCGAAGCATTTTCCGGTAGGGCCGCGGCTCTGGCGACAGCTCCCACGGCCGAAGAGCCAGGAGGGAAAGCCGTGCCTCGTTGGAAAGCTCTTTGGCAGCCACTCACGTGGCCCCACAGCCCATGGGGCTGCGGGCTTTGCGGCGGCCGTCAGCCTCAGTGCCACCGGCGCCCACGTCGGGCCGCAGCGCCAGCCTGTGAAGCATTTTCTGGTAGGGCCGCGTCTCTGGCGACAGCTCCCACGCCCGAAGAGCTAGGAGGGAAAGCCGTGCCTCGTTGGAAAGCTCTTTGCAGCCGCTCGCGTGGCCCCACAGCCCGTGGGGCTGCGGGCTTTCCGGAGGCCATCAGCCTTGGCGACACTGGCGCCCAGGTGGGGCCGCCGCGCCAGCCTGCGAAGCATTTTCCGGTAGGGCCGCGGCTCTGGTGAGAGCTCCCACGCCCGAAGAGCCAGGAGGGAAAGCCGTGCCTCCTTGGAAAGCTCTTTGGCAGCCCCTCGCGTGGCCCCACAGCCCGTGGGGCTGCGGGCTTTCTGGCAGCCGTCAGCCTCGGCGCCACCGGCGCCCACGTGGCACCGCTGCACCAGCCTGCGAAGCATTTTCCGTTAGGGCCGCGGCTCTGGCCACAGCTCCCACGCCCGAAGAGCCAGGAGGGAAAGCCATGCCTCGTTGGAAAGCTCTTTGGCAGCCGCTCGCGTGGCCCCACAGCCCGTGGGGCTGCGGGCTTTGCGGCGGCCGTCAGCCTCTGCGCCACCGGCGCCCACGTTGCGCCGCCGCGCCAGCCTGCGAAGCATTTTCCGGTAGGGCCGCGGCTCTGGCGACAGCTCCCACGGCCGAAGAGCCAGGAGGGAAAGCCTTACCTCGTTGGAAAGCTCTTTGGCAGCCGCTCGCGTGGCCCCACAGCCCATGGGGCTGTGGGCTTTGCGGCGGCTGTCAGCCTCGGCGCCACCGGCGCCCACATTGCACCGCCGCGCCAGCCTGCGAAGCATTTTCCGGTAGGGCCGCGGCTCTAGCGACAGCTCCCACGCCCGAAGAGCCAGGAGGGAAAGCCGTGCCTCGTTGGAAAGCTCTTTGGCAGCCGCTCCTGTGGCCCCACAGCCCGTGGGGCTGCGGGCTTTGCGGCGGCCGACAGCCTCGGCGCCACTGGCGCCCACGTGGCACCGCCGCGCCAGCCTGCGAAGCATTTTCCGGTAGGGCCACGGCTCTGGCGACAGCTCCCACGGCCGAAGAGCCAGGAGGGAAAGCCGTGCCTCGTTGGAAAGCTCTTTGGCAGCCACTCGCGTGGCCCCACAGCCCATGGGGCTGCGGGCTTTGCGGCGGCCGTCAGCCTCGGCGCCACCGGCGCCCACGTCGGGCCGCAGCGCCAGCCTGCGAAGCATTTTCTGGTAGGGCCGCGTCTCTGGCGACAGCTCCCACGCCCGAAGAGCTAGGAGGGAAAGCCGTGCCTCGTTGGAAAGCTCTTTGCAGCCGCTCGCGTGGCCCCACAGCCCGTGGGGCTGCGGGCTTTCCGGAGGCCATCAGCCTTGGCGACACTGGCGCCCAGGTGGGGCCGCCGCGCCAGACTGCGAAGCATTTTCCGGTAGGGCCGCGGCTCTGGCGAGAGCTCCCACGGCCGAAGAGCCAGGAGGGAAAGCCGTGCCTCGTTGGAAAGCTCTTTGGCAGCCGCTCGCGTGGCCCCACAGCCCGTGGGGCTGCGGGCTTTGCGGCGGCCGTCAGCCTCGGCGCCACCGGCGCCCACGTTGCGCCGCCGCGCCAGCCTGCGAAGCATTTTCCGGTAGGGCCGCGGCTCTGGCGACAGCTCCCACGCCCGAAGAGCCAGGAGGGAAAGCCGTGCCTCGTTGGAAAGCTCTTGGGCAGCCGCTCGCGTGGCCACACAGCCCGTGGGGCTGCGGGCTTTCCGGAGACCATCAGCCTTGGCGACACTGGCGCCCAGGTGGGGCCGCCGCGCCAGCCTGCAAAGAATTTTCCCGGTAGGGCCGCGGCTCTGGCGACAGCTGCCACGCCCGAAGAGCCAGGAGGGAAAGCCGTGCCTCGTTGGAAAGCTCTTTGGCAGCCGCTCGCGTGGCCCCACAGCCCGTGGGGCTGCGGGCTTTCCAGCGGCCATCAGCCTCGGCGCCACCGGCGCCCAGGTGGGGCCGCCGCGCCAGCCTGCGAAGCATTTTCCGGTAGGGCTGCGTCTCTGGCGACAGCTCCCACGGCCGAAGAGCCAGGAGGGAAAGCCGTGCCTCGTTGGAAAGCTCTTTGGCAGCCGCTCGCATGGCCCTAAAGCCCATGGGGCTGTGGGCTTTGCGGCGGCCGACAGCCTCGGCGCCACTGGCGCCCACGTGGCACCGCCGCGCCAGCCTGCGAAGCATTTTCCGGTAGGGCCGCGTCTCTGGCGAGAGCTCCCACGCCCGAAGAGCCAGGAGGGAAAGCCGTGCCTCGTTGGAAAGCTCTTTGGCAGCCCCTCGCGTGGCCCCACAGCCCGTGGGGCTGCGGGCTTTGCGGCGGCCGTCAGCCTCGGCGCCACCGGCGCCCACGTTGCGCCGCCGCGCCAGCCTGCGAAGCATTTTCCGGTAGGGCCGCGGCTCTGGCGACAGCTCCCACGGCCGAAGAGCCAGGAGGGAAAGCCGTGCCTCGTTGGAAAGCTCTTGGGCAGCCGCTCGCGTGGCCACACAGCCCGTGGGGCTGCGGGCTTTCCGGAGACCGTCAGCCTCGGCGCCACCGGCGCCCAGGTGGGGCCGCCGCGCCAGCATGCGAAGAATTTTCCAGTAGGGCCGCGGCTCTGGCGACAGCTCCCACGGCCGAAGAGCCAGGAGGGAAAGCCGTACCTCGTTGGAAAGCTCTTTGGCAGCCCCTCGCGTGGCCCCACAGCCCGTGGGGCTGCGGGCTTTCTGGCAGCCGTCAGCCTCGGCGCCACCGGCGCCCACGTGGCACCGCTGCACCAGCCTGCGAAGCATTTTCCAGTAGGGCCGCGGCTCTGGCCACAGCTCCCACGCCCGAAGAGCCAGGAGGGAAAGCCATGCCTCGTTGGAAAGCTCTTTGGCAGTCGCTCGCGTGGCCCCACAGCCCTTGGGGCTGTGGGCTTTCCGGCGGCCGTCAGCCTCGGTGCCACCGGCGCCCACGTTGCTCCGCCGCGCCAGCCTGCGAAGCATTTTCCGGTAGGGCCGCGGCTCTGGCGACATCTGCCACGCCCGAAGAGCCAGGAGGGAAAGCCGTGCCTCGTTGGAAAGCTCTTTGGCAGCCGCTCGCGTGGCCCCACAGCCCATGGGGCTGTGGGCTTTGCGGCGGCTGTCAGCCTCGGCGCCACCGGCGCCCACATTGCACCGCCGCGCCAGCCTGCGAAGCATTTTCCGGTAGGGCCGCGGCTCTAGCGACAGCTCCCACGCCCGAAGAGCCAGGAGGGAAAGCCGTGCCTCGTTGGAAAGCTCTTTGGCAGCCGCTCCCGTGGCCCCACAGCCCGTGGGGCTGCGGGCTTTGCGGCGGCCGACAGCCTCGGCGCCACTGGCGCCCACGTGGCACCGCCGCGCCAGCCTGCGAAGCATTTTCCGGTAGGGCCGCGTCTCTGGCGAGAGCTCCCACGCCCGAAGAGCCAGGAGGGAAAGCCGTGCCTCGTTGGCAAGCTCTTTGGCAGCCCCTCGCGTGGCCCCACAGCCCGTGGGGCTGCGGACTTTGCGGCGGCCGTCAGCCTGGGCGACACCGGCACCCACGTCGGGCCACCGCGCCAGCCTGTGAAGCATTTTCCGGTAGGGCCGCGGCTCTGGCGACAGCTCCCACGCCCGAAGAGCCAGGAGGGAAAGCCGTGCCTCGTTGGAAAGCTCTTTGGCAGCCGCTCGCGTGGCCCCACAGCCCGTGGGGCTGCGGGCTTTGCGGCGGCCGTCAGCCTCGGCGCCACCGGCGCCCACGTTGCGCCGCCGCGCCAGCCTGCGAAGCATTTTGCGGTAGGGCCGCGGCTCTGGCGACAGCTCCCACGCCCGAAGAGCCAGGAGGGAAAGCCGTGCCTCGTTGGAAAGCTCTTGGGCAGCCGCTCGCGTGGCCACACAGCCCGTGGGGCTGCGGGCTTTCCGGAGACCATCAGCCTTGGCGACACTGGCGCCCAGGTGGGGCCGCCGCGCCAGCCTGCAAAGAATTTTCCCGGTAGGGCCGCGGCTCTGGCGACAGCTGCCACGCCCGAAGAGCCAGGAGGGAAAGCCGTGCCTCGTTGGAAAGCTCTTTGGCAGCCGCTCGCGTGGCCCCACAGCCCGTGGGGCTGCGGGCTTTCCAGCGGCCATCAGCCTCGGCGCCACCGGCGCCCAGGTGGGGCCGCCGCGCCAGCCTGCGAAGCATTTTCCGGTAGGGCCGCGTCTCTGGCGACAGCTCCCACGCCCGAAGAGCCAGAAGGGAAAGCCGTGCCTCGTTGGAAAGCTCTTTGGCAGCCGCTCGCATGGCCCCACAGCCCGTGGGGCTGTGGGCTTTGCGGCGGCCGACAGCCTCGGCGCCACTGGCGCCCACGTTGCTCCGCCGCGCCAGCCTGCGAAGCATTTTCCGGTAGGGCCGCGGCTCTGGCGAGAGCTCCCACGCCCGAAGAGCCAGGAGGGAAAGCCGTGCCTCGTTGGAAAGCTCTTTGGCAGCCCCTCGCGTGGCCCCACAGCCCGTGGGGCTGCGGGCTTTCTGGTAGCCGTCAGCCTCGGCGCCACCGGCGCCCACCTGGCGCCGCCGCGCCAGCCCCCGAAGCATTTTCCGGTACGTCTGTGGCTCTGGCGACAGCTCCCACGCCCGAAGAGCCAGGAGGGAAAGCCGTGCCTCGTTGGAAAGCTCTTTGGCAGCCGCTCGCGTGGCCCCACAGCCCGTGGGGCTGCGGACTTTGCGGCGGCCGTCAGCCTGGGTGACACCGGCACCCACGTCGGGCCACCGCGCCAGCCTGTGAAGCATTTTCCGGTAGGGCCGCGGCTCTGGCGAGAGCTCCCACGCCCGAAGAGCCAGGAGGGAAAGCCGTGCCTCGTTGGAAAGCTCTTTGGCAGCCGCTCGCGTGGCCCCACAGCCCGTGGGGCTGCGGGCTTTGCGGCGGCCGTCAGCCTCGGCGCCACCGGCGCCCACGTGGCGCCGCCGCGCCAGCCTGCGAAGCATTTTCCGGTAGGGCCGCGGCTCTGGCGACAGCTCCCACGGCCGAAGAGCCAGGAGGGAAAGCCGTGCCTCGTTGGAAAGCTCTTGGGCAGCCGCTCGCGTGGCCCCACAGCCCGTGGGGCTGCGGGCTTTCCGGAGACCGTCAGCCTTGGCGACACCGGCGCCCAGGTGGGGCCGCCGCGCCAGCCTGCAAAGAATTTTCCCGGTAGGGCTCGGCTCTGGCGACAGCTGCCACGCCCGAAGAGCCAGGAGGGAAAGCCGTGCCTCGTTGGAAAGCTCTTTGGCAGCCGCTCGCGTGGCCCCACAGCCCGTGGGGCTGCGGGCTTTCCAGCGGCCATCAGCCTCGGCGCCACCGGCGCCCAGGTGGGGCCGCCGCGCCAGCCTGCGAAGCATTTTCCGGTAGGGCCGCGTCTCTGGCGACAGCTCCCACGCCCGAAGAGCCAGAAGGGAAATCCGTGCCTCGTTGGAAAGCTCTTTGGCAGCCGCTCGCATGGCCCCACAGCCCGTGGGGCTGCGGGCTTTCCGGAGGCCGTCAGCCTCGGCGCCACCGGCGCCCACGTTGCTCCGCCGCGCCAGCCTGCGAAGCATTTTCCGGTAGGGCCGCGGCTCTGGCGACAGCTGCCACGCCCGAAGAGCCAGGAGGGAAAGCCGTGCCTCGTTGGAAAGCTCTTTGGCAGCCGCTCGCATGGCCCTAAAGCCCATGGGGCTGTGGGCTTTGCGGCGGCTGTCAGCCTCGGCGCCACCGGCGCCCACCTGGTGCCACCGCGCCAGCCTGCGAAGCATTTTCCGGTAGGGCCGCGTCTCTGGCGAGAGCTCCCACGCCCGAAGAGCCAGGAGGGAAAGCCGTGCCTCGTTGGAAAGCTCTTTGGCAGCCCCTCGCGTGGCCCCACAGCCCGTGGGGCTGCGGGCTTTCTGGCAGCCGTCAGCCTCGGCGCCACCGGCGCCCACGTGGCACCGCTGCACCAGCCTGCGAAGCATTTTCCAGTAGGGCCGCGGCTCTGGTGACAGCTCCCACGGCCGAAGAGCCAGAAGGGAAAGCCATGCTTCGTTGGAAAGCTCTTTGGCAGCCGCTCGCGTGGCCCCACAGCCCGTGGGGCTGCGGGCTTTGCGGCGGCCGTCAGCCTCGGCGCCACCGGCGCCCACGTCTGGCCGCCGCGCCAGCCTGCGAAACATTTTCCGGTAGGGCCGCGGCTCTGGCGACAGCTCCCACGCCCAAAGAGCCAGGAGGGAAAGCCGTGCCTCGTTGGAAAGCTCTTTGGCAGCCGCTCGCGTGGCCCCACAGCCCGTGGGGCTGCGGGCTTTCCGGCGGCCGTCAGCCTCGGCGCCACCGGCGCCAACGTGGCGCCGCCGCGCCAGCCTGCGAAGCATTTTCCGGTAGGGCCGCGGCTCTGGCGACAGCTCCCACGGCCGAAGAGCCAGGAGGGAAAGCCGTGCCTCGTTGGAAAGCTCTTTGGCAGCCGCTCGCGTGGCCCCACAGCCCGTGGGGCTGCGGGCTTTCCGGCGGCCGTCAGCCTGGGCGACACCGGCACCCACGTCGGGCCAACGCGCCAGCCTGCGAAGCATTTTCCGGTAGGGCCGCGTCTCTGGCGACAGCTCCCACGGCCGAAGAGCCAGGAGGGAAAGCCGTGCCTCGTTGGAAAGCTCTTTGGCAGCCGCTCGCGTTGCCCCACAGCCCATGGGGCTGCGGGCTTTGCGGCGGCCGTCAGCCTCGGCGCCACCGGCGCCCACGTGGCGCCGCCGCACCAGCCTGCGAAGCATTTTCCGGTAGGGCCGCGGCTCTAGCGACAGCTCCCATGGCCGAAGAGCCAGGAGGGAAAGCCATGCTTCGTTGGAAAGCTCTTTGGCAGCCACTCGCATGGCCCTAAACCCTGTGGGGCTGCGGGCTTTCCGGCGGCCGTCAGCCTCGGCGCCACCGGCGCCCACGTGGGGCCGCTGCGCCAGCCTGCGAAGCATTTTCCGGTAGGGCCACGGCTCTGGCGACAGCTCCCACGCCCAAAGAGCCAGGAGGGAAAGCCGTGCCTCGTTGGAAAGCTCTTTGGCAGTCGCTCGCATGGCCCCACAGCCCTTGGGGCTGCGGGCTTTGCGGCGGCCGTCAGCCTCGGCGCCACCGGCGCCCACGTCGGGCCGCCGCGCCAGCCTGCGAAGCATTTTCCGGTAGGGCCGCGTCTCTGGCGACAGCTCCCACGCCCGAAGATCTAGGAGGGAAAGCCGTGCCTCGTTGGAAAGCTGTTTGCAGCCGCTCACGTGGCCCCACAGCCCGTGGGGCTGCGGGCTTTGCGGCGGCCGTCAGCCTTGGCGACACTGGCGCCCAGGTGGGGCCGCCGCGCCAGCCTGCAAAGAATTTTCCCGGTAGGGCCGCGGCTCTGGCGACAGCTGCCACGCCTGAAGAGCCAGGAGGGAAAGCCGTGCCTCGTTGGAAAGCTCTTTGGCAGCCACTCACGTGGCCCCACAGCCCATGGGGCTGCGGGCTTTCCAGCGGCCATCAGCCTCGGCGCCACCGGCGCCCACGTGGCGCCGCCGCACCAGCCTGCGAAGCATTTTCCAGTAGGGCCGCGGCTCTGGCGACAGCTCCCACGCCCGAAGAGCCAGGAGGGAAAGCCTTGCCTCGTTGGAAAGCTCTTGGGCAGCCGCTCGCGTGGCCCCACAGCCCGTGGGGCTGCGGGCTTTGCGGCGGCCGTCAGCCTCGGCGCCACCGGCGACCACATGGCGCCGGTGCACCAGCCTGTGAAGCATTTTCCGGTAGGGCCGCGTCTCTGGCGACAGCTCCCACGGCCGAAGAGCCAGGAGGGAAAGCCGTGCCTCGTTGGAAAGCTCTTTGGCAGCCGCTCGCGTGGCCCCACAGCCCGTGGGGCTGCGGGCTTTGCGGCGGCCGTCAGCCTGGGCGCCACCGGCGCCCAGGTGGGGCCGCGGCGCCAGCCTGCAAAGAATTTTCCGGTAGGGCCGCGGCTCTGGCGACAGCTCCCACGCCCGAAGAGCCAGGAGGGAAAGCTGTGCCTCGTTGGAAAGCTCTTTGGCAGCCGCTCGCGTGGCCCCACAGCCCGTGGGGCTGCGGGCTTTGCGGCGGCCGTCAGCCTCGGCGCCACCGGCGCTCACGTTGCGCCGCCGCGCCAGCCTGCGAAGCATTTTCCGGTAGGGCCGCGGCTCTGGCGACAGCTCCCACGCCCGAAGAGCCAGAAGTGAAAGCCGTGCCTCGTTGGAAAGCTCTTTGGCAGCCGCTCGCGTGGCCCCACAGCCCGTGGGGCTGCGGGCTTTCCCGCAGCCGTCAGCCTGGGCGACACCGGCGCCCAGGTGGGGCCGCTGCGCCAGCCTGCGAAGCATTTTCCGGTAGGGCCGTGGCTCTGGCGACAGCTCCCATGCCCGAAGAGCCAGGAGGGAAAGCCGTGCCTCGTTGGAAAGCTCTTTGGCAGCCACTCACGTGGCCTCACAGCCCATGCGGCTGCGGGCTTTGCGGCGGCCGTCAGCCTCAGTGCCACCGGCGCCCACGTTGCGCCGCCGCGCCAGCCTGCGAAGCATTTTCCGGTAGGGCCGCGGCTCTGGCGACAGCTCCCACGGCCGAAGAGGCAGAAGTGAAAGCCGTGCCTCGTTGGAAAGCTCTTTGGCAGCCACTCGCGTGGCCCCACAGCCCATGGGGCTGCGGGCTTTCCGGCGGCCGTCAGCCTGGGCGACACCGGCGCCCAGGTGTGGCCGCCGCGCCAGCCTGCGAAGCATTTTCCGGTAGGGCCGCGGCTCTGGCGACAGCTCCCACGGCCGAAGAGCCAGGAGGGAAAGCCGTGCCTCGTTGGAAAGCTCTTTGGCAGCCACTCACGTGGCCCCACAGCCCGTGGGGCTGCGGGCTTTGCGGCGGCCGTCAGCCTCGGCGCCACCGGCGCCCACGTGGCGCCGCCGCACCAGCCTGCGAAGCATTTTCCGGTAGGGCTGCGGCTCTGGCGACAGCTCCCACACCCGAAGAGCCAGGAGGGAAAGCCGTGCCTCGTTGGAAAGCTCTTTGGCAGCCGCTCGCGTGGCCCCACAGCCTGTGGGGCTGCGGGCTTTGCGACGGCCGTCAGCCTCGGCGCCACCGGCGCTCACATGGGGCCGCCGTGCCAGCCTGCGAAGCATTTTCCGGTAGGGCCGCGGCTCTGGCGACAGCTCCCACGGCCGAAGAGCCAGGAGGGAAAGCCATGCCTCGTTGGAAAGCTCTTTGGCAGCCACTCGCATGGCCCTAAAGCCTGTGGGGCTGCGGGCTTTGCGGCGGCCGTCAGCCTCGGCACCAACGGCGCCCACGTTGCGCCGCGGCGCCAGCCTACAAAGCATTTTCCGGTAGGGCCGCGGCTCTGGCGACAGCTCCCACGCCCGATGAGCCAGGAGGGAAAGCCGTGCCTCGTTGGAAAGCTCTTTGGCAGCCGCTCGCGTGGCCCCACAGCCCGTGGGGCTGCGGGCTTTGCGGCGCCCGTCAGCCTGGGCGACACCGGCGCCCAGGTGGGGCCGCCGCGCCAGCCTGCAAAGAATTTTCCGGTAGGGCCGCGGCTCTGGCGACAGCTCCCACGCCCGAAGAGCCAGGAGTGAAAGCTGTGCCTCGTTGGAAAGCTCTTTGGCAGCCGCTCGCGTGGCCCCACAGCCCGTGGGGCTGCGGGCTTTGCGGCGGCCGTCAGCCTCGGCGCCACCGGCGCCCAGGTGGGGCCGCCGCGCCAGCCTGCGAAGCATTTTCCGGTAGGGCCGCGGCTCTGGCGACAGCTCCCACGCCCGAAGAGCCAGAAGTGAAAGCCGTGCCTCGTTGGAAAGCTCTTTGGCAGCCGCTCGCGTGGCCCCACAGCCCGTGGGGCTGCGGGCTTTCCGGCGGCCGTCAGCCTGGGCGACACCGGCGCCCAGGTGGGGCCGCCGCGCCAGCCTGCGAAGCATTTGCCGGTAGGGCCGCGGCTCTGGCGACAGCTCCCACGCCCGAAGAGCCAGGAGGGAAAGCCGTG